>NC_084497.1:14932487-15235517 GCF_030035675.1 Rhineura floridana | reverse complement strand
TGACATTTACTAGGCAGACCGTATATATGGGGTGGGATTGCCAGTTCCGTCCCCGGCCTTTCTTTACCCCCCAGCGTATGCCGGGTACTCATTTTACCGACCACGGATGGATGGAAGGCAGAGTGGACCTCGACCCCTTTTACCGGAGATTCGACTTCCTCCTTCCGTTGGAATCAAACTCCAGCCATGAGCAGAGCTTCGGCTGCGTTACCGCCGCTTACCACTCTGCGCCATGGAGGATCATTGGGATGATAATTACCTATCATATAAATCTATACTTATGAGATGCAGCTAAAGCTTTAGGTGAGCAGCCAAAATTATTTAAAGTAGCCATATTCCACTGATATTCAGTGTCTTGGTGGAGTGAGAATTGGGAGTTCCCTGCCTCCTCCTTTGCCTCTTTTTGCAGAAGTGATAGCTTTCTTTGAGGTGACCACACTGTTGTGGAATAGCTTCCCAAGGAAGTCTCTCCAGGTGAGCACATTGCTTGACTCCCAGCATGAAGCTAAAATTCAGCCAGATTTTAAGACTGAAATGTAAATAACTAATTTTGATTTAATACAGCTCTGGCAGAAGAGGTGAAAGAGCCTTTTTCTCTATTTCAGTAGTGGGGGATGGAAGAATCACTACAGGTCTTTCCACCTGCTTCATGGTGCTGAAATCTCTGGAGTGTCTCTTTGTCATGATATAGCATCTGAAGTGAGGGGTATGGTGAGCTGCCTTTTGCCTCAAAAATATCCTCAGATCAACATTATATCATGGTGTAGGGTGTGAGGCGTCCTTCCCTGGCTCTCCCTGTCAGGTTCCTACCTGCTCGTGGTTACTGCCTGTCTCTAGGCACCACCAGCTACTCCACCAGTCCGGACCACTCTCTCTTATGATTTCTCTCCCCGCTCTAGCACAGATCTCAACAGATCCCCCTGCTAGGCAACCACCAGCAACGTCCCAATACTAGTATTCCCAGAGACTCTGAATACTGGTATTGTTATTCTCTTCACCGCTGCCACCATTTGTTACAGTTCCCCTTCAGCCTTAGTCATTACCTTACCCTCCCTTCTGGTCTGTGAAACCCCAGCCAAGGATCAGGCCTTTGGTAAACCAAATTAAGTATTTATTACAGATAACAAAGCTAACAAGATTAACAAGATTTCTTCTTAAGGCACATAAGCATATGGTTTTACTCAATACTAATCCGAACTCCACCTCCCTCCTGGTAAACAACTCTCTAAACCCCACCAAGCAATCCACTCTTTCTCTTCTCCCCCCAGATTCCACAATTCACCACCTCACATCCACCCAGATTTACCTGTCATCCTTTCATTTATACTGTCAGCCATTTTAAACATTCAGCCAATCATTAAGCATTCTATTGCCTATTCACTCCCACTCCTCTTTCACTACTTACCATGTATACTCTAAACAACCAGCACTTACCATATATACACTAATATATAGGAACATCACATTTCCCCCCCCTTAAACAACGGCAGAGTATTATTCCTGTTCCAGGATTTATACGTCGCGTTAACAAATAAAAGTCTCTATGGGGAAAATGTCTTTCTTTGTTCCTCTGTCTGGTCACGTCACTGCAGTCCCAGCCACTTGCCTGGAAAGTCCATCAGCCAGTACATTGTCCTTGCCTTTGATGAACTGGAAGTCCACTTGATAGTCCTGTAGGGCCCAGGACCACCTCTGCAGCATAGTGTTATGGTTTTTCATAGTCTGCAACCATAACAAGGCCCGATGATCTGTAATCACTGTGAATCTTCGTCCCCACACGTATGGGCGCAACTTGTTCAGTCCCCACACGACCGCTAGGCACTCCTTCTGGACCGACAAATAGTTTTTCTCCCTCGGCGTCAGCTTGCGACTCAGGTACGCCACTGGATGTCTAGTGCCTTCTCTCTCCTGCAGCAAGATGACTCCCAGCGCCAGGTCCGATGCATCTGTAGCCACGATGAATGGTTTCTCATAGTCTGGTGCTATTAATATGGGTCCTTGGCACAAGACTTGCTTCAGTAGATCAAAAGCCTTCTGACATTCATCCGTCCATACCACACGCTCAGAACACTTCTTCTTTGTTAATTCATACAAGGGGGTTGCTATTTCCCCAAAATTTCTCACAAACTTCCTATAAAATCCAGCCACACCCAGAAATGCCCTTACTTGTTTTTTGGTTAAGGGGATCGGCCACGCTTGTATTGCCTCCACCTTGCTCCATAAGGGGGTGATTTTCCCACTCCCCACCTTATGTCCTAAATAGATTACTTCCTTTAGTCCAAACTGGCATTTCTTAGCTTTTATTGTGAGGCCTGCTTTTCTTAAGGCCTCCAATACTGTTGTCAGGTGTTGGACATGCTCAGGCACCGACTTGCTAAAAATGGCCACGTCATCGATATAGGCCACTGCAAAATCTGACATGCCTCGCAACACAGTATTGATTAGCCTCTGAAATGAACTTGGTGAGTTCCTTAGTCCCATGGGTAAGGTCACAAACTCATATAACCCATCTGGTGTACTGAAGGCAGTTTTGGCTCTGGATTGCTCGTCTAGTTCCATTTGCCAAAATCCTTTACAGAGATCTAGTGTAGAGATAATGGTTGCTGCCCCCAATAACTCTAACATTGCGTCTACCCTAGGCATAGGATACGCATCTGGGACAGTAATTTTATTGATTAGCCGATAATCAATGCAAAACCTTGTCGTTCCATCTTTTTTCGGAACCAGGACAATACTTGAGGCCCAGGGACTGATGGATTCCCTGATCACTCCTAATTCCAGCATCTCTTCCACCTCCTTTTTGATCTCATTCAAAACCTTCCCATTCACACGGTACGGAACAGATCTGATTGGGGCATGATCTCCAGTATCAATGGAATGTATAACTATACTGGTTTGGCCAGGTTTGTTGCTAAAGAGATTCCTATAGGTTTTCAAAACTCTCAGAATCTCTTCTTTTACTTCCTCCTTCACCTCCTCTGACCATTCCACTTGATCTACCCCTCCTTTGTCTTTGCTTTCCTGTACCAAATCTGGAAGTTCAGGCCCACTTCCCTCAGGGAATAAGGTAACTTGCAACACCTGTACATCCCTGGTATGGTAAGGCTTCAACATATTTACATGAACCACTTTGCTTTTGTTTAATTGGTCTGTGGTGATTACATATGTCACTGTGTCAAGCCTTTCTCTGATGGTATATGGTCCTTCCCAGTTAGCCTGTAATTTGTCATGTTTCCTGGGTATGAACGCCATAACCATATCTCCCACATCATACACACATTCTCTGGCTGTTCTGTCATACCAGTAACTTTGCTTCTGCTGAGCTTGACTGAGATTCTCTTTCACCACTTCCATCATTTGTTTCATTGGTTCACATTCATCCTTTCAGCAGGCATCCACAGTCTATATAAAATCCCATTCTCACACACAACTTGATTCCTCAGTTTGCCAGTGAAAAGAATCTGTTGGGTCAGAGCTTGTTCCTTTATCTGCTTCAGACTTATATCTTGACGCAGCTCTTCCCTGAATTGCTCTGCTTCTTCCCCAGAGACCACTTGATACATTTTGTCTCCTTCAGCAGGCCTGCTAGTGGTTGCTATGGTGACCTGAGGCTGGTTAACAGATTCCACCCTGTTTGTTTCAGCCCCCCTTAATATGGCTTCTTTTTCTCTGCCAATTTGCTGTCTGGTCACTACATAGATCTTTCCTTGGGTGCCCATTACATCCCTTCCCAGTATTACTGGTTCTTGTTGCTGGGCATTAATGCCTACTTTATATCGGCCCTCTCGGCCTCTCCAAGTCATTTCCACCAGGGCCACAGGCAAACTTTCTGGTTGACCCCTCACTCCTTGGATAGTCACAGTTTCCTGAGGTAATATTACCTCAGATTTTATTAAATCTGGCCTCAGTAATGTCTGAGCAGCACCAGTATCAAGCAATGCCCAATAATTTGCCCCTTGTACTCTCACTTCCTCTCTCAGACTTGAATCAAGGTCTGTTACTTCTGTCCAGTTTATCTGGCAAAACTGAACCTTTTTCGCTGTTTCTAAAGCCTTGGGCTCTGTTTTCACTGCCCTTGTCTGAGCAGGATTACTAACGGGGTTGGCAACCTCACATTGAAAACGTAGGTGCCCTGGTCTACCACATTTGTAGCATAATTTCTCCTCACTTTTAGGGTACACAGATCCACTCTGGGGTGTCCTGTGCCCTTCAGATTTTAATGGAGGACTCACTCGCTGTGGTACCACATCCCTTCTGCCAGCACTATATGGTCTGGGTTTAAACTCTCTTGATGTTTTCCCCACTCAGCCAGTTCTATTGGAGGCGAAGTGATCCGCCAGCTCTGCGGCCTCCTGCACCGATGTAGGGGAACGGTCTTTGACCAGGAGCCTTATTTCTGGTGGTAACTGATGGTATAATTGATCCAATATCATGAGGTTTTTCACCTCCTCCACAGACTGAGCTTTGGCACTACTCATCCACTTTCCAAATATATCCATCAATTTTGCTCCCAGTTCCACAAAAGACCTCCCTGTCTGTATCTGGCAGTTTCTGAAAAGCTTTCTAAAATAATCAGGCCCCAGTCTGAATCTTTTAAACACTGCTTCTTTGAATTCAGCATAGGTGATGGGCTTGTCTGAGGGGAAATATTGGTATACCTCAGCCAATTCCCCTTTAATCAGGTTTGATAAATACTGCATCTTCAGGTAGCCCCCACAACTGAGCTGCTTTTTCAAAGGTACTGAGGTAAATTTGAGGATCTTGACCAGGCTCATAGACAGCAAAGTCCTTTGGAGTAATTTTTATTCTTGCTCCATCTCTGTCCTTTCTTGTTTCATCAGAATGAAACTTCTCTCTTTCAATTTTTAACTTTTCTGCTTGTAATTCGGCATCCACTGCTCGTTGTTTCTCCCTCTCCTCAAACCCCATTCTCATTTTCTCAGCTTCCATCCTCAATCTCTCAGCTTCCAACTCTCGCTGTTTATCTTTTTCCTCAGCCTCCATCCTCAATCTCTCAGCTTCCAACTCTCTCTGCTTGTCTTTTTCCTCAGCCTCCATCCTCAATCTCTCAGCTTCCAACTCTCGCTGTTTTTCCTTCTCTGCACCTTCCATCCTCAACTTCTCTCTCAAGTACTCTATATAAGCGGGATTGCTTAAATATCCTTCTGGGGTCTCTTCTCTGACAGGTTGTTTTTGCTGGGCAGTTGCAAATCCTATAAGTGCTACCCTCAATTCATCTACCCCTTTACCCTCATGAGGTAAATTGAATGTTATGCACTTCTCCACCAGCTCCTCTCTTTTCATTTTTATGTATTCAGCCATGGTCACTCACTCTTTGCCACACACTCTTTGCCAGTCACTCTCACAAGTAATCTTGTTTTGTTATTTCTGTTTGCCACACCACTGTTAGGGATTCTCTAGTATTCGTATCTGGATTCTCTGTTGTTCGTATCCCACCGCTACCACCACATGTGAGGCGTCCTTCCCTGGCTCTTCCTGTCAGGTTCCTACCTGCTTGTGGTTACTGCCTGTCTCTAGGCACCATCAGGGACTCCACCAGTCCGGACTGCTCTCTCTTATGATTTCTCTCCCCGCTCTAGCACAGATCTCAACAGATCCCCCTGCTAGGCAACCACCAGTAACGTCCCAATACTAGTATTCCCAGAGACTCTGAATACTGGTATTGTTATTCTCTTCACCGCTGCCACCATTCGTTACAGTTCCCCTTCAGCCTTAGTCATTACCTTACCCTCCCTTCTGGTCTGTGAAACCCCAGCCAAGGATCAGGCCTTTGGTAAACCAAATTAAGTATTTATTACAGATAACAAAGCTAACAAGATTAACAAGATTTCTTCTTAAGGCACATAAGCATATGGTTTTACTCAATACTAATCCGAACTCCACCTCCCTCCTGGTAAACAACTCTCTAAACCCCACTAAGCAATCCACTCTTTCTCTTCTCCCCCCAGATTCCACAATTCACCACCTCACATCCACCCAGATTTACCTGTCATCCTTTCATTTATACTGTCAGCCATTTTAAACATTCAGCCAATCATCAAGCATTCTATTGCCTATTCACTCCCCCTCCTCTTTCACTACTTACCATGTATACTCTAAACAACCAGCACTTACCATATATACACTAATATATAGGAACATCACATAGGGTTCCTCTGTGTCATCTAGGGATGGGTGAGAATTTCAATTCAGTTTGGATTTCAAGCAGAATTTATCAAATTCGCAATTTCCAAAACAAATCTCCCGATATGAACCTGCCCGTACACTACGTTCAACATCGAAGGCCCTCCTCCGAGTTCCGACTCATAGGGAAGCTCGGAGGATGATAACAAGAACTAGGGCCTTCTCAGTGGTGGCCCCCAAATTGTGGAATAGTCTTCCCGATGAGGTGCGCTTGGCACCGACGTTGTTATCTTTTCGGCGCCAAGTTAAAACCTTCCTCTTTTCTCAGGCATTTGTTTTTTAGCTTTTTAGTTTTTTAATTTTAAATATGTTGTAATTGATCTTAGATTTGTGGATTTTTATATCCATGTCCCTTGCACTGATTTATTGGATTTTATTGTGTATATTTATATTTCTCTGTTGTACACCGCCCAGAGAGCTATGCTAGTCGGGCGGTATAGAAATTCAACAAATAAATAAATAAATAAATATGAGAACCGAAACACAGCCATTCTTCAAAATCTGCATTTATTAGGATTTTGGGATGCAGTTCGCCAACTAAACAACATTTACAAAAATGCAGATATGAGGGGAAAGTATGCATAAAAATGAAAACATGAATGAAAATAACATGTAAAAAGGCACGAAATGATGAGAAATGGCTTCCAAAAATGTGTGCGTGTGTCAAAATGACCTGTAAAAATGAGTTTATTTAGAGATATTCACACTGAAATGGTGGAGAATTTTCATTATGAAAAAAAATTTGCAGATCACTTTGAAAATGTAGAGAACTGAAATTAACATTGGAAAATTGAGAAACAGAGAACTGAAAGAGACAGATCTTTCCCTCCCTAGTGTCATCATAGGTGTTTCTGAATGGTGGTCTCCAGCATGAAGGACCGCAGGTGATTTTGTGATGCCGCCTTTGAACTCCACCTCCACTGAAATGAACACTCATCGCAAACCTGAACAAATTCTGATTGAAAGACTTCTACTGAGTCCCAGTCCTAGACCACAGTGCATCCTTCCCCAACCTCTTGCCCTCCAGATGTTGTTGGACTCTTCTCCAGCCAAGCACATGAAATGGCCAGAGAGCTATAGTCCAAAACCATTTGGTGGGCATCAGGTTGGTAAAGTCTGCTGCAATGGGTGGTAAAGAGGTCAGATTCTTTTCTTTACAGCACACACTTTACCTGGAGAAAATGCCAAGTTCATCCAAACTTCGGGAGATCTCTCTCAGAAGTCTTTGAGAGCTTTGAGTGTAAGCATAACATATATTTGTACTGATGCTCTTCTGTTTAAGAACATAAGAACATAAGAAGAGCCTGCTGGAACAGGCCAGTGGCCCATCTAGTCCAGCATCCTGTTCTCACAGTGGCCAACCAGGTGCCTGGGGGAAGCCCGCAAGCAGGACCCGAGTGCAAGAACACTCTCCCCTCCTGAGGCTTCCGGCAACTGGTTTTCAGAAGCATGCTGCCTCTGACTAGGGTGGCAGAGCACAGCCATCATGGCTAGTAGCCATTGATAGCGCTGTCCTCCATGAATTTGTCTAATCTTCTTTTAAAGCCATCCAAGCTGGTGGCCATGACTGCATCTTGTGGGAGCAAATTCCATAGTTTAACTATGCGCTGAGTAAAGAAGTACTTCCTTTTGTCTGTCCTGAATCTTCCAACATTCAGCTTCTTTGAATGTCCACGAGTTCTAGTATTATGAGAGAGGGAGAAGAACTTTTCTCTATCCACTTTCTCAATGCCATGCATAATTTTATACACTTCTATCATGTCTCCTCTGACCCACCTTTTCTCTAAACTAAAAAGCCCCAAATGCTGCAACCTTTCCTCGTAAGGGAGTCTCTCCATCCCCTTGATCATTCTGGTTGCCCTCTTCTGAACTATATGTTTTATAACATATTTTATAGCATAAGAACATGCAAAAAGTCTTGGTGGATCAGATTAAAGGTCCATATAGCGGCCATCCAGACGCCACCAAGGACGTTCACCAGCAGGGCACCAGGACAACATCTCACCCATATTGCTGCCCCTAAGGAGTGGCATTAAGTGGTCCACTGCCTCTAAACATAGACTATGTTTAGAAAGTACCTTGGAGGCCATTGTCAGGACCCCTCCCGTGTGGTCTCCACCTGTCACAATTCCACTTCAGGGTCCTGGTCTCTTAACGGTTCTCTCACCGGACCTAGCACAGATCTCTCAAGATCCCACTGCTAGGCACCACCACCTGACACTCTCTGTAAACAATATTGCCTTGAGACTGTGCCTTCGTCTCTCCTGGCCTATTGCTACGTAGTGTCTGGGTAAACTTACAGGCCATAACCCCCCTGTATCTTTGTGCCCATAAAGATTACAGCCCTGGGTTGCTCTGGATACCTGATGATGTTACACTATCTCTTCACCACTGCCACCATTGATACTGTTTCCCAACCTTGGTATATACCCTGCCCACCCTTCTGGTCTGTGATATCCCCAGCCAAGGATCAGGTGTTTTGGTAAACCAAGAACTATGGGAATAACAAGATTACTTAAAGGTTCAGTCAACAAGCATGTGGTTTCATAAGATGCGTTACTCTTTATGTTTCTAGTCATCAGTAACCTGCCTCACTACCCACCTAATTCATTCCACCCTCCAAAACCCAGAACCAACCAACGAACTCCTAAACCCACCAACTAAAACCAACCCACTCTCAACTGTCATCCTCTCATTTATACCTTTAGACCCTCAAGCGCTCAGCCAATCATAATACAACATGCATCAACATTCCAACCCATGTACGTCTCCCTGTCAGTCTACTTACCATATATACTCTAATAAACCAGCACTTACCATATTTACAGTAATTACATTTACAAGGGCATCACAATTCCTCCCTTTAATAAAAGCATAGTATTATTTCCTGTACCCAGGAATAATACGACTCGTTATACTGAAGTTCATGTCACTCAGGGGTAGAGTGTCCATACAGTCTCACTTCCTGGTAAGGTGACTGAAGTCTCTGGAACATGTCTGGAAAGTCCATCTGCCAGCACATTGCCCTTTCCTTTAATATAGACAAAGTCCACTTGATACTCTTGCAGCGCCCATGACCATCTCTGAAGCATGGTGTTGCTGTTCTTCATGGTGTCCAGCCACATCACAGCACGATGATCTGTGATCATGGTGAATCTTCTTCCCCACACATAGGGACACAGCTTGCTCAGGGCCCACACAACAGCCAAACACTCCTTCTGCACTGACAAGTAGTTTCTTTCTCACATTGACAGCTTATGGCTCAGGTAGGCAATATGATGGTTGATGCCTTCCCTTTCCTGCATCAGCACAACCCCAAGACCCAGGTCAGAAGTGTCTGTTGCCACGATGAAAGGCTGCAAATAGTCCGGAGATATTAACACTGAACTCTGGCACAGTGCTTGCTTTTTGACACCTTCTACTCCACCTTCTACTCCACACAACTCTCTCTGATTGTTTCTTTTCCAACAAATCCAGCAAATCAGGGCCACTCCCTTCAGGAAACAAGGTGACTTGTAAAACCCTTGCATCTCTGGCGTGATAGGGCTTTAACACGTTCACATGTACTACTTTGTGTTTTTCCAGTTTGTCTGATGTAATGACATAAGTCAATGTGCCTAATTTCTCTCTAATGACAAATGGTTCCTCCCAGCTGGCTTGTAGTTTTGTCATGTTTTCTGGGAATAAATGCCATGACCATATCCCCCACTTCATATGTATGCTCTCTGGCTATCCTGTCATACCAATAGCTCTGTTTTTGTTGTCCCTTGTACCACTTTCATCATAGTTTCTAATCTATTACGGAAGTCCAGCACATAATCAACCACTGATGTTGATGCCGCGGCCAGATAGGCGGACTAAAAATAAAATATTTATTTATTATTTATTATATTCCACCAGGGACCCTTCCCAAGAATTCTGTAACAACTCTAAAGGACCCCTCACTTTCCTTGCACACGTTAATTCAAAAGGTGAGAGCCCAGTCAATTCTTGTGGCTTCCCGATAAGCAAATAAGAAACACCCCAAACGTTCATCCCAATCCTATGGGTGATCCTGTACATAACTTTTTATCATCCCTTTCAGCACCCCGTTAAGTCTTTCTGTTAACCCGCAACACTTCCACATGCACAGCATAACTTCCCCAATAAACACACTGCCTTGATCTGTCAAGGCCTCATAAAAATCTTCAGCAAAGTTTCTGCCACTACAGGAGCTTCTACTGATCTCAAAGCCTCAGCATCTGGGTAACTTGTGGCATAGTCTACCACCACTAAGATGTATCTCCGGCCATGCCTTGAGGGTTTAGAAAAAGGACCCACTATATCAATCCCCACTCTGTAAAAAGGCTATCCTATTACAGGAAGGGGTTTCAATGGAGCCTT
This sequence comes from Rhineura floridana, assembly GCF_030035675.1. Lineage (NCBI taxonomy): Eukaryota > Metazoa > Chordata > Lepidosauria > Squamata > Rhineuridae > Rhineura > Rhineura floridana. Next base: position 15,224,930 of record NC_084497.1, on the reverse strand, counting down.
TGTTTTCACTCCACTTTTCCCCACTTTTTGACATATGGTGCATGATGAATAGTACTGGTTGACGTCTTTGGCAATATTTGGCCAATAATAATGTTCAGTTACCCTCTTCTTTGTCTTTTTTATACCTAGCTGTCCTGAGCAAGGTATGTCATGTGCCATAACTAGCTACCTTGATCTGTATTTGCTAGCCACTATTAACTGTTTGACTGGTTCACAGCTTATATCTCTCCCTTTTGGCAGCCACAATCTATAAAGCACCCCATTCTCCCACACCCTTTGATCCCTCAGGCTCTCTGTAAAAGGGGTAGGACTTGCTCCTTTATTGCTTTTAAATTGACATCTTTTTCCACCTCATCTCTGAACTGCTGTGCCTCTCCAGCAGATAGCAAATTCATTACTGGCAACAACGTCTCATTCTCTCCAGGCTCACTAGGGGTTGCTATGGCAACCTCAGGCTTAGTTACAGGCTCCACCCTGTTCTGTTCAGCGTCAGACAAAATGGCTTCTGCAGCTTTGCCAGGCCTGCTGCCTTGTCACCACATAAATCTGTCCCTGTGATTCCATTACATCTCCGCCCAAAATTATAGGCTCATGCTGTTGGGCATTGATACCCACTTTATAAGCCTCCTCTTTTCCTCTCCAGTTCAATTTTACTAAGACCACTGGAATGCTCTCTGACTCACCTCTCACACCTTGTATAACTACTTTTCCCTGAGGTAAAATTTCCTCAACTTTCACCATATCTGGCCTCAACAAGGTCTGAGCAGCACCAGTGTCCAGTAAAGCCCAATATTTCACCCCTTGCACACACACTTCTGTTGGTCAGTGACGCAGGTTGTGAGACTCACAGACAAGGTTTTTAGCAGAGAGAGAGAAACCTGAAGCAGAAGGGTTAAGCTGTGAGAACAGAGTTCCAGACAATCAAGGTCAGTGTGGCTGGCTGAGAGTGTGATAAGGTGGGAACTGGCAGGATCTCAGAGTGTGGGGGAAGCAATGTCAATGGAGGAAGATGTCTCTAATGTCTTTGCCTAGTAAAGACTCTTACATGAAACTTGCCTGGCCTGTCTTATTCCTGTTCTAAATGGCTTTTGGATTCAAACCACGTCTCACCTACACATGCAATCCCCAACTGGGGTTATGGGCCCAGATTATGAGGCGTGGTAGCGGGTTCGAGAGCTGGTGAAGTGGCGTTGTTGCAGAGAGAAACAAAGTGCAAGTAAGAGGCAAGTAAGAGTGGGCAACATGGCTGTAAATCTGTCTTCCGGGATGCCGATGGAGAGGCTGAATGCTGTAAATTACTCCAGCTGGAAGTGGAGGATGAGAGCTGTTCTGATTAAAGAGGATTTGAATGATGTCGTGGAAAAAACCCCTCCGGCAGCTCCTTCAGCAGCGTGGCTGAAGAAAGACGAGAAAGCGAAGGCTTTTATTACTCTGGGGCTATCAGATTCACAACTGTTGCTGGTGAGTAATGAGCCGACTGCTAATCAGATGTGGGAAAAGTTAAGAGCCGCTCATGTACAGCAAACTGCGGGAAGCAGGCTGTGTTTAGCACGGAAGCTATATCAGATGCGTTTTACAGATGATGTGACTATGGAAGAGCATTTGGCTGAATTTCGTAGATTAAATGCAGAGCTGCAAGATCGAGGCGTGCATCATAATGACTTGCAGATGGTGTATCTCCTGTTATCTTCATTTGATCAAAAATGGGACGTGCTGGTCGCTCGTCTTGAAAGTCAACCAGACGGGAATCTAAATTTAGAATTTGTGGAACAGAAACTTCAACAAGAGTGGTATAGGAGACAAGAAAATAAGAAAATAGACTTAAAAGAGGCTGAGACTGTGTCTGTACAACAACGAAATCAAAGAAGCAGGGAAGAGACTAAAACATGTTATTTTTGTGGATCACGTGGGCATATACAGAGACATTGTTTAAAGAAGAGGAATAACAGAAACTTTGAAAGTCAGAGAGCAAGCGTGAACTTTGTTTCTAAGGAGAGCAATAAACTGATTAACTCTAAATGGCTTCTTGACAGTGGAGCGTCTAATTGCCTAATCACAGACTCTAGTTTATTTTACACTTCAAAGCCGACGCAGGAGAAGCTTTATCTGGCTGACGGATCTACTCAGGACGCTACTGCGAGAGGAACGCTGAAGATGGGTAATTTGGGAATTTTAACAGATGTATTATTGATTTCTGGTTTAAAATATAACATTCTATCAGTGAGAAAATTGGCTCAAATAGGTTGTAAAGTTACATTTGAAGGGGATAGATGTTTTGTGAGAAAAGATGGTGAAATATGCATGCAAGGGAAATTACAGAACAATATGTTTATGGTTGAGTGCAAGCTTGATAAAGACATGTGTGCTTGGATAGCAGTAAATAAAGAGAAACATGATAATTGTGTCCATGAATGGCACAGAAAACTAGCACACGCCCATTTTCAAAAGATACAAAACACCCCAAAATATAGTCAAGATTTGAAGTTAAAACACTGTGAGCATGTGGATGAGTGTGAGGTATGTTATAAAACAAAGATGACTGTGAATCCAGTAAATAAGAGCTGTGAAAGCACGACTTCTGAACCCTATCAGCTTATACATGTGGATTTAGCTGGACCTTTTCAGTGCTCAAAAGGTGGAGCAAGGTTTTATTTAGTGATTGTGGATGATTTCTCCAGATTTACACGTGTTCTTATTGAAAAAGAAAAGTGATGCAGAAGAGAAATTAAAGACATTCATACAGAGAACAGAAACACAACATGGGGTTGTTATCAAGAATATCAGATCAGATAGAGGTGGTGAATTTACCAGTAATTCATTTCAAACATATTTGGAAAAGAAGGGGATAATTCAAAGTCTAACTGCTCCCTTCAGCCCATCCTCCAACGGCACGGCAGAGAGGAGGAACCGGTCATTGCAGGATTCATTGAGAGCAATGCTAGCAGATGCAGACATGAATCAATCTTATTGGGGTGAATGTATTCTGTACACTGTTTATATTCAGAACCGCCTAATGCACAGAACAATAGGCATGTCTCCCTATGAGAAACTGACTGGAAGAAAACCCAGAGTGAAACACATAGAACGTTTTGGGGCAAAATGCTGGGTACATGTAGTAAAACAAAGAAGACATGGTAAATTAGGCTCAAGAGCACAGGCAGGACGCATTTTGGGATTTCAGAATTCATATTACAGAGTTTGGTTGCCTGAGAAACAACAAGTAGTGTTAAGCAGAAACATAAAGGTGATAGATAAACCTTGGAGAGACAGTCAAACAGTGCTCTTAGAAAGTGAAAGCAAACAGGAAGCTGCTGATGTTCCTTTCGGGCAGCAAATTCCATTAAAAACTGCATTAAAAGATTTAATTCATAGTGGCAAACGTACTGTTAAAAGACTGAGAGGTGAAGACATAACAACACATGATACAGGAATTCCAAGTACTAGTGGTGCTGGTCCGAGTAAAATTGAGAGTGAAGAAGAAATGGAAATAGATACGGTTAGAAAATCAGAGAGAAAAACGAAAGGTCAACCTCCTCAGAGATTTGCATTTAATGTTACACAACAGAATAATGAAACAGATACAATTCCAGTAGAATGGGAAAAAGAGGGACCAATTGATAAAGAAACAATGGATCTAATGTGGAAGTTTTGTGTTGAAGAATGAAATGTAAATGTATCATCAAATAAAAGCAAACATGAAGCTGTGAAACTTGTGTAAATAAAGAATAAAGAGAAACTGAACTGAACTGAAACTGTAAATAGAAACTGTAAGAAAACAAACCATGTACTGAAATGTATTTGTAATGAAAAGTTAATGTTGTAGAAATGTAATAATTGTAACATGAAGTTTTGAAGTCTGTAAGTCTCAGGTGGGGGCTGTTGGTCAGTGACGCAGGTTGTGAGACTCACAGACAAGGTTTTTAGCAGAGAGAGAGAAACCTGAAGCAGAAGGGTTAAGCTGTGAGAACAGAGTTCCAGACGATCAAGGTCAGAGTGGCTGGCTGAGAGTGTGATAAGGTGGGAACTGGCAGGATCTCAGAGTGTGGGGGAAGCAATGTCGATGGAGGAAGATGTCTCTAATGTCTTTGCCTAGTAAAGACTCTTACATGAAACTTGCCTGGCCTGTCTTATTCCTGTTCTAAACGGCTTTTGGATTCAAACCACGTCTCACCTACACACGCAATCCCCAACAACTTCTTCCCTTAAGCTTGTGTCAAAATCCTGCACATTTAACCAGCTTATTTGACAGAATTGTATTTTCTTTGTTTCCCCCTCTCTCAGTTCGCTTTTCACTGCTCTTCCTTGAACAGGATTACTGACAGGGTTTGTAGCTTCCCATTGGAAATGAGATGTCCTGGCTTACCACATTTAGAGCAGAGTTTCTCCTCCCTTTTAGGATACACAGACCCAAACTGAGGTGTCCTGTGCCCTTCTGATTTTATTTGAGGGTATACTCTCTGTGGTACCACATCTCTTCTACCATTATTATTTGGTTTTGATTTAAAATCTCTTTGTGTATTTCCTAACCAACCTGTTCGGTTTGAGGTAAAATGATCTGCCAGCTCTGCTGCCTCCTGCACAGACTTAGGGGAACAACCTTTAACCAGTAACCTAATTTCTGGTGGCAGTTGATGGTATTTGTTGTTGTTGTTATGTGCCTTCAAGTCGATTACGACTTATGGCGACCCTATGAATCAGCGACCTCCAAGAGCATCTGTCATGAACCACCCTGTTCAGAACTTATAAGTTCAGGACTGTGGCTTCCTTTATGGAATCAACCCATCTCTTGTTTGGCCTTCCTCTTTTTCTACTCCCTGCTGTTTTCCCAGCATTATGGTTTTTTCTAGTGAATCATATCTTCTCATTATGTGTCCAAAGTATGAAAACCTCAGTTTCATCCTTTTAGCTTCTAGTGACAGTTCTGGTTTAATTTGTTCTACCACCCAATTATTTGTCTTTTTTGCAGTCCATGGTATGCGCAAAGCTATCGTCCGTTGATGGTATAACTGGTCTGATATCATGAGGGTTTTCACCTCCTCCACAGACTGAGGTTTCACACTCATCATCCACTTTTCAAATATATCCATCAATTTTGCCCCCAACTCCACAAAAAACCTCTCTGTATGTATCTGGCAATTTCTGAAAAGTTTTCTAAAATAATCAGGCCCCAGTCTAAACCTTTTGAACATTGCTTCCTTAAACTCAGCATATGTCACTGACCTGTCTGAGGGTAAACATTGATACACCTCAGCCAATTCTCCTTTAAACTTGATAAATACTGCATATAACCTCCACATCTGAGCTGCCTTTTCAAATGTTGTGAGGTAAATTTGTGGATCCTGTCCAGGCTTATACACAGCAAAATCTTTTGGAGTTACTTTTATTTTTGCTTCATCTCTCTCTTTTCTCATTTCCTCAGAATAAAATGTCTCCCTTTCTAATTCTAACCTTTCGGCCTCTAAGATCCTCTGCTTCTCCTTTTCCTCAGCCTCCATTCTAACTCATTCAGTCTCCATTCTCAATCTTTCCTGCACAGATGCTTCAGCTACATCAAACTTTTATTTATAATAATTCAGGGATGGGGAACCTGTGGCTCACCAGATGTTACTGGACTTCAGCTCCCCAAGGGTCTTAGTTGGCATATCTTATGGTCAAAGATTGGTGGAAATTGTGGTCCTAACAATGAGTACAGAGGAAAGCAGAGAGTGAGGGAAATGATCCAACATAGGCTGAATATTTGTTTTCTTTTTCTGTGATGGTGTCTCTGCGTCATGCTTGCACTTTAAGTAGTCACCTTTCTTTTCAAGATCAATGTGTTTTCCAAGTTAAACTGATGCAGTCAGAAGCGAGCGTTCCTGAATTCATCATTAGCTTAATCCCAGGAAACTATGCCAGTGGCCCATCTAGTTCACCATCCTCTTCTCACGGTGGCCAACCTGATGCCCATGGGAAGACCACAAGCAGGACCTGTGTGCAAGAGCACAGTCCTTATTTGTGACCCCCAGCAACTGGTATTCAGAAGCATACTGCCATCAACAGTGGATGGAGATCATAGCCATTATGGCTAGTATCTATTGAGAGCCTTACTCTACATTAGGGATGGGCGAGAATTTGGATTCAGTTCGCTTCTCAAGCCAAATCTATCAAATCGGCACTTTCTGAAGCAATATGAGAACCAAAACACAGCCACTGTTTGAAATTCGCACTTATTCAAATTTTGCAGTGGAGTCTGCCAGCCAAACAATGCTTTCAAAAATACATATGTTAGGGGAAAGTTTGCACAAATATGAATGTATGAGTGCAAAATAACATACAAAAATGCATTATATTGCTTGCAGAATAGTGTACATTACTCAAAATTGCCTTTAAAAATGTGTTTATTAGGAGAAATTTGCCCTAAAAATCTGGGGTATTTTCATGAGGATTAAAAAAAAAAAAGTCACAAGTTGCTGCAGAAATGTGGAGAACTGAATTTAAGTTTGGAAAAATGAGAAACTGAGAGAACCAACATTGACAGATCTTTCCATCCCTTCTCCTCCATGATATAAATCTATGGTGCGGCCGCATTTGGAGTACTGTGTATAGTTCTGGTCACCTCATCTCAAAAAGGATATTATAGAGTTGGAAAAGGTTCAGAAGAGGGCAACCAGAATGATCAAGGGGATGGAGTGACTCCCTTACGGGGGAAGGTTGCAGCATTTGGGGCTTTTTAGTTGAGAGAAAAGGCGGGTCAGAGGAGACATGATAGAAGTGTATAAAATTATGCATGGCATTGAGAAAGTGGATAGAGAAAAGTTCTTCTCCCTCTCTCATAATACTAGAACTCGTGGACATTCCAAGAAGCTGAATGTTGGAAGATTCAGGACAGACAAAAGGAAGTACTTCTTTACTCAGCGCATAGTTAAACTATGGAATTTGCTCCCACAAGATGCAGTAATGGCCACCGGCTTTGATGGCTTTAAAAGAAGATTAGACGAATTCATGGAGGACAGGGCTATCAAGGGCTACTAGCCATGATGGCTGTGCTCTGCCACCCTAGTCAGAGGCAGCATGCTTCTGAAAACCAGTTGCCGGAAGCCTCAGGAGGGGAGAGTGTTCTTGCACTCGGGTCCTGCTTGCGGGCTTCCCCCAGGCACCTGGTTGGCCACTGTGAGAACAGGATGCTGGACTAGATGGGCCGCTGGCCTGATCCAGCAGGCTCTTCTTACGTTCTTATGATTTTGTCTAATCCTTTTCAAAAGGCATCCGTTGATGGCCATCACAGCCTCTTGTGGGAGTTAGGTCCATTGTTTGTCTATGCACTGTGTGAAGATGTCCTTTCTTTTGTCTGTCCTGAATCTTCCACCGTTTAGCTTCAGTGGATGTCCATTAGTTCTAATATGATTAAAAGGCAGGGAGAAGATTTTCTATCAACTTTCGCTGTGCCATGCATAATGTTGACATTTTTATCTTACTTGCCTTATCTCTAAACAAAAAAGCCCCAAAGGTGGCAACCTTTCCTCATAGGGGAGTTGCACTGTCCTGTTGATCTCTTTGATTGCCTTTTTCTGACACAGTTGCTTCAATTTGGGGGCTCTCCCATTGATGGCATCACTATGGACCCTCCTGGGATGTGTGGTTATGGGGTTTATCAAGATGTGTTCCTGCACTTTAAAATTGGCTATTGCACCCCTTCCACTATCTTTGAGTTTTGGAGCAACTGCTCTCATGGAGATGGACCCTTGTTGACACATTTTTTCTCTATTTGGAATTGGAAGCCTTCACTTCCAGTTAAATTGCAGTGAAAGCAATATATCGAGTCTCTGAACATTTACAGCAGCAAGGTTTGATTGATAGTCATTTGAAAGGAGACAGCAGAGTGGTTTTGAAGAGATGAGTTGGGAGACTTCATACAGCTATCCAATCGCAGGGGCTGATGTTAAGACACCCCTTTTTTGTTTGGCAATAGGATATTTGAAACTGAATATCAAAGACTGAGTCTTGAACTGGGGCTTAACTTAGTGATTGCTCATGCTCAGATGCAGGATGGTATAAGGGTACCTGAATATCAGCCCTCTCATTGGCTAATTATGTTGTGACTCTGGATTGGCTAGACCTATAAAGAGTATAAAGAGTGGGACCTGGTTTTCTGCCCTTGCCTCATCAGCAGGTAGTGTTGCCAGGCTCAGGGCCTGAGACTGATCCTGTATCTTTAGGAGAAGAGAAAGTCAGCCAAGTGCAGGTGTTCTTGCAACACTGTGATGGGAAAAATCACAAGGTGGAATTCTCCCTTCCCCCTGCACAACTTTTAAAGATACAGAAGACCTCTTGGTTGCCAGGTCCAGCCTCTAAGGTCTTCTGTATCTTTAAAAATTGTGCAGGGGGAAGGGAGAATTCCACCTTGTGGTTTTTCCCATTACAGGGTTGCAAGAACACCTGCACTTGGCTGACTTTCTCTTCTCCTGAAGATACAGGATCAGTCTCAGGCCCTGAACCTGGCAACCCTATAGCAGAGCAGCAGAGCCGAGCCATATATATTTTATCAGCAGCATTATTATTGAAGGTGACATAGCAATTAAGAGACAGAGGAACTCAAGACACATCTGAAACATTTCCTGAAACTTGGGTCCCATCTGCACTATATATTTAAAGCAGTATCATACCGTTTTCCACAGTCATGGCTTCCCTCAAAGAATCCTTGAAACTGTAGTTTGTTAAGGGTGCTGAGAGTTAGGAGACCTCATATAATTTCCAGAGTGGTTTAACAATTAATCCCTCTTCCCAAGGAACCCGTGGAAATAATAGCTTTGTGCAGGGAATAGGGGTCTCCTAACAAAGTTTGGACTAAAACCCAGAATGGATTCCACTGCCTCACAGAGATGGAGCCACCAGCCACCACTGCTGAAAAATAATTCTAAAAATATGAAGAGTCTCTCTGTGTCCTTGTTCTGTGCATTTGTAATTTATAGATTCTCAGAAGAAGAAATAACAATTGATGCTCATCTGTTATCCAGTCTAGGTCATTCTGTTCCACTGGATTTTATTTTATTTTAGTACAGATTTAGACAATCTAGATCGTTCCCCTTTTCCACAGGGATAATGCAAATAATAATGCCATCATCATCATCATCATCAACAACAACAAAGTATTGTATATATGTTGGCAAAAAGATGTTCTGAAATACATTTTCGTGTTTGCTATGGCTGAGTTGAAAGTAGTAATCATTGGGAGGGAGTCAGTAATATATAAAAAAGGCCCCTTTTCCAATGTTTTTTCAGAACTGCTTTGAAAATATTCACAGATCTACAGACATTGCCTTCAATTGCCCTCACTCTTAATTGTCCTCTCTTGCCTGAAGTGACATCATGATGGGCATATAATTGTTGCATCCTCCCATTCACTGGGTGTTCCCTTATTGGATGGAAGGCCTTCCTGGAGAGCCATCTTTGGAAGCTTCCTTGGGAGACCAAATTTTTGGAAGCAGGGATTCAATGTGTGCTAGGGGCCTCCACAGTATCCTGCTTCCTCTCCTCCTTAAAGAAGATTTCATTGGGCTTGAGGTCCAAATCCCAGTGAATCCTCAGCTGGTCGAAGTTCAGTACCCACCTGCCCTTGGTACAGTGTGAACTCAGCTGGTCACAATGTCCACAGGGCTATGTTGGACAACCACCGGCACCGCTGCCACCACCTTTGTGAGACTTGTTTGGCCAAGGGCCTCTAAGGTGTTTTTCTTCTTCTTCACTTTCTTAAGGCATTCTTTTTTTCTTCTGTTCCCATGAGGAGTCAGTCCCTCTTTCTCAACACTGAAGTTTGCCAAGAAAAAAAAATGCTAAGAAAGTTAGTGTTTTGGTTTAGGGTTTTTAAAAGATAAGCCTCACAGTCCAGTTAAATCACCTGCACCTTACTTTTTAATAGAGCTATCTTCAGCTCAGGAAAGGATCCCATGAATTTACCATTCCCATCTTTGAAATCAAGCCTGTATTTGTGAGCCAGGGAATCATAGAATCATAGAATAGTAGAGTTGGAAGGGGCCTACAAGGCCATCGAGTCCAACCCCCTGCTCAATGCAGGAATCCAAATCAAAACATTCCCGACAGATGGCTGTCCAGCTGTCTCTTGAATGCCTCCAGTGTTGGAGAGCCCACTACCTCTCTAGGTAATTGATTCCATTGTCGTATGGCTCTAACGGTTAGAAGTTTTTCCTGATGTCCAGTCAAAATCTGGCTTCCTGCAACTTGAGCCCATTATTCCGTGTCCTGCACTCTAGGATGATTGAGAAGAGATCTCGTCCCTCCTCTGTGTGACTAAGAGTGCTATCATATCTCCCCTCAGTCTTCTCTTCTCCAGGCTAAACATTCCCAGTTCTTTTAGTCTCTCCTCATAGGGCTTTGTTTCCAGTCCCCTGATCATCTTTGTTGCCCTTCTCTGAACCTGTTCCAGTTTGTCTGCATCCTTCTTGAAATGCGGAGACCAGAACTGGATGCAGTACTCAAGATGAGGCCTAAGCAGTGCCGAATAGAGGGGAATCAATGCTTCACGTGATTTGGAAACAATACTTAGAATCATAAATAGTAGAGTTGGAAGGGGCCTACAAGGCCATCAAGTCCAACCCCCTGCTCAATGCAGGAATCCAAATCAAAGCATTCCCGACAGATGGATGTCCAGCTGCCTCTTGAATGCCTCCAATGTCGGAGAGCCCACTACCTCCCTAGGTCATTGGTTCCATTGTCGTATGGCTCTAACAGTTAGGAAGTTTTTCCTGATGTCCAGTCGAAATCTGGCTTTCTGCAACTTGAGCCCATTATTCCATGTCCTGCACTCTGGGACGATCAATAAGAGATCCTGGCCCTCCTCTTTGTGGTCATGTGTCCCACCTACAGACTACAGTTCTCCATCCAAAGGGTTGCTGAGTCCAAGTCCAGTTTAAAAATAAAGACCCCTAAGAGGTGAGAGTAACAGGGGCTTTGGAGTTGCCCATCAACAGTTGGGCACCTGGGCTGGTCAGGCCCACAGATCACCTGGTCACAGCTTCCCCAATATGATGAGAAGCATAATGGAAATTATTTCTAAATTTCCATCTCAACATCAAAATTGGCATGTGCAAATGTTATACCAACCCCCTCAATTGGAGGTGTGGGACTTTGAGGAAGAGTGAGTCAGGAAGACCTGCCTGCTCACCTGAAGGGGTGTGGCAGAGGGAAAGAGCTGGAATTTGGACCAGTTTGACTCCCTGCAAGCTAGGATTGTCCAGTCATGACAGGCTTAGGAGGCTGAGAGAGGACTGGCATATTTCCTGCACATAGTCTCATTTCCCTATGTTGTTCATAAATTATAAGCTCATAAATTCTCAAGTTCTTGAGCTGTAGTTAATCAAGTGGCCCTAGTTAAATCCCATCCCTCATCTGAAAAGGAAATGGACTGCCTTCAAGTCAATTCTGACTTATGGCAACCCCATGAATAGAGTTTTCATGGTAAGTGGTATTTAGAGGTGGTTTACCATTGCCTCCCTCTGAGGCTGAGAGGCAGTGACTGGCCCAAGGTCACCCAGTGAGCTTCATGCCTGTGTGGGTATTTGAACCCTGGTCTCCCAGGTCGTAGTCCAACACCTTAACCACTACACCACAGTGGCTCTCATCCCTCATCTATTGCCTCTTTGTTTCAGGTCTCCTAGCGCAAAGGGTCACATCCAAGTAAGTCATGCTCAGATGTGTCTACTCTGAGTAGACTTAATTGGATACAACCTAACTTGTGATGCAGTTACTTTAAAAAAAACACACACCCACAAATCAATGTGTAAATGGGATGGAACAGACTTATGAATGAATACATATTCTTTACAAAACTTGATAGAAGAAAAATGCCAAGGCTGTCAAAGTTTGGGCTGTATATATTTGTCTAAGCTAGATGATGAGAACTGTCTCTGTCCTCTTCACTACCCAAGAGAGCCAGCCTCTGTCTCCTCAGGTTGCACAAGCGACAGGCAAAAGGTGCAGAGTACTTCACTGTTGATTTAGCTTATGTATAGCCCACTGGGAAGTACTGCATATAAGTAGCATATATTTTATAGTAGGTTTATACAGTGATAGTAGGTTTATACAGTAAGTCGCCTTGAGTCTAGTTTTAGTAGTAGGCATCTAAGAAATTTAATTAATTTTAATTTTAATTTTAATTTTAATCATCATCATCATCATCATCATACATACATACATACAAAACTGGCATTGGCCAGGAATAGATGGATCTGTACTTCTCTACGTTAAGATAAGTGACCTCTGAAACTCTTCCAGCCTTTCAATATTTGGGGCAAAGCCGTCTTCATGTTTCCACTAAGTGTTTTCTCTGGCAGCTGCAGAAAGATATTAGGAAGCCCAAATGGATCATTTTACACACATACAGGGTAAAAGAGCGGTAGCATTTGCATGCCGCTTCAACCATCATCTGCTAAATTGTTTGCAGGGCAGCAGCTGCTACTTTTTTATACTCTCCTTCCCTCTTAATCTCTGGATATTACTCTGTGATGCAGGTAACAGGTGTGTCTCTAACTAGCAAAATTAGGGATCATTCAGTGCTTTGATGGTGCCAATTAACTTCATAGTGTGGCTGCCAAGATTTTTTTCCATATATACATATATAAGGACGAGTAGGAATGGATTGATTTGGTTTCTCCCTATTGCTAATCTTTTCAATCTTAAATCTGGTTCACCCATTTCTATATATGTTTTCATTTTTTGTTGCAATGAAAAGTTGAAACAGAACATGAAAATTTCTCCTAATGCACACATTTTTGTAGCAGATTTCTGTTAAGATATTCATTTCTGCAAGCAACTTCCCTCTAATGAACACATTGTACACATCCTTTGGTTGGAGAATGCAACACAGGAGTGCGAATTTTGAAAAAGAGTGATATTTTGTTTCACTTATTGGGTTGGAAGTATGAATTTGAAAAGTTTGCATTAAAATGCAAGCCAAACTGATTTCTCCTCTATGCTTGAGTGAATAGAACATGAGGAGTCACATGTGATGGACCTGAGCTGCTGTCAGTACTTTCTGGGCCACAGTATTTAATGATGCCCAATGTACTCCACCATTGGCTTTATTAACAATTGTTATGGATGAACTAAAGGATCTTATGCACAAGGAACTAATTATTTCTTTGGTAGTCACAGATAAACAACTGACCACTCAGGTCTGGAAAGGAATGGACAACCCACATTTGTATGCTTGGAGACAAAAAGGATGAATGCTCGCCTTCACAGAGAAGCTGTCTGAGCAATTCAGACCTTCAGTGGACAACAATCAGCAAATGGTTTTATCGAAACTGGTACAATTTTACAACATATTCGTCTGCCAACAAAAAGGACTTGCAACCTGTGGCTTCGCGTGGTCAGTTGTGGTGTGGCATTACTCGTTAATCCTCTTAAATGGTTCTCATGATGGGGGGAGGGGAGTTGTTGGTTCTCCATTGGTATTTAAAAAAGGATGAAATAAATAAATAAATATGTTAAAAAATAGAACATGAAGAGTGGGGATACATGCTCTAACTCTGCTGTCCCATGAGTTGGAGGCCAGCCATCTGCACGGGATGGCTTCTGGTACTCTTAGAGGCTGCCCACAAAAACAGCAGTATCCCTACTGCAGAAGGTTGCCCTCCAACCTGTAGAGGGTGGTGAGGACAGAGAGTGGGATGTCCCCACTCTCTGCAGTCATGTGTTCTTCTTAGTTGTGGGATTTATTTATTTATTCATTTATTTATTTTAAGGCATTTATTTAACCTGTGCATTTCTAAGCCATGTACATAAAGCTGAGCCATAAAATGAAGCAATAAAATTGTCATTAAAAGCTTTGAAGACTTTTTTAAAAAAAGGTTAAAAAACATATTGGTGCTTTTTTTAAGGTTTAAAAGCATATTAAAAAGCAATTCCAACACAGAAGCAGACTGGGATAAGGTCTCTACTTAAGAGGCTTGTTGAAAGAGGAAGGTCTTCAATAGGCACCGAAAAGATAACAGAGATGGCGCTTGTTTAATATTTAAAGGTAGGGAGTTCCACAGGGTAGGTGCCGCCACACTAAAGGTCCGCTTCCTTTGCTGTGCAGAACGGACCTCCTGATAAGATGTTATCTGCAGGAGGCCCTCACCTACAGAGTGCAGGTGAAGAAATATGAAATGCCTTGTAAGAAAAAATAAAATATAGCCTTTCAATTTATGGCAAAATGTGGTATATAAATAACACAACACACACTCAGAAGTAAGCCCAATTGAATCCAATGGAGTCTCCTCCCTGGTATGTGGCATTAGGATTGCATCCTAAAGCACTAAAATGCAAAGCAGCATTGGGAATCAGAAGACCTGCAGAAACAATAGGGGCATTCTCAGGAAACATAGGCTGTCACCCAGGGGTGCTTGAAGAGTTCATTTGGACCTGCACACTTCTGGGACCCATTCATGGGTCAGAAAGCAGTTCTCCTTCATTTTTTGCTCTTCTCTGAATTTTGTGATACAATTTTGTGATAAAAGAATATATATAAAATGTGAATATTTCAGGTTAAAATCCACTAAAATGCATATTTAGGATAAAATGAATACAAACATTTGTGAGCTACTATTTAATGCTTGGCTTTGCTCTTCTCCACTTCCTTTCCTACTCCTTTTTTTCTTATGAGTTGGGTCTTTTATCACTCCCCCGTCTGGCTTTGAAAAGGGTCAAGGCAGGAGCACATTTACCGTGGGACTTCCAGCCCCTTTGCTGATGTGTTTTCCAGCACAAGGGAGGAGTGGCTGGAGGCTTTATAAGGGCCTTCCCACCCTCGTCCCTGTTCAGGTCACACGACACCCAGGCCATTGTCCCGCTATGTAGTGTGAGACTAGCTGGTCGCCAGATTTGGGGCCAAATAGGATTTTTTTTTTTGTTCTTTCCTGTGTTTCGATGGCAGGGGGGAGTTTTCAGTACCTACCCCACACTGTAGTGAGCAGTTAGTTGTGAGGGAGGGGAAAAAAGATGGGGGACTGATAGGTAGCTGCTCCGGCTGCTCCCCTGACTATTCCTTTCCAGTGCTCTCCAAATGCCAGCTGCAGCCTACTTTTTCCTATCGACATGCTGATTTACTGACTTCAACACCACCCACTCTTTTCTGGTGTTTGTTTTGGTCGACCTTGAGCGTGAGGAGGACTGTTTTTCTGGTCTGCTTGGTGTCCATTTCTCAGCTTCCTTTTACCTGGGATTACCACAGACAAAGAGTCTTTCCAAGTAAGAAACGCTCACAATTTATGACTTGTCGCAGCCTTTCCCCTCCCTCCTGGGCTGTTTGAATTCCTGGGGAAAACAAATATAGCGAAACGATAAAGAATTGCTTTGCCTTAGCCTTGCGTTCTAGCTTTCTCTGGACAACAGCAGCTGTAATTTCAGCTCTCGTTTTCTTTTAAAGTGATAGCATCCCATTATGGTTTATACCAGAAATACATACAGGAAATTGGGAATCCCTCCATACTGTGAGACGCCTTTGCACACAAAAAGAACAAGGCAGTTGAAAATTATACATTTTTCCCCCAAAGCAAAGACTGAGAGACTAGATTCGCCTGAGGATGCAAAGAGACCTGATAAGAACGATGCTCTGATGGCTACGGAGTCCGAACCAACTACTACAAACCAGTCCAACGCTCCCCTGGATTGGTCCCTGGATACTGGGGCCCTTCAAATGGACTTTGTTGACCCTCTTTCCACCAATCTTGCACACGAGATAGAGCTAGCAGAGAACCTGGCTGAGCATGGAACACACAACATGCTGATGAATAAGCCCACTCATGAAACAACCAACGGGTGCCCTGAACAACCCAAGCAGTCAAGTCCCAAACTTGGATACCTGACTCACCAACAGAGGTGTATTCACAAGGTCAATCTGACCAGCCCCTACTTGAGTGCTGGCTCTATATGATAACCAGGGACATAATTTGTATTAAAGACTATCTGACTGAATCCAACAAGTTACTAACCACATTGGTGGAAGCCCATAGAACACCTGGCTCACAACATGAAATTGACACAAAGACCATTCAACAATGCACCGGCCCACTGCAACCACCACGGCTTACCAATCTGAAGCGGAAGGGACACAAGGCTCATATGGGACCTTCTAGAAAAAGAAGGAACATTACTGTCAAAAAGAGTAAGAACATCAAACACTCTAAGTTCCTTCGCTATAGGAAAATGAACTTTGCAAACTGTTCAAACTATTAGACTCCATTCCTACTTTGAGGAACAGTCAAGAATCCAACACCGCAAAACTGGATGACTCTTCCAAGGATGATAAAACTAACCTCAGTCCTTCGGACGTTATGGCAATTCCACGCTTATCGTCTCCTTTTACTGATAGCTTGTCTCAGCTTCAGAACTCTGAGCAACAGGATCCGTGGACTTTTGTATCCCAGGGACCTAAACATCCCCAGAGTCGGTTGTCTGAGACCAGATGGCGATTAATATTAAATCGCCAAAAGTTAGTTCTATCTAACTATTCTAAACCCTATGGTCATCCCATACAGACTGAACACAAAGCTCATCTTCTGAAGACTCTAGACCCCATTATGCTTTTCACCTGGGATGATATTAATTACAAACATCTTTACCACAACTCCTTCAACACTCGTATAGTGGTGACCTTTAGCAATCCTGACAAAGCCAGTCTCCTTCTTTCTAACAGAGACGCGCTTCATACAATTGGAATCACTAGGCAAAGGATTTTTGAGAATGCTGCCCGGCCTCCATCACTAATTGCCCTCTCTCTTTCATCCAACCAAGTGCGCCCAAAAAAAACAGACTGTGACATAGTCAATAATCTTATTGATCTGGATCCAGATCCACTCCCTCCTTCTGTCAAACCCAAAAAGAGATTGACAAAATCAACTCTTGAGTTGGCAGAGAACTCTACCAAGTCAGAGCCACAGCTTGAGCTCTCCGTTCATGAAGCCCACTTGATCCAGGCCAATGTAACTAACAATGGGTCGTATGGTCCTGAATATACTTCAGAAAATAATGACGGACCGACCCAGTTTAATGAAGATGAGGAGAGACTATTAAGTGCCTTTGGTGCCCTCCCATCCCCAGCTCAGTTGGACATTATTGCTAGACTCCAGAGACTGATAACGCATCTCCGTGATGGACTGTCGAAACCTGAGCGCGAAATCTGTCTCGTGAATAGAAAACATTGTTCGACGGAGGTTGTCGACGAGCCGCAAATTACCAACACTGTCAGGCTAAAGGCACCAACATCGACCTTGCCCGTGAGCAAAGGCACCTCTCTCCTATAGACTGTAGCTGAAATCAACTTACCAGCATATAAAACAACACAAAAATGCAATCCGAAGAACTCTGAGTGTACACGCTCAACTCCCTCCTGGACTGATATGAGATTGTTGGATAAAAGTGAAGAGGGTTCTCCGATTAAGGTGCCCACTCCAGTGGTCTTTCCTGTCATCCTATCTAAGGTGACAATCTCAAATGTCAGCCAACTAGACCCCTCCCTAGAGGTAATAACCTCCTCACCGGCCAAACTGTCCATCCTATCCAACCCTCTTACTTCTTACAATGCGCCAACTGCTCATTCAATCAACAAGACTCAAACTAGGTTAGCTTGATGCACCATGAGTTCTTCCACTCCCTGGCTTTCAATTTTGTCTTGGAACATCGCTGGATGGAGGAACAAGGCCACGGACCCCTCCTTTCTAGACTTTCTGAATGGCCATGATATCCTCCTTCAGGAGACGTGGGCCAGAGAACAATTCAAACTGAATGGCTTCTCCGCTTACTCGCTGGAGGCAATATCAAGTGATAAAGGGAGTCGGCCTAAAGGAGGCCTCTCTATGCTGGTCGCCACAAATCTCTGTGCCACCATCAACAGACTAATTTCTCTTCCTGGGCTAGCCATGCCACTATATATTGGATCTAATCAGGCTAGGCTCTTACTTATAAACGTTTATTTGCCCCCGCTTCACCAGAAAACTATGGTAAAAGTTATCAGCCAGAAGCTACAGTGCTATATTTCCAGTCTGTCCTCACTATTTCCAGATGCCATGGTGCTGATTGCTGGCAATTTTAACTCCAGAATTGGCCTGAACGACAGAGCGTTATATGCCTATTTCCACGAAATTCCACCTCCTGCAGATGAAGCGCTCAAACTTCAGGCCAGACAATCAAAAGATTTAGGATGTAACTTTGCCCGTTACTGTTTGCTTCAAATGTTACATAGTTTGAACTTTACCATGGTGAAAGGCTCAGTTGATGGTGATAGAAATGGCGAGTTCACTTACCTCTCTGGATCTGGTGCATCTGCTATAGACTTTTTTGTTGTATCTTCTGATCTTCTAAGTGCAGTATCCAATTGCTCAGTAGGCAATCGCACGGAAAGTGACCATCTCCCATTGATCCTATCCCTGTGCTGTGGCAATGCGTTTCCCCGCGCCGACTGGTTCCCCGTCGTGGAACTAGATTATACACCAAGCTTTGTGTGTGTCAAATGGTGAACTAAAACCAAGTTGGAACTTAAAGGAGCACTATACTCACCCAGATGCCTTCGTCAGCGGGAGACTATCCTGGCGTCGGCTTCTGGTGAAACTTTACTTGTGGCGTATCAAGCTTTGATTGCTGATCTTCAACAATGCCTAATTGCCAAGTCCAAGGCAAGGCCACGTACATGCCTATACTACTCTAAACCTTGGTTTGACCGAGAATGCCTTGACCTGAAAAAACTTCTAATCACTAAATATAGAGCTTACAGGGATGAGGATCTTCCGGCACTCCCGACTGATTGCTTAGCACTGAAGAAGAGGTACAAGCTATTAATTAAGACAAAGAAAAGATCGGCCCAGATCCAGCTCTGGCAAACCCTAATCCAAGCCTCACGGGCTAAAGATGCAGCCACCTTCTGGCAGTAGTTGGTGGCCAGGGGATGGCCCAGACCGTCCACTAGTCTGGACTATCACATCTCTGTGCAATTAATGAAATCCAATTGAATCCAATGGGGCTTACTCCCAGGTACATGGCATTAGGATCACAGCCTAAAGCCTTAGGTAAATCACGCACTTTGTGTCTTGCTTCTTTATTTCTTTGTTTTCTATAAAAAAATTATTGATTTTCCTTCATAGATAGCATCAAAGAGAAAGAACAAGAACAAAAATGCTTCATTATGTCAGACATAAACACAATTGGATCGAAATAAAGAACCAGTAAAGCAGCCAAAAACAGCTTGGACCAGAGAAATAATATCGCAGAGTCCAAACAAACAAGCAACCATCAGTGGGGAGTTCTCAGTTCAATGTTAGTAATCCAGCCAGACTTGCTTCCAGATCTGCCAGGCCTCTGAGGAAGGGCGATGAGCAAATGTGTCCTCTGATGTATAGCCAATGAAAGAATGTCAAATCAAGTGAAAAGAATCCAGATTTTCTTCTCCTTGTCTAAGTTTCAATTCTAAGGTAATTCCCTCTGTCACATCTGTATTCCAGAGTGAGCTATATATCATTGTTCTAAATAAAGGCTAGATGCTGTCTTCCATTGGGATGCAATAACCAATTTTGCAACCAAAGACATATAAGTTCTTTTAAGAGTATCTTTGAATGTTCTTGATAAAAAATGCTCAGTAATAACAGTTTAGGTTTGAAGAGTATATGCTCAGGTGACATAAGTGATGGTATCAACTCCATCTGATACGGAGGCTGCAACCCTACCTTCCTGTCCATCTTATCCCACGAGTGATACATGCCCTGGTCTCCTCTCTCTTAGACTACTGTAATCCACTCTACGTGGGGCTGCCCTTGAAAACGGTCCGGAAATTACAGCTGGTACAGAATGCGGCGGCACGTTTGATAAAGAACAGCCGTCGCCGTGATCATATCACTCCAGCATTAATAGATCTTCACTGGTTACCAGTTGTTTACCGGGCCCAATTCAAAGGGCTGGTATTAACCTTTAAAGCCCTATACGATTTCGGCCCAGTTCGCCTCCAGCATCACCAATTATGCCGCCTGACAAGATCAGCCACACAAGACCTTCTCTCGGTCCCACCAGTTAAAACAGCTAGGCTGGTGCGGACCAGAGAGAGGTCATTTTCGATTGTGGCCCCAACCCTCTGGAACTCCCTTCTTTAGATCTCCGCCATGCCCCCTCCTTGATGGCTTTCCGCCGATCCTTGAAGACCTGGCTGTTCAGGCAGGCCTATGGGCTTTCTGGGGTGGGTTAGTTTTTATTGCTGCTGATTACATGTAAGAGTGGGTAGCTTAATTATTGAACGTTGTTGTTATGGTTTTATATTGCATTTTATCTTGTTATTGTACATCGCCTAGAGTGGCCGTTAACTCGGCCAGATAGGCGACTCAAAAACAAAATGTTATTATTATTTATTATCTCATTGTAAACCAGAGTCCAAAATTCCTTTATCTGTTTGCATGCCCACCAAAGATGAAAATAGGTCCTTGTGTTACCACAGAGTGGGGAGTTGAAGAGAACCAATCTCCTAATGCAATAGATTATAAATCCCTTGGTTATTTGTGAAAGAAAGAAAGAAATCTTGCACTGATGGCAAAAAAGCCCCCAAAACCAGAGCTTGGAAAAGTTACTTTTTTGAACTACAACTCCCATCAGCCCAATCCAGTGGCCATGCTGGCTGGGGCTGATGGGAGTTGTTGTTTTAAAAAAGTAACTTTTCCAAGCTCTGACAAAAACTTGTAACTAATGTAATATGTAGCATGCCCTATGATCAGTGGCCTGAAGCAGAAACTGGAGCCCAGAATATAGCTCTGCTGAGAATGCAAAGAGAGAACTTTCTTTTCCATCTTGCAGAGAAAAGCAAGATTCTGCACATACATGATTTGCACAACTGCTTATTCCTTTACATTGTAGTTTGGCCCTCAGAGACCTGAACTAGGAGGCATATTCTCTCATTTGGATTCCCACAGCCCAGCTTGACTCCAAGACAAACACACCAGGATAAACATCCAATCAATATTCAGGATAGTGCAGTGCTGAAACCTCTCCTCCCATTTCTAAAAAAATAAATAAATCTTCCCAATGAATAGGCTTCTGTTCATTGTCAGTGCAGTTTAGAACTCTAGAATTCCTTCAGAATTTTGGTGGGTGTGGGGTTGAGTTTACTTCATCATTGCAAGGTGGACATGGGTGGTGTTTTACATAAACATTTCTCCAGTAATCTACAGCCTCCCTGGCTGTCCATGCTTCCTGATCTGAAAGAAAAAAGAGAGGTGTTGCCTCAGTATGTCTCCCACGGAGCTCTAACTAAAGTGCAGGTAGCCAGGAAAGGTGGCCACTGACTGCCCGAGCTATATGGCTTGCAGATTTTGTTCTTAAGGGAAGTCCTTCCTCTTGCCTTTTTGATTAAAAAAAATCTGCACAGGTTTTTTTAAAAGTAAAAAAAGATTTCATTAAAAAAAGAAAGCACTGCTGAGCACACAAGGAGCTTCTCCCTGCCCTGCCACTCCTGTCCCTACACAAAAGCACAGCTCAGGGTGTCATTTAGATTTCAGGAAAGTAGAGAGTTCTAAGCACCAGCACAATGATTTCTAGAATAAAAGGACACTCATCAACACCCTTTGGCCACCTTGAAGTCAGGGTAAGCAAAGGGAAACCCTGTGCCCCGGCCCGAGATTTTCACCAAGTTTCTCTCTCTCTTTCTTTTGATAATTTTTGAATTTATTTATTTATTTTATTCTTTGATTGATATCCCACCCTTCCTCCCAGCAGGAGCCCAAATTCTTATCTCATTCACTGATGGAGAATGGTTACAGAAAAGATGCAGGGGAAACTTTCAGCACAGCTCTCGTTTGGAGACACTTGCAATATACTCATTAAGTAGATATAATTATTCTGTCCTTTAGGATGTCCACTTGTAGGAGGGCATCTCTCATTCTCTCTCATTCTTACAGGAGAGAGAGTGTGTGTGTGTGAGAGAGAGAGAGAGAGAGAGTTTAGAAACTATTGAGTTCTGTCATTTTAAAAACCACAACAGCTAAACAAAAAGTTAGTTTATTTTTTATGTCTATAATGCATATGGAGAAATGGGAGGGGGGTAGGCAAGCCATCATTGGTGTGAAGAGGATAGCTGCCTGGAAAATGTGATAATTTATAATGAAATTATCTCCAGACCCATATGTTCCACTTACTTTTTTTGGCTCATTTGCTTGAGCATTTCAAATGTGCACCTCAGGGGAAGGACAGCTGCCTAGCTATCCCAAAGAAAACAAAATACTCCTCTTTCTAGCGAAAATCCTCATTCTGAGAGAACCTACACCATTAGACAGAAATTCCTGGATTCCCCCCATGTGGAAACTGGTGTATGAATGGAGGGCAAAGGCAACCTGTTGGCAATGTTCTGTCAAGCTCTTGTGTGACCAAGAAAAAAATATCTCCAAATGGGGCTATGCTGTAAACAAAGGGGTAAGACTTTGCAAAGAGGATGAGATGTTATTCTCAGTGTCTGGGGTTACTGAAGGAGAAGAGCTTGTCCTCTATTTGGGTGCCCTGGACCGCATTTACTGTAGATGGGCACAATATGCTATCTGCATATAGATGCATTGCCTCCCTGCTTCCAGGGACCTTGCAATGACAAAGACTCTCCTTTGTGCACCTCAGCCACTATAAGGACGGGCATCTCTCTAAGCTTCAAGGCAGCGTGGCCCAATTAGTGCTGTATGTTTTCAGGACGAACCCTACTCCTGGGATTGTCATGTGTTTTAACTGCTTTTAACTACAAATTCATGAAGGACATGAATTTGAGAGTGTCAACAAGCATATAGATAGAGGTGATCCAGTGGACACAGTGTACTTAGACTTTCAAAAAGCGTTTGAGAAGGTACCTCACCAAAGACTTCTGAGGAAGCTTAGCAGTCATGGAATAAGAGGAGAGGTCCTCTTGTGGATAAGGAACTGGTTAAGAAGCAGAAAGCAGAGAGTAGGAATAAATGGACAGTTCTCCCAATGGAGGGCTGTAGAAAGTGGAGTCCCTCAAGGATCGGTATTGGGACCTGTACTTTTCAACTTGTTCATTAATGACCTAGAATTAGGAGTGAGCAGTGAAGTGGCCAAGTTTTCTGACAACACTAAATTGTTCAGGGTTGTTAAAAAAAAAGAGATTGCGAAGAGCTCCAAAAAGACCTCTCCAAACTGAGTGAATGGGCGGAAAAATGGCAAATGCAATTCAATATAAACAAGTGTAAAATTATGCATATTGGAGCAAAAAATCTTAATTTCACATATACGCTCATGGGGTCTGAACTGGCGGTGACCGACCAGGAGAGAGACCTCGGGGTTGTAGTGGACAGCACGATGAAAATGTCGACCCAGTGTGCGGCAGCTGTGAAAAAGCCAAATTCCATGCTAGGGATAATTAGGAAAGGTATTGAAAATAAAACACCCGATATCATACTGCCGTTGTATAAATCTATGGTGCAGCCGCATTTGGAATACTGTGTACAGTTCTGGTCACCTTATCTCAAAAAGGATATTATAGAGTTGGAAAAGGTTCAGAAGAGGGCAACCAGAATGATCAAGGGGATGGAGCGACTCCCTTACGAGGAAAGGTTGCAGCATTTGGGGCTTTTTAGTTTAGAGAAAAGGCGGGTCAGAGGAGACATGATAGAAGTGTATAAAATTATGCATGGCATTGAGAAAGTGGATAGAGAAAAGTTTTTCTCCCTCTCTCATAATACTAGAACTCGTGGACATTCCAAGAAGCTGAATGTTGGAAGATTCAGGACAGACAAAAGGAAGTACTTCTTTACTCAGCGCATAGTTAAACTATGGAATTTGCTCCCACAAGACGCAGTAATGGCCACCAGCTTGGATGGCTTTAAAAGAAGATTAGACAAATTCATGGAGGACAGGGCTATCAATGGCTACTAGCCGTGATGGCTGTGCTCTGCCACCCTAGTCAGAGGCAGCATGCTTCTGAAAACCAGTTGCCGGAAGCCTCAGGAGGGGAGAGTGTTCTTGCACTCGGGTCCTGCTTGCGGGCTTCTCCCAGGCACCTGGTTGGCCACTGTGAGAACAGGATGCTGGACTAGATGGGCCACTGGCCTGATCCAGCAGGCTCTTCTTGTGTTCTTATGTTCTTAATACTGAATGGTGAAGTGTGGGTAACAGCAATAGCATGGGAAGCCCAGCTTGTGAATAAGACTCTAGAGATCTGCCATTCTGGACAATGAAATGGCATCACTTCAAACTAGATATTGTATAGGTAGCAATACATCTGTTATAACAGCAGCAGCAACAACAATAATAATGGGTATGGGGTGCCTGATTTTCATCAAGACTGCAGCATGTGTGTATGTGTGTGTGAATTCCAAAGGGAACAGGAGAAACAGCAGCTTTGAGCAAACTTTGATGAGGTCAAAAATTGCACTTAAAAAGGAGCAGGAAAGTAAAAACAGGCAGAGACTGAAAGGTACTCTTAACAATTATGAGCACTCACCTTCTGCTAGCTGCACCCTCGGCATGCACTGACCCCAAAG
This sequence comes from Rhineura floridana, assembly GCF_030035675.1. Taxonomy (NCBI): domain Eukaryota; kingdom Metazoa; phylum Chordata; class Lepidosauria; order Squamata; family Rhineuridae; genus Rhineura; species Rhineura floridana. Next base: position 15,200,445 of record NC_084497.1, on the reverse strand, counting down.
AATTAGCATTCCCGCATCCATGCCTGGCTGCCCTTCTCGGGCTTTCCCTTGCAATGTCTATTGCAGACATTTCCATCACGTCCACAGCAAAGGGTGAGTGACCCAAACAAGTTGCTGAATCTGTTTTTGTATCACCGTCAGACTTTCCAAGGTGAGCTGGGGCACCGTGACAAGATGTTTGCAAATTGTCATCATGCACAGCGCTCTTTCCCACTTCTTCCCTCGTGCTTGGGGAGCAAAGAAATCCAGATTGTCTCCTGTTATTGACCCACATATTTCCTTGCAGACAGAATTGGGACCCAGGCAGCTGGAGAAGGATGGCGTGGAAAACTACACAGAATTTGGCTGTCACCTTACAAAGTATTTTAAAAAACCACACTTCCATTTATAGAATGATTATTAATCTGAAATATAGCCAGCCATGCATCAGGCACTCAGCTGAGCCAGGCAATCAGGATTGAGGAAGGTGCATAGGAGGCTGCCATATACTAAGTCTATCTAGCTCAGAATTGTCTACACTAGGAGTGGGGAACCTCTTGCCTACAGACCTGATTAGGCCAAGCTGGCCTCTTCATTTGGCGCCTGTTAGCCAAGCCATACCAAAGAGTTGGTGGAGCTAAACTGGAACATGGGAGGATAATTAGCTTTATGCCAGAATTTCATTAGAAGGTCCCCAGTTCTAATCTCAGTTGCTGTCTGCAGTTACCCTTTTCAGTCAGCAGCCCAAGGGATGGATGGTGTAGAGAACCCAGGCCCAATTTTCAGGGTGCCTGATTTGAGCTCCCAAGCCTCAGACACCAAATCACTTAGAACTGATATCACTGGTTTTCCTGGAAACTTAGGAGGTTTCTATTTTTGTGTAACATCCAAGGCATTCTGAATTTGAAAATAATTTCAAGCTCTAGTGGCACCTCCAACAAAATGCTGTAGTGTGGAATGCTCCTGTGCTTGGTTCTAGAAACTTAAAGATGTTGTTGTTATGGGCTGACCCCATGTTTAATGTATGTAAATTTCCCATCTAACAGTCTTTAAAATGTATGTATTCATCATAAAGTATAGGATATTATATGTCCAGGCATGCAGACCTCCTCATAGCATCCAGTCAAGCCTTGAAAGTCCACACTGGAAAAGTTTTTTCTGTTCCCTCCTCCTTTTTCTAGTTCTGGGCAGTCAGCCAATGGACTCTTGCTTGTATAAATAAAAGAGATAACAACATGTAACTGCCAGTTACACCTACCTTATATGGCATGGACAACACCTGCTTCTGGTTAAAGTGACTAGTTGGAAGGTTATCTGGTCCTACTTACTGCCTCTGCAAAATGGCATGGTTATGCTGGGTAAAGGCAGCAGCTGATAAAGCAGCAACCGGTAAGCATGCAGCTGTTGAGCAAGGTCATAGCCTTGAGACATTCCTATAAAAAGAGGAGATCAGGAGCAGTATTTTTCCAGTCTCCTTGGAGTCTTGGCTGAAGACATGCTGCGGCTACGCTGCTGCCGATAACCAGAGGTCTGCCTCCTACAAGGGTGCAATGATTTCATTTCTTTATGGACAAGAAACTGAAATGTATTGACATGGAAATGTAACTTGTTTGATGTTTATTCCTTGCAATATGACTTGTATAAGTCTGAAGTGATAGCATAAGATGATTAATGTGGAAAGAATAAATATTATAAGATTTATAAAAATAATCCACTGTTGAACTCCCATTTTTCCTGATATATCCCTAAACCTTAGTATGTTCTTTGGGGGAACCTTCGGCTATTAGTTTGCCTAGAGAGACCTAACTACTGGCAAAAAACTGTGGAAGTTCAAGTGACCACAACATTTGTCATATAAGGTGTTTGGGCAGATACGGACTAAGGGGAGCATGCAAGAACCCTCAATCCAGAGCATTCACAAGGTAGAGATGGTTTGAGGCCATTTCAGGGATACATAATAAAGATTTAAAGAATGTCTACAGCTTTTAATTAGTACACCCACAACATTTTATTTGTCCAAGGCAGTGAGTTTGCATCACCTCAAAGCTGTTGTCTCCATTTGGCTATTTGAGTGCATCGGTGTTTATGACTATTGCATATGTTGAGACGGGTGTATGTAACCTCCTACGGGGAATGTGTTTTCACAGTTAATGAGATTAAGAAGTTGGATTTTATCTGAAGAAGCGCCTACAAAACAGGACTTGGCTGGAATCCTGTCATCTCTGCTTCTACATACAGTATTCCATTTATCCTCCGTTTGTATCAGGGTGACTAACAGCATGTTATTTGTACTTCTTTATTGCATTATATCCAGCATTGTCTCCGTTAATGCTCCCTGTTGTTTTCTTCAATGCACTGATCATCTGTTACTTCATTATTTTGCAGTTGTGTGCTTTACAGCATTGTCTCATAGGGTGGTATACAACTGCTGCCTTGGTTGTGTGCTTGGTTCTAGACAGCCAGCCAGCATGCCATGCCCTTTCCCATGGTATCCAATTACATTCCCCATCAACACCCTGCTTTTCCTTCTGACCCAAACCTGTAGTGCAGTTATGCAGATTTATTTTAATTTCTGGACTTAATTGCCTTAGCCCCATCTTTAGATGGCAATGGGTTATTACTGCACTTATACTTCAACATGATGTAAGCCAGCCATGCTGTGTTTGGGGTCCCTCCTACCCATTCTGCTGTGCAAAGTCCCAGACCCCTGCCCTAGCATCCTGCTTGGATTGGTACCACTGCCCACAAGACACACTCAGTGTTCTATGGCCAGAACACTCATTTAGAAAATTGTTTGCTGTTTTGGCTATACATTTGGACACCTCTTAAAATAGTGTAACCAAATTTTGCATGATGGTTTCTGATATCAAGAAGCAGGGTTTTTTCTGTATTTGGATGCAGTTGGCCACCATTTTGAATCAGGATGTGTATGCACTGGACCTCTCAAAACTACACTGATTTTTTTTTTTTGCTTCTTAGCATACCCATGCAATACTGGATACAAGGCTGTTAGAGTGCTTGTGTGTTTGTGCAACTTGCATGCATGCACATGCATTCATGTGTGTATTCTGCAAAACTTGTGCCCCCCCCAAGCATGTTGATGCCACCCTCTTGTTTCTTATTAGCCTAGTTTGGGCTGCATGGCCATTTATTACTCAGCATCTTAGTTCACTATTAGTATGATGGTGGAGTGGGGAACCTCCAGATGTGTCTGGACAACTCCTCTCATCACTGGCCATTCACCATGCTGGCTGCAGTTGATGGGTCTCCCCCCCACCCATGATATATGATAATGATTATGGGAACATTTCTCAGATTGTGCATGCACCTCCCAAATCAATGCTCAATACACATTGCAATCTTGCTTACTTTTGGCCACACCACAAGAAAGTTGTTCTTGTTTCACAGATTGAAGTCTGACAGAGTACAATTTGCTAAAGGTCACTGTTGTGTTCTAGCTAGAATGGGAGCCTGTGGCATTCTGAGCAATGGAGAAAGCGTGGCCTGGAGTACAAGGTGACCAGGAGCAGGCTGTGGCAGGGGGAGCAGGAACAAGTCTTAAACAGCAGAGACACTTATATTCAGCACCAAGGACAGCTCCCTCCTACAGCAAGCTTTGACCTGACAAAATCCAGACTTGAGTATTTCTAGCCAGCTGGCTTGCCCTTCCTCCTCTCTTGATGCTATAACCCAGGGCCATCCAGTGAATCTGAATGCTGGGGGATTCAGGAAAGGCAAAAGGACATACTTTTTCATGCCGCACATAGTTAAACTGTCAAATTCAGCCCTGCGAGAAATCCTGATGGCTATCACATTGAACGGCTTGAAAAGCAATTAGATAAATTCATGGAGCATAAGCTTATCAGTGGCTACTGCTAGCCATGATGGATTTCATACCTCCAGTCCCACAGGTGTACTGCCTTTGAAGGCCTGTTGCTAGGAATCACAAGTGGGGACACTGCTCTAGAGGTCAGGTCCTCCTTGCAGGCTTCCCATAGGCATTTGGTTGGTCACTGTGAAAGCAGGATGCTCGACTAGATGGGCCACTCTCCTGATTCAGCTGCAGGGCTCTTCTTACTTATTTTTATTTATTTATTTATTGTACTTATATACCGCCCCATAGCCGAAGCTCTCTGGGCGGTTCACACCAATTAAAGATAATACAAACAAATATACAAATTTAAAAACACACCTTTTAAAAACAATTTAAAGATTTAAAACAATTTCAAACATATGCTAAAATGCCTGGGAGAAGAGGAAAGTCTTGACCTGGTGCTGAAAAGATAACAGTGTTGGCGCCAGGTGCACCTCATCAAAAAATCATTCCATACTTTGGGGGGCACCACTGAGAAGGTCCTCTCCTTTGTTGCCATTCTCCGAGCTTCCCTTGGAGTAGGCACCCGGAGGAGGGCCCTTGATCTTGAACGTAGTGTAAGGGTGGGTTCGTATTGGGAGAGGCGTTCCATCAGGTATTGTGGTCCCAAGCCGTGTAAGGCTTTATAGGTCAAAACCAGCACCTTGAATTAGCCCTCAAGGAGGCAGTGATAAGACCTATTTTGAAAAAGCCCTCCTTGGACCCCCAAGATTTAAACAACTTTCGCCCAGTCTCCAATTTACCATTCTTGGGCAAGGTGATTGAGCGTGTGGTGGCTAAACAGTTACAGACACACTTGGAGGAAGCAGATTATTTAGATCCTTTCCAATCGGGTTTCAGGACTGGACACGGAACTGAAACAGCCTTGGTCGCTCTGGTGGATGATATGAGGAGGGCGTTGGATAGGGGAGAACATACTTTCCTCGTCCTCCTGGATCTCTCAGCGGTTTCGATACCGTTGACCACGGTATCTTGTTAAATCGCTTGGAGGGATTGGGAATGGGAGGCACTGTTTTATGGTGGTTCTGTTCCTATCTCTCCAACAGATATCAATGAGTAGCGTTGGGGGATGAGGTTTCAGACCCTTGGCCCCTTAATTGTGGTGTGCCACAGGGCTCTATCCTCGCCCCCATGCTATTCAACATTTATATGAAACCGCTGGGAGCTATCATCAGGAGTTTTGGGCTGCAGTGTCACCAGTATGCGGATGACACGCAGCTCTATCTCTCGTTTAAATCCTCACCAGAGTTGGCTGTGGAAACCTTGTCCAATTGCCTGGAGTCCGTAAGTGGATGGATGGGAGAGAACAGGCTGAAGCTGAACCCCGATAAGACTGAGGTGTTACTCGTGGGGGACAAGAGAAGGTTGGGAAACTGACCTGGTGCTTAATGGGGTGAGATTGCCCCTAAAGGACCAGGTCTGCAGCCTGGGGGTCATTTTGGACTCTCAACTGTCCATGGAGCCCTTAGGTAGCTGCAGTAAGTCGGGCAGCCTGGTACCAACTTCATCTGGTACAGAGGCTGCGACCCTACGTTCCTATACATCTGCTTCCACGAGTGATACATGCCCTGGTCTCCTCTCAATTAGACTACTGTAATGCACTCTACGTGGGGTTACCCTTGAAGATGGTCCGGAAATTGCAGCTGGTACAGAATGCGGCGGCACGCTTAATAAAGCAAAGCCGTCGCCGGGATCATGTCACCCCAGTGTTGATGGAGCTACACTGGTTGCCAGTTGTATACCGGGCCCAATTCAAGGTGTTGGTATTAACCTTTAAATCCCTAAACGGTTTCGGCCCAGTTTATCTGAAGGAATGCCTCCAGTATCACCAAATATGCCGCCAAACAAGATCGGCCTCACAAGACCTTCTCTCGGTCCCACCAGTGAAAACAGCTAGGCTGGTGCAGACCAGAGAGAGGGCCTTCTCGGTCGTGGCCCCCACCCTCTGGAACTTGCTTCCTTTTGACCTTCGACATGCCTCCTCCCTGATGACTTTTCGTCGAGCCTTAAAGACCTTGTTATTCAGGCAGGCCTATGGGATTTCTGGGGTGGGTTAGGCTATTATTAACAGGTGGTTTACTGTTGTATGAATATGTTTTAAATTGTGTTTTATATTGTGTAAGTCGCCCAGAGTGTCTGTTAAGTCAGACAGATGGGCGACTAACAAATAAAATTTTATTATTATTATTATTTATAAGCTCAGAAACATAAAAGCAGCCAGTGCAAGCAGGCCAGAATTGGTTTTATATGTTCGGACTGCCTGGTCCCTGTTACCAATCTGGCCGCTGCATTTGCACAAGCTGCAGTTTCTGAACCGTCTTCAAAGGCAGCCCCATGTAAAGTCCATTGCAGTAATCTAATCTGGAGGTTACCAGAGCATGGACAACTGAAGCCAGGTTATCCCTGTCCAGATAGGGACGTAGTTGGGCCACCAACCGAAGTTGGTAGAAGGCACTCCGTGCCACCGAGGCTATGTTTTTGTTTTATCTCCAAAGAAGTCTAGATTACCCAGATTCCTGCCCCTCAACTGAAGTTGCAAACAATGGAAAAGGTTGGCAAGAGCCATGTACTATGGTGCGGCTGAACAGCCTTGCGTTGTTTCATCTGCCTCCTGTAAGGGGAACTCTTAAGAGAGAGAAGAGTCTCAGGAGTTCAGTGGGGCCAATGAGGACCATTTTCAGAAAAGCAATTAATGGCTTGAAAATACTGTGGGCCTGATTCCTTAGAGTCACGGCAACTGACAAGCAATATTGTGATGTGCCTAATTTTGCTTCTTTTGTTTTTGCAAGGACTGCTGAGCTGTCTGATGTGCAGCCTGGGAGCTAGCAGCTTCCCAGTACAATATACACTGCTCCTGGAATACTTTTTGACAGAGGAAATCACAGCAAACTCTTAACACTGTTACCATTTTATCTCCACTGCTCCAGATGCTCTTTCTTTAAATTGTCATTTGAATGTGAACAATAGTCATATTTGCATTAAGGAGTCTTCATATCCCCCCTTCCAAGTTTTTGCTTGAAGGAATAAGCATTTTATTTCATTGTGTTTTTTTTTTTAAAAAAAAGCATTCAAATACACTTCTTATGCAACAGGAATTCTATTATTATTTTAGGAGAGAGATGAAATTAAAAACTGTGGGTTGTATCCAACTAAGTTTTGTTCAGAGTACATCTATTGAAATTAATAGAGCCAAGTTATTTGCATTCATTCATTTCAATGGGGTCTACTCTGCGTAGGATTTAGTTGAATTGTACCCATGGGATTTGGGGGGAAATGTGGCATAAAATAACTTCCTTTCTCCATATTTTTACTTGTGAAAATGTTTGGATGCTCATCTATATGTGTGTTTTCCCTTTCCCCCATTCTCCAAAGTTTTAATTTAGTTAGTTATATGCATTTATAGCCCACCCGACCCTCCATCATATGATCCCAGGGCAGGTTACGTACATCTCGGTTCAACAAGTGAGCCAGGTAATACATACCAAACTTACAAAGCCACAGATCTGGTAGTGAAACATTGTGAAATAATCACATTCACCCTGTGTATCCTGAATGGATAGGATTACTCAGTTGAAACATTGCCCTTGCTCTCCATTGACTTTATTTTCCCTCAGTGACTGGCATTTTATGTCAGTACAGTTAGGTACTGTACAGTTCAGCAGGCTAAGTTCAAGGTACTCATTTTGGTGTATACAGCTTGGGACCAGGATACCTGAAAGGCCATCTTACCCCTTATATGCCTGGTCTATCACTGCGCTCTGCAGGTGAGGGCCTCCTGCAGATACTATCTTATCAGGAGGTTCCTTCTGCCCAATATAGGAAACGGACCTTTAGTGTGGTGACACCTACCCTGTGGAATTCCCTCCCTTTGAAAATTAGGCAGACGCCATCTCTGCTATCTTTTCGGCGCCTTTTGAAGACTTTCCTCTTTCTTTTTTTTTTTTTTTTTTTTTTTTTCAATAATTTTTATTCAGATTTTCATAAAACATACAAGACAAAATCATAAAACATTCAAAGACAAAAAACAAAATCAAAAATAGTTAAACAAAAAGAAAAAAAGAAAAAAAAAACAAAAATAAAAAATAAAGAGTAAAATATTGACTTCCCATTTGTCAAAGATCAAATCAGTTATAAGTCTATAATATATAACAATCCTGTCTCTTAAGTCATATTATAAAATCACTTTCCTCCAGTAGTTATCTTACTTAATCATCAAATCTCATAAACATTACTTTATTCTTTCCACAAAAAGTCAAAGAGAGGTTTCAATTCTTTAAGAAATATATCTATCAATTTTTTTTTCCAGATAAGCATATCGATTAATCCATCTCATTACTAATTATGATAATCTTATTGTCATAACCATAGTCAAAATAAACATTTCAATTAATCCATCACATCAGAATCTGTTAGGTTCAATAATTTCAGTAGCCATTGTTCTATTATCTCTATTAGTTCCATTTTCCATCTTCCATCTTCAGTAGTCTTGTTAAGTCCAGTAATTTCAATATCCAATCTTCCATTATCAGTATTCCATAATAATCTTGCTGTCAAAGCCATAGTCATATAGTAAGAGTCTGATGGGGATTACCTCTATCCCAAATATTTTCTTGCCATCCATTCTGAATAGGTTGCTGAAATACTGCTGTAAAATCATATCTCTGTTCTTTTTTTCAAAATACACTGGGTCATCTCTTAAAAGTTTTTCCATTGTCACATGGCTGCAGTTAATTCCATAGATTTTCTCTATATTGGGCTCCATCACATCATTCCAGTCCAGAAGATTATCCATGCCATTGATAACTTTATCTCTAGAATCTTCATTCATTTCTTCAGAGATAACATTGAGTTCCAAACAATAGATTTTATTTCTAAAGTCCATAGACTCCAAATCTTGTTCCTGTTCCACGTTGGTTCCAATCTCCGGGATCTCCTCTCTCACAGGGACCCCTATTCCAGTCTCCAGGGTCACCTCTCTCACAGGGACCCCTGTTCCAATCTCCGGGATCTCCTCTCTCACAGGGACCCCTTCCAGGGTCACCTCTCTCACAGGGACCCTTATATCTTTAATCTCCTGCTTCATTTTACTCAATTCAATTTTCATTATCTCAATCTCATCCATTATTTTCTGAAACATAGTTATTTCCAGATTTTCAGCCACTTTCTTAATTGCCATTTTAAAAGAAAAATATAGGAAAACCACTTCTTATTTCAGCAACAATTGGGTTAATACTCCAAACTTGGTGACATCACAGTATAAACAGAGCAGACAGCCTTATCTCTCCAATAGTTAAGTAAACAAAATGCAGTTCCCAGGATCGAAACAATTAATGGCAATCGTCAAGAAACAGATTCGTCAAAATAAAATAGACCAAAAAGAGAGTAGTCTCAAAACAGTATAACATTTTTCAAAATAAAAATCTGGAATAGAAATCCCTCTTCTGTGTATATCTTTAGAATGCAAATCCAGGACAGCTTTTTGCAACAAAAACAGAGATAAGCTATTAATTAGTGCGTAGCAGAGAGAAGTTATGGCTCCCCAGTGAGATGTCAAAAACTGATCAATCTGGCAAATCTCTTTTAAACAGCAACAATTTAAGTCAAGTAAAAGAAAAATATAGAAAGAAGGGTGCTTGCCTGTTAGTGCGTTCTCTCTTAGAAGATAAGGTGAACGTTCGCTTTATCAGATAGAGCTTGCTGTTAAAAATCCGTCCCACCTTCGTCGGCTGGACCTCGTCCCATAAATTAATGAGATCTGGTCGTCCCAACAAAAATAGGCTTTGAGGTTAATCTCTTCGTTTCTCCCTACCCGGGAGAAGTTTAATCAGTCAAAAAAAAAAGAAAAAACTGACTGATATATCTGAATAAGCTTCTTTTGAGGCAGGAGCCCGTCTCAAAAGCAGGCACAGGCTAAGTCACCCTTCCCGGAAGTCGAAGACTTTCCTCTTTCAACAAGCCTTTTAAGTTGAGACCTATCCCAGTCTGCGTCTGTGTCAGAATTGTTTAATATGTTTTTTAATAATGTTTTTAACCCTTTTTAAGGTTGTTTTTTAAAATGTTTTCAATGCTGTTTTGTTTTAATGTATTTTAAGATCTGTTTTTATGATGTTTTAAAGTGTTTTAGTGCTTTGTTTGCCGCCCTGGGCTCCTGCTGGGAGGAAGGGCGGGATACAAATTAAATAAACAAACAAACAAATAATATGCCCAGTCGATCACTTCACTCTGCAGGTGAGGGCATGCTGCATATGCCATCTTATCAGGAGATCTGTCCCACACAACATAGAAAGTGTACCTTTAGTGTTGCGGCACTGACCCTTTGAAATTCCCTCCCCTTAAATATTAGAGAGGTGCCATCTCTGTTGTCTTTTCAGCACCTATTGAAGACCTTCCTCTTTCAACAAGCCTTTTAACTAGAGACCATATCTAGTCTGCATCTGTGTTGGGACTGTTTTCAAATTTATTTTTAAAGATGTTTTTAATGCTGCTTTGGTTTTTTTTTGATGGTTTAAGTGTTTTTGTTTGCTGCCCTGGACTCCTTCTGGGAGGAAGGACAGGATATACATTTAATTAATTAATACAGTGCACTACAGTTATGCCATCCAAACTATATCATCCCTGAATGGAATAACACACCCAGTTTATAAAGTATCTATCTGTCTTGTATCCTTCTATGGAGGAGCACAGATCAGGAATGTGCATCAGACTTGGATGAATCATGAACTCGAGTATGCGGCTTTTCAGGGATTTGCAGCTTGTCAGAGGTAAAGCAGGATCTGTATGAGGCAGTCTGAGTCATAGCAGGGACCTCTGAAGCACTCGGTGACAACCTGGTCATCCAGATATCACAAGATTCAAAATGCTGCACATAAGTGTCTGCTCAAAGTAAAGGTAAATTCACCATAAAGCCAAGGTGGGATGATAGGAGAGCAGATAACAGAGCATGGAGAGGGCGAAAAGAGAGCTCTGTGGTCAAGCTACTAATCAGAGGGGATTGTTTTGTCTAGAAAGCAAAGCCATTGTTACTTCTCCCACACAGAGAAATCAACTTTAAAAGCTGCCTACCCCAAAATCCCTGAGGGTGAGCTTGAGCCACAACTGGGCAGCCTATGAAACACCTTGGACCAAACAGAACTGTTTTTCCAGAGCACTGAATTGGGTCTCAATCCAAATCTTGTGGTTGTTGGACACCCCCATACATAACTCACACCTTTTTATCTTCACAACAGGGATGCTGGGAGCTGCCATATAGAATCATAGAATAGTAGAGTTGGAAGAGGCCTCTAAGGCCATCCAGTCCAACCCCCTGCTCAATGCAGGGATCCAAATCAAAGCATTATTGAAAGATGGCTGTCCAGCTGCCTCTTGAATGCCTCCAGTGTCGGACAGTCCACTACCTCTCTAGGTAATCGGTTCCATTGTCTTATGGCTCTAACAGTTACGAAGTTTTTCCTGATGTCCAGTCAACACTGACTAGCAGTGACTCTCGGGGTTCCAGGTAGAGGACATTCCCAGCCCTACCTGGAAGTGACAGAAACTGAACCTGGGACCTTCTGAGCTCTACCATTGAGTTACAATGGTTGCCAAAAACATAAGACATCACGTTTGGCTAAGAGAAACAGAAAAGCTAGATTATGGTCCCCCAGTAAGCTTGATGTCTCAGTGATGGTTTGAACCTCATTCCCCACCATTACCAGATCCAAGGACAGCACTGCAACCCATCCAAATCCATCTCTCCACCACAGATATCAACAGCACTGGCTCCTGTTCAGCCTCAACAAAACCCTGAAGACCGAATATGCCGTCGAGACTGGGCTAATTAAAGCAAAGAGATGTTGTGTGTTTCCCACACACACACACACACATGCCACAACTTATAATTCTTCCCTTTTCACCCACTCAAGCAAAGTCGTTTTCACACCCGCCTCTTCCTTCAGAGCAACTGCATGCTTTCTTTCACACTGTGAGGAAGCCACATGGCTCCACAGCCCACAAGGTGTTTTAAACGTAGGAACAGACACATCTGATCCTGAGAGCCAAGATCGCAGTAGTTGGAAAAAGCAGGGGTACAAAACAAGAGACACAGAACTGAGAAGAAAGGGGGAATGTGAAAGAGGAATGAGAAATAAGTTCAAAGATTGTTTCGAAATGACCTTTTAGGTACAAGTGTTTCTACAAATGGAGAAAAAGTGACATTTTAAGTTTTCTAAAGAGTGTTTTTTTAAAAAAACAAACTGTGCTATGTTCACACCAAAACCATTATTGGTCTCATTTGTGCATGCTGTACAATCAAGATGCTCAGAGCAGAGTACATGGAACTATCCCAATTCACCCTCACAACAGCTCAATGAGGTTTGGTTAAGCTTGGAGATGGTGACTGGGCCAGATTCATCCAGTGAGCATTGTGACTTAATGGAGATTTAAACTCAGGTCTCTGATTCTCAGGCACTCTAGCTCCTACACAGCGCTGCTTCTGCATGCTGTTTTATTCAGTGCAGCGGTGGCCTAATTGCCCTCATCTTGATTCAGAGCTGTTCTTGGTGAACTGATCTAGTTTACCAAAAATTAAAAATGCATTCATTCAGGGATATAAATAATGTCTGCACTGCTGTTCAGGTTACAGGTCAATATAAACAAGGCAGCTCCAGCTTCCGGTTACACCCTAAAAGATACTTGCATGATGCTTACAACTTAAAGATACAACACAAAAGGAAAAAAAAACAGATTGGGAGGGAGAATGAAATAGCCAAACCCTTTCACAGAGGTTTGAAAACAGGATGCTGGACTTGATGGGCCTCTGGTCTGATCCAATAGGGCTCTTATGAGGTTGCTTCTGAGCTGGAAGAGATGGAAGAATTTGAAGGAAGTTGAGCTTTGAAGAAAAATGGCACCATTTCCCAAGATGATTTTGTACAGACTTTGTCTCAAGTCTCAACAAGGTTTGGGCTAAATGCTTTGGGTTTCCTGACCCAGAGAAGCTGGTTCTTGATCCAAGTAGGACAGAAGCAAATGTGTAATCCAAAACAGATCAGCATCCTGCTCCAAGGCAGGAGATTACCAGTGTCTCAGCAGAGCCAAATTACTCAGACTGAGAAGCAATCTCTCAGGACAAGGCTTTATAGGACCTTGTGAGCACATAGTGGACCCTAGGCAACGGCTGATGGGACGCTCAGGCAAGCTGGAACTGCAGCTTACAGGATGCCCTCAAAGCACAGAGTTTGCAGTGGGATGGTGGAGCAGATGTTAAGGCCACTAGAGGTTGACCTCTGGAAGTCTTGGCTTTCTGCGCAGGTGTGTGTGACTCTTTACATTTTTGACTTGTGTAATGATGATTCCAATTTTGCCTCTTGGGTTCATCCTTTGAAACTGATTACAGACAAATGGACAGGTGAGTTTTTCCCCAGAACAAGCCCATGGCGTGTTTCCAGATGGGATTCATCAATACCCATCAGGTGCTTTGAGGCCCCAAGCTCAATCTGAATTGTCGCTGCCCTTTTGCTTCCTTCTCTCCAATCAACAACATATTCCTCACCTCCCACCCGTCTGCCTTTGTTTCCCAAGCTTATTTAATTCCCATCATTCCATGCAGATGAAATCAGCTTCCTGATATGGCGAAGGAGCACTTCCCCCATTGCATCAAAATAAATGGAAGTGGTGTCCTGTTTGTGCTGCATGTTTACCAAGCAATTCATAATGATGACAGGAACATGACAACTAAGGCAGGGGAGGAGGAAAAGAGCAATGTCTTAACAGCTTTCAGACACACTCAGAGAGGAAGGCTGGTTTGTGTCTACAACAGAGTATGGCTTTCATGCAGATCCCTGGAGATGAAGGGAAGGGGGGAATCACTCACTTCTCTTGCCCATGTGGCTTTGTAATATTAGGCTTATTCATTTATTCTATTTTTACCCTATCATTCCTTCAAGAAGCATATGGCACAGGTGGTCTCTCCTTCCAGTATGTTACAGATTGACTGGCTAAAGTTCACCCAGTAAGCTTCGTGACTGAGCAAAGGTTTGAAACCCAGCTCTCCTCCTTCCTTATCTGACGGTCTGGAGTAGGAGTTCCGAAACTTCCCCCCCAGGGTAATTTAAAAATTGCTGAGAGCCTTGGTGGACTCTTTAATGAATGTTCTGTCCGTTATAGCAGCTGTAATGGGCTGTGCTAGATGCTGGATGATTTTTAATTGCATTTTTAATTGCGTCTTTTGTTCCTTTTATATTGTACTTTCCTGTATTACAGCTTGAAATTCCACAGAATACAATATAAAATGCAATAATAAATAATAAAATACTCTTTTGTAAGATACAAAAGGAGCAATAAAAATACAATTAAAAAACAATATGAATATTTAATGTGCTGTGCCATTCACCATTCACTGCTCTGTTCTGCAAACACACTGTGGACCACCTGAACACACCTCATGGGCCACTGATGGCCTGCAGACCACAGTTTGGAAACCCTTGGTCTAGAGCAGGGATGGCATATCCTTTGCAGCTCAATGGCCACATTCCCTTGTGGGCAACCTTTCAGGGACCACATGTCCCAGGTGCAAATAGTGGGTGGGATTGGAGAAGGGCCGGCTGGTGGCTCCATGTCAGGGAATGTGCTCCAGGTTTTAGTCTGAACTTTAAATGAGCTGCCCAGGGTGCTGAAACTGAAGCAGCTTGGACACCTCCTTGGAAGTTCAGACTAAAACCCAGAGCAGATTCCACTGCCCTACTGACATGGAGCCACCAGCTAGATCAGAGGCAAAAGTGGGAAGATTTGCAGATGCTCCTGTTACCTTTCTACAGTAGCAGTCAGAATATTCTACACAAAATCATCTCCACCCTCCATCCAGACGGGGCATTATCACTACCACATTTTCAATCCTTGGCTTATGAAAACAAAAAAAAATCCTCCCTTATTTCACTGAAAGCAAATAGAACAATATTGATCTATAGTCAAAGAAATTTGTTTCCATAAAGTTATACGGCTTTGTGATGGGTGACAGTTGTCTATTCCCAAACATCAGTGTAAAAGCTTTAGTGAGCATAGATCCAGGATTCTGGTCATAAAAAGATTAGTTTGAGCGAGTTTCAAAGAGAAAGCTAGCATCCTTTCATGGCTTGTCATGCATGAATTTGGCTGGGCTATTGAGGATTGGCAGATGTCCCTTAATTAAACATTAAGTAGAGAAAAATCACTCCAGAATCAAGTGGAATGAGAGGATTATGGTGAGTTGTGTGCAGTGTGCACCTGGTAAGCTTCAAGAAGCAGAAATCTTTTGAGTGTTGTATTGGGCATATGATTGTTTTGAATTCCAGTATTTGCTTAAAAGCAAGATTCTAACCTTTATTGCACTGTTTGGGATTGGAACTTTTGAGCATATACCTTCTTGCCTAACTCCATTGCTAAGCAGAACTAGAACAAATAAATAGCAGTGTTATCCTAATCATGTCTGCTCAGGCCATGGGGAATGTGCATATCTCAACTGCATTTTGCACATTCGCTGGGTAACATGCACACTCTCCTGTCAGTCTGCATAGCCTCCAAGAAACATACTTTTATTTTCTATCTCTAGTTCAGAAGCTCTTACCATATATGGAGCGAGAAATGCTGGATGTCCAAGCTGGATTTAGAAAAGGAAGAGGTACCAGAGATCATATCACAAACATACATTGGATAATGGAACAGACCAAGGAATTTCAAAAGAAAATCACCCTTCATAGATTTTGTTTATAGATTACAGCAAAGCTATTGATTGTGTAGATCATGAAAATCTATGGAATGCCTTAAAGAAATGGGAGTGCCACAGCATCTGATTATTCTGATGCGCAACCTATACTCTGGACAAGAGGCTACTGTAAGGACAGAATCAATTGGTTCCCCATCGGAAAGGGTGTGAGACAGGGGTGTATTTTATCACCTTATTTGTTTAATCTATATGCAGAACGTATCATAAGGAAAGCGGGATTGGACCAAGATGAAGGAGGTGTGAAAATTGGAGAAAGAAATAGCAATAATTTAAGATACGCAGACGATACCATACTCTTAGCAGAAACCAGTATTGATTTGAAACGAATGCTGATGAAAGTTAAAGAGGAAAGCACAAAAGCAGGACTACAGCTGAATGTCAAGAAGACTAAAGTAATGACAACATATATGTACCTTTAAAGCTGACAATGAGGACATTGAACTTGTCAAGGATTATCAATACCTCGGCACAGTCATTAACCAAAATGGAGACAATAGTCAAGAAATCAGAAGAAGGCTAGGACTAGGGAGGGCAACTGTGAGAGAACTAGGAAAGGTCCTCAAATGCAAAGATGTATCACTGAACACCAAAGTCAGGATCATTCAGACCATGGTATTCCTGATCTCTATGTATGGATGTGAAAGTTGGACAGTGAAAAAGGCGGATAAGAGAAAAATCAACTAATTTGAAATGTGATGTTGGAGGAGAGTTTTGCAAATGCCATGGACTGTGAAAACGACAAATAATTGGGTGTCAAAACAAATTAAACCAGAACTGTCACTAGAAGCTAAAATGACGAAACTGAGGTTATCATACTTCGGACACATCATGAGAAGACATGATTCACTAGAAAAAACCATAACGCTGGGAAAAACAGAAAGGAGTAGAAAAAGAGAAAAGCCAAGCAAGCGATGGATCGATTCCATAAAGGAAGCCACAGATCCAAACTTACAAGATCTGGTGGCTTATTACAGATGCTCTTGGAGGTCACTGATTCATAGGGTCACCATAAGTCAAAATCAACTCGAAGGCACATAACAAGAAGTTCAGAAGTATGCAATCTACCCCCTTCCTTTCCCAACTGCTTCTGGCCCACTGCCTGATCTTAAATGGCCCACAACATACCCTCCCACTGATCAGCTGAGCAACGGGAGCAAGGTGTGTGGCTTTAGATAAAGACGAACATTTGATCTGGCCACCCTCTGAGGTTAAGCTCTGAGGTCCTCAGTGAGAGGGCCTTTTCTATCACGGTGCCCTGGACTGAAGTACCCTTCCAAAGCTCACCTAGTATCAGCGTTGGTGTCCTTCCAGTACTAGGCAAATGCTTTCCGTTGTTGTTTCAGTGGACTTTGTACCATATGGTTTTTAATTGTGATTTTATGGTTTGGCTTTTTATTGAGATGATATTGCTGTCTCCTTGTTTTAACGGTTGTATTCATGTATTGTTTTATTGAGTGCCGCTCTAGGAGCTGATGCTGAAGGTTAGACCAATATTCAGCAGAGAGCTAGAAAGAAAATAACATGGACAAGAGGAAGCTGGGGAGGTCATCAATAATGAAGCGAGCGCCCTTCCTCCAGAACACCTTAGTGGCCAACAGCTTAGAATCATAGAATCATAGAATCGTAGAGTTGGAAGGGGCCTATAAGGCCATCAGATCCAACCCCCTGCTCAATGCAGGAATCCAAATCAAAGCATTCCCGACAGATGGCTGTCCAACTGCCTGTTGAATGCCTCCAGTGTCAGTTGCGGTTGTGTCCTCTGAAGCTATCTAGAGCTCTTGGTAGGAGAGGCATCACGTTGTCAGCCTTGCAAGGCAAGTTCATCTCTTTCCCCCTTCTTCCAGAGCCTGTCTTGCTTCTTTTGTGCTCATTGGCTGTTAGGAGTTTCTGGGATCTCTGTGTATGGGTGCCCCATGTCGTGGGTGCAAGTGGACAGCCTCCTCAGGGACAAACCTTCTGGAATGAGCCCCACCTGCCCAGGCTCACCATTGGCAGGAACTGGTACCAACAACTTCCAGTTCTAGCAGAAACCTGAGCAACAGGCTCTAGTTGAGCTCTGATGAGTTCCTGTATTCTCAGCTGGGCATGTTTAGCCAGGAGAAGACAAAACTGAGGGGAGATATGATAGCACTCTTCAAGTACATGAAAGGTTGTCACACAGAGGAGGGCCGGGATCTCTTCTTGATCATCCCAGAGTGCAGGACACGGAATAATGGGCTCAAGTTGCAGGAAGCCAGATTTCGGCTGAACATCAGGAAGCACTTCCTACCTGTTAGAGCCATACGACAATGGCACCAATGACCATGGGAAGTAGTGGGCTCTCCGACACTGGAGGCATTCAAAAGGCAGCTGGACAGCCATCTGTTGGGAATGCTTTGGTTTGGATTCCTACATTGTGCAGGGGGTTGGACTCCATGGCCTTATAGGCCCCGTCCAACTCTACTGTTCTATGATTCTATGGTTCTTTGGTTCTGATGTGGCTGCCAGTCCTGACTCCCGGCTTCTCCCTTGACCTTGCCTTGTTAATCTCTTCTGACGGCTCGCCTGTGTCATGGTGCTCGATTAACCTCAGACTGCTGCTTGCAATCCAGCCTTGACACTCGCTCTGTGGTTACCAGCAAGATAATGCCCGCCAGAGCCTTCCTCAACAACCCTATTCTTCCCATAGCCTCCCCTTCCCCTCAGATCCTTTTCTTCTCTTACTGACCAACCTGAATGCTGCACTCAGCAGCTCATTTTTTAAAAATAGCCTTTAACACGACACATTCGCTTTTTGTTAAAGCATTCAGATTCCAGGCACACAAATTAATACTGTGTGCATTCAGAGTTTTAAGCAGAGGCTGCCTTTAACGGGGACCCAACATAGCCTCCTACACTGCAGAGATGAAAATAGCAGTGCTCGTGGGTACTGCTATTGTAACTTCCCTGTTTTCACACCATGGATCGTTTTCAGAGCCTCTCCCCCATGCACAGTGATAGAGCCTTTCCCCCGCCAGGTGCATACTGTATTATTTTATGCTGTGGCACCCCATCTTTATTGATTCAGATTCAAGTGAAATGTTTGTTCTCTTGGTTAAAAAAAAATCTAGAAAACCTTCACTGCCCAACAACATGTCATCAGTGCTTCAAAGAACGTTAACCTGCTCTGGGGCATGAAAAGTACTCTGGCAGGCGTATCCCCTTTTCCTTCAGAGAGGCTGAAGTTCAGTGGTAGAGTCCACACTTTCCATGCAAAAGGTCCCAAGTTTAATCCTTGGCATCTTCTGGCAGGGCTGGGAAAGACGGAAGCTTGGAGTGTTGCCCCTGTCTGTGCACACCAGGGGTGGAGACCTTCCAGCCCTCAGGCCAAGCTGGGCCCACCAGGACTCCTCATTCGGCCTGCTGAGCCATTTATTATTATCATTATTTATTTATTTAATTATTTTATTAGATTTATATCATGCCCTTCCTCCGAAGAGGAACCCAGGGCAGCAAGCCACGTCTACCCACCCTAGACTTGATGACATACGTGATGGAAGCTTGGGCAGGGAAGAGTGGGATTTCAGAGGAACAACCAGCAGCTTAAAGTCAGTTTATGGGTGGTGGTGTCCTGCCTGAACCCATGGAAGTCAGACTCGAACATAAAGGTGTGCTTGGATTTGTATTAGTTTAATAGATCGTCTCAGCTCAGAGCACTCCATGAGTCAGCATACAGATTGCACAGGAATCAGCATTTCTGCCCAATTTAAGTAGGCACGACTAGACCTTGTCGCAGCAACTAGTCACGCCTCCTCACCAGCCTTAAGTAAGAATGGGCAGGCAGCCTACTTGTGTGGCCTGCGAGTCACTATGAAGAGTGCACACACACATGTGCACTCCTCAGAGGCATAGTGAGAGCTTGCTGAGATTGCTAGCACAAGCGCCTATGGGTCCATGGTGAGGGGGGCTGGACCACTTTGGTAATATCTTCCCCCTCGGGAGGGGGGCTGTGTGGTGGTGGTGGAATGAGAAAGGATGGGGGTTGAATCACCTCAATGAAGTCCTCCACCCAAGGAGGAGTGGGGCTGCATGATGATGATGGCACAGGCGAGGAAGGGGGGCTAGGAGAGGGCGAAGAATCAAGTTTCTGAACAGGCGGAGCCTCCTCAGAGACAGCTGAATCTATAGGGGCTGAAGTATCACTGTCCATGGCATGAGGGTCTGCAGGCTCAAATGCACCCAAAGGCCCATCACCCATGCTTTCCTCCAAATCCCAATCTGACTACTACTCATCACTCCCATCAGTTCATGCCCTGTTCATGGGACTCGTGACAGGTGGGGATGTGCCTTGCTCAAGGAGGGGGAAGCAGTTTCCATTCAATGGCTCCCTCCTAGTGTTGCTCTTTAAGCCTCTGATTTTCAAAGTTTGAAAACCCTTTGGTAACCATCCCTGCATTACTCTTTGAGCCTCTGAAAGCTGGAGGCTTAAAGAGCAGCACAGGAAAGTTTAGAAAGGGTTATCTGAAAGCTCCTCACTGTGCTTTGAAGTCCTGAGCTTTGGAGTTTCAAAGTGCAGCATCACATGACATTGGATTGATGTCAAGTGTTTACAGGTGGGTGGCCCTGTTCACCTGCCAAACTTGGCCAGCCAGGGGGTCAGGGAGATTAAGATCTGGCCTAAGGTTTCCCCACCCCTGGTGTAGATATTATACTGATCTGGATGAGCCAACGGTCTTTGTATAAGGCAGTTTTCTTAGGTTCTATAGGCAGGTGTGGGGAACCATTGGCCCTCTAGAACATGCTAAACTACAACTCCCATCATCCTGTGCCATTAGCCATGCTTGCTGGAGCTGATGGTAGTTGTAGTTCAACAAACTCTGGAGGGCCAAAGGCTCCCCACACCTGCCCTATAGCGCAATCAATAGCTCTCCAGATGTTGTTGGAACCCAACTTCCATCAGCCCCAGCAAGCATGGCTAATGGCCAGGGATGAAAGGCTGTATCTCAGTGATTGAGCTTATCCTGTGTGTGCTGAATGTCCCAGATTCAATCCCCAGCACCTCCAGGTTGGACTGATAATGTCCCATTTAAAATCCTGGAGAGCTGCTTCTAATTGTGTTGAGGTAGGTGGACCATATTTTTACTTTCCTATTATCAGAATCCAGCAACAATGGTGAAGCAGATCCTTTCCATTCAAAAGGTCGCTGGTTCAATTCCCAGCATCTCCAGTTAGATCTGGGAAAGATCCTGATATGAAACCAACCTCTGGCGGTCAGTTTAAGTAATCCTGTATAGGGATGGAAGTATCGATCAATTTCAATTTTTGCAGCAATCTGTGGGTTTTTTTTTTTTAAAAAATGACAAAAATCCTCATCACAATTCTTCAGCATTTTAGTGCAAATTTCTCCGAAACACATTTTTGTATGCAGTTTTGACTGGAGATATTTTTTGCAAGCCATTTCCCCTAATATAGTGCATATTTGAAATTTCTTTTTACCAATACACTCATTTTGTGCAGGCTTTCCCCTAATACATGCATTTTTGTAAGCGTTGCTTGGTTGGAGAACTCTATCACCAAATTCAGGTAAGTGCAAATTTTGAAGGACGGCTGTGTTTCAGCTCTCATGTTGTTTAGGAAAGTGTGAATTTGATGAATTTGGCTTTAAATGCAAACTGAACTGAACGTCTCCTGAGCTAGGCAAACAAATGGCCTGACAGTATCAGGCAGCTTCCTGTGTTTTTCCTAAGGAGACATCCTCCAAAAGCAAAATCAGGACAGACCTGGGACAGGACCCAGAAAATATGCACCACCCTTTGGTTAAAACAAGAGTATTAGAGCAGAGGTTTCCAAAGTGTGGTTTGTGGACCACCAGCTTCACTCAGGTGGTCCATGGCATGTCTATATTAAATATTCATATTGATTTTTAATTGTATCTTATTCCTTCTGTTTCTTGTATTGTATTTTATTGCATTACAATCTGAGTACTGTGGAATGCAAACTGTAGTACAATAAAATTACAAGAATATAAGAAATAGAAGAGGCAATAAAAAGACAGCCCTAGCATGGTGCACTACAATTGCTACAACCGGCAGAGAAATAATGAAGTAGTCCATCAGGGCCATCAGCAATTTTCAAGTGGTTTGGGAACCACTGCATTAGAGTGTATATGCTCTTTGTCCCTTATTTCTTTGATGTCTGGTACAGATCAGGCCTTATGCAGTTTAGCTCCCTCCAGCTGATGTTGAGAACTGCATGGATACAGTCCAGGAGCTGCTCCAGTGCACCCAATTTAACCACATCCAAACGAGACACCGAATCATTATCTGCAAACTCTCCGAGAGGCAGCACACAGCCATGTTCTTTTTGAAATGTATCAGTAACAGTTCATTTAATGCCACAACGATGTTGCTGTAGGAAAACATGGGAATTATAGCCAGCATGACTTTGCAGTTATTTCTCCCTCTGCAGCCACCTTCAAACTCTTAACTACTTAAAGTGGAATTCAGAGGGAATAGAACACAGGGTATCCACAAGCCAGAAAACCAGTGGAGGAATCCAACAGGGAAGCCAGGCTGTTGCTACAGATTGTGCCAGCTTCCATCAGAGTCTGACCCTATCATATTCTATCCTGCTTCTATCTCCCTTTCAACTGCATTACTCCCGAGGGACCAGTATTTTTGGAAGTAAAAGCCGGCAAAGTCATAGATTCATGCCTGCTGGTTTCTTTGCAGCTCCTCTTTTCCCCCCATACCAAAATGTAAGCTCACTTGTATCAATCAGGTCATTACTTCCTATCTACTCACCAGAATGAAGACGCAATAATATCTTGAGTGAGGAGTCATGACGTTATTAGCTAATACAGAAAGTGACGGGCAAACCTACCGTGTCAGAAACCCCGATCAGCTCATTGTGTTATGGATCTGACATTGCATGCTGGCATGAAAGTTCTCTGTTGTTTCACAATCTCATAGAATATTGCATTAACATCAACCAAATTGCTGCCCTGGGCTGCTGCTGGGAGGAAGGATGGGATATAAATCAAATAATAAATAAAATAAATAAATAAAAATGTGCCTTGGGAGTGTATCATGGTGGTGTCATAACATCATGATACGGTGGCGCACTACACACAAGAGGGGCATTTTTCATGTGTCTTCTGTTTATAGTCAGTTTGGCACAGCACTGCTCAAGGAAGAAAGGAGCCTTGGATAAAGGTGAATGCTAATCTACAGGATGAGTAAATCTTCAGACAAGGTTGGTTGTTGATGGATTTCAGATCCAAACTTTAAAATGGATTAGTTTGACAAAAAGTAAAAGATGTTTGTATGCAATTTCAACCAGTTTGTTAGTCACTTTGAGACTTTTTTGTCACCCAAAGCAACAAATAAATAATGTTACAATTTATTTATTTATTATTTATAGAATGTATTAGTCGCCCATCTGGCTGGCTGTCCAGCCACTCTGGGCGATGTACAACACAGGCATATACCTAGACATTGAAAATCTAAAAACAATGAAGATAAAATCTAGCCCACCCCAAAAGCCTGCCTGAAGAGCCAGGTCTTCAAGGCTCGGCGGAAACTCATCATAGAAGGGGCATGGCGGAGATCATTTGGGAAGGAGTTCCACAGGGTGGGGGCCACAATTGAAAAAGCCCTCTCTAGTCCTCACCAGTTTGGCTGTTTTGACTGATGGGATGGAGAGAAGGTCTTTTGAGGCTGATCTTGTTGGGCAGCATAGCTGATGATGCTGGAGGCGCTCCTTTAGATAGACTGGGCCGAAACCATATAGGGTTTTAAAGGTCAAAACCAACACCTTGAATTGGGCCTGGTAAGCAACTGGTAACCAGTGCAGCGATATGATCTTGCCGGCGGCTGCCTTTAATCAGGCGCGCCACCGGATTCTGTACCAGTTGCAACTTCCGTACTGTTTTCAAGGGTAGCCCCACGTAGAGCGCATTACAGTAGTCTACGCGAGAGGAGACCAGGGCACGTACCACCGATGGGAGCAGATGATTGGGAATGGATCTTTCAATGCTGTTTTCATGAATGTATACATTTTAATGCATACTTTCCCCTAAGATGTGCATTTTTGTACAAAAACATTTGGGTTGGAGAAATATCTCATAGAATTCAGAAAGAGCAAATGTCAAAGGACACCTACATTTCAGTTTGTGTACTGTTTTGGGATTGCTGCTCTTGCTTTACAGCAGGGGTGAATTTTTTCACATGCGGGCATGCGCGCGCGCACACACACATGGGTTGTGTAGTGGACTTGTCTGAGGCCTGAGGCCCAAACTAAATTGGGCCAATTCAGTGGGATCCGGGCATTGCTTGAGTCAGGTAGACAGCCCTGGTTGGGTTGGGTGGACCAGGGAGATTTGGGCTTATCAGGGGGCAGGGTGGCAGGCAGGAAGAAGAAGGAGCTGTTCAAGGTGCTGAAGTGTCTCACTGCCCATAGACACTGAACCAGCCAGCAATGAGAGGTAGGTTAGGCAAGCGACCCTTCACCCTTCAGGTGCCCCAGGGATGCTCAAAGCAGGGCAGCCTATCCAACAGCCTCCCCTCCTCGCTGCATGACCTACCTGTCAGTTGTGACAAGCAAAATAATTAAAGCAGCCAATTAGCCAAATTAATGAACACTGTACCTTAGGAGCTATAACAGAATACCCCCCCAAAAATTCTTACACAGCCCCCAGAGAGCAGCTAGCTAATCATATTGCTGCCCTGAGCCAGGTGGGCAGGTTGGCTGAGGCGAAGGGCAGGCACACTTTGTAAAGTGTGCATCCTGCCCTGTCAGACAGGCGTCCCTTGTGTTGGGCTGTTGGCATGCATTCCCATCCTGACCGTAAGCAGAGTGGAACAAATCCATCGCTGGCATATTGCTGGGCAAGTGACATTTCATGTTTAACTATGTGCCAAGCAACAAGTCAAGTTTCACTGGGTGTGAAAAGGGTCTGAAAGCTTGAATCTGAGCCAGGCTCTGTTGGCAGGAAACCTTTGAGATCACAACTAAATCCTTTCGGTGGTCACCTGTTCCAACACATAATGTCACCCCCTTGAAACTGTTCTCCAAAAGGCATCAATTTGTCCCTATGGGTTTTTTTTTTTAATTTTATGTCTGCCAGAACAGTTTACAGGAGTAATTATGTTTAGGGTCTGTTTGGCTATACAGTTAACGAACCAATGATAAACAATTCAGCACTTTTTCTCCCCTTAATGATGAATATTAATTGGGCTGTCAAACCTCTACTTTTCCTCCCGTCCCACTTTAGGCTACACTCCGCTACACATCACCAGATGTGCAGCTAGACCTTTGTCAACATGAACAGCTAACTATGCTCAGCATTTGTGTCACACATATGGGACTCAGCCCCAGAAACAGTCCAGGAACAAACGCCAAAGTAAATCCACATGAAGTGAAGGTACCCAGGCCCATTATCTTGTCCTTGAAGACTGATGTCCTAGAACAGAGAAAGCCAATGTGATGCCCTGCAGATGATGTTGGGCTGCAATTCTCATCAGCCCAGGCCAGTATGGCTAATCATTGGGGATGATGGAAGCTGTAGATCAATATCTGGAGGTCACCATTGTATACAGGAATGGGCAACAGGTTAGTTTCACTTGCACTTAATGGAAACCTACCTAATTTTCAGTTCTTGAATCACTAAGTGAATCAAACACAACTATCCTTGGAAAGTTGCACTTCTCTGAATTTTGTGATGCATTCCTCCAATCAAAATGTCTGCACAAAAATGAACATATTAGCAAAAATAATGTACAAGGCTACATTATAAACACAGTAATGTGTGTATTTGGAGAACTGTGTACAAAAGTGCATATATTAGGAGAAACACACGTGGGAATCCAGAGATCCAGACTAACATCCTTGGCCATGATGCTCACTGGGTGATCTTGGGCCAGTCACTGTCTCTCAGCCTAAACTACCTCACAAGCTTGTTGTGAGGATAAAATTGGGAGGGGAGAAACATGTCTGTATGCCACATCGAGTTCCTTGGAGGAAAGGCAAGATATAAAAGCAATAAATAAACTAACTAAATAAGGCTGGGCACCCCTAGGTTCCCAAAACTATTTTTCCCCTGTAAAAATGGGCTGCTAACTTGAGGAAGGGGTTAGAAGTTTTTCAAAATTTCCAGGAGGTGGATCCAGCTTCACTTTACTGTGGGGGGTGGGGAACCTCAGGCCTCTTATCTGGCCTTCAGGAGTCTTCCTAGCCTACACCCATCCACAGACCTGCTCTTCTGCCTCCCTGAATGCTTTTGCATTTGGATATGGCTGGAATACATTCTTGTACATTAATTCTTCTTGCTGAATGGAGGATGGAAAGGTGTGTGTATGTGTAAAAATCTTTGACTTTTGCAAGAGTTGAATGTAGCTTATTGTACAAGGGTAAGAATAAAACCAGTTGGTTAACAGATGAATTATTAGAGCTGTGCACAGCATCGCCCCTGATCTGCCCCATGGTTCCCATCTGGTCCAGGGGGCATCAGGATAATCTCAACAGCTGTTGGGCAGAGACATTTATCCTGTAGGTGTGGTGTGTCAGACAGGAAGGAGAGCCATTGCATGTGACCTACCTTCTCCCAGGAAGACACACCAGGTAGGTCTCGGTCTTTTGTGGGTTTTCCAGCCTGGTGCATGCCTCTCCTTCCTGCCTGATACCCAACCACCGACAACCCCAGATCACTCAGGGCCATCCAATCTGACCTGCAATGATCCATGGCTGTCTCAACCCAACCTGGCTGATGCCTGAATCCCTCCAAATAGGCCTGATTTGGCTCGGGACATGGGCCTTGGCCGATTCCAGTGCACAGCCCTATGAAACATATCAAAGGCAATTTGGCCAGTAAATAATGTCTATTAAATTCATCAGATTGAGAAAAGATGCATGCTTGCCCCATCCACCATCTGTTTCTTAGGCAGCGAATGCATTCCATGCAGGCTATTTCCTACCCCCACCCCATGCCTACTTCCCCCTAATTGATATTGGATACATCTCAGAAAGGGCTTGATTTAAATGTATAAATTTCTCTCCTGCACTTGAAACCCTGCTGGCTGTGAGACACCTAATTAACAGTGGAGCTTTCAGAGTTCTCCTAACAAATGGGTCCCTATGTTTTTTTCCCCCGAACAAGGACTCTCATTAGTGGAGCTGTTCTTTGTGATTATTTATACCCCTTCTATAATTAAAAATTCTGAAAGCTAATTACAATTATCCATCAGTTTTTCGACATGCCAGGACTGGAGATCTTAACCTTTTTTTAGCAGCATTGTCTTTCACCCCAAATTCTCCTGGAAGCTACAGACCATCTCTGAAATCCATTTAGGTGACCCTTCTTCTCTTTCCTTTCCCATCACTGCTCAGTTTCTACTCTGTTTTCTCCAGTTCTGTATTTCTGTACACATTGTTCTGTTAATGCCATCACAGTCGAAGCAGAAAACCATACAAACAGCACCAATAATAGCAATTATAGTGCAGGTATCTGTAATTTTGTATTTCCAGGCTGAGAATCATATACAGCTACCTCCAGCAGGGAACAGGTTTAAGAATATTATTGTACTGGCTCTGCGCAATGGATTTCCCTGCAGTGAAAAAGGGAGTTGGTTGGGTGTGAAAGATAACTTGCAACCACACTATTTATTTGTTATAATCTATTTGTGGACGTGTTTTAAAATCTACAGAAGGCTAGAGGAGATATTCAGGTACCTTTACATAATGCTGCAAAATGGCACAGACGATTTCCTACAATGGCAGGAGGTTGGGCAAGATGACTTTTGGTACTGTCCAACGCTATGATGCTAACCAGAGGGAATGGCCCATACAGGAGCCAGTTCTGTGAGGAATGGAGTCAAAATATCAGTTGGTCCCAACCAGTCCAGTGGTGGTGGGTTTGCTGACTCACCACTCCATCTAATGAAGTCCATGTGGGATTATCATAGATGGAGGCAGTTCTGGGAAAGAAGGAGCCAGAGGCCAGTTGATCCTAGTCTTTCTGTCTAACCTCTGTTTCTGATGGCATCGGCCATTTAGATCTGAATTGCACTTGTTAAAGATGTGTCTCTGGCTCAAAGTGCAAACATAATATGCAGTGAAGCCATTTGAAAATGCTGACTGTTGTCAGCTGCAAGGACCATAGAAAGCCAATTGTACAACAGCTTCTTGTCTGCCAGTTAAATTTCAGGCTCAATTCAAATCCTCACCTTTAAATCCTTTATGGGCTGAGACCACACTGGACGGACTTCAATTTTCTTTATTCCTTCAATTTATATCTCCCCATTCTTCCATGATTAAACTCAAGGTGGAATGCATGAAATACCCAGGTAGTATTGTATCCAAGCACCAACCAATTCAGAGCTGTTTAACTTCAGCAAGGTGGCTGTAACATGTGTTTTCATAGAATCAAAGAATCATAGAATAGTAGAGTAGACCTTGAAAGCAATGCAGTGATTACTAGGAGCCAACATGGATTTATGAAGAACAAATCCTGCCAAACTAATCTCATCTCATTTTTTTATCGGGTAACCTCCCTTGTAGACTGTAGGAATGCTGTGGACATAATATATCTCAACTTCAGCAAAGCTTTTGACAAAGTGCCCCATGATATTCTGATTAGCAAACTCACTGAATGTGGGTTGGATGGAACAACTATCAGGTGGAGCCACACTTGGCTCCAGAATTGTACTCAAAGAGTCGTTATCAATGGTTCCTTCTCAAACTGGGTGGAAGTAACGAGTGGAGTACCACAGGGCTTGTTCCTGGGGCCAGTGCTCTTAAACATTTTTATTAATGAGTTGGATGAGGAGGTACAGAGCTTGCTTATCAAATTTGCAGATGATACAAAATTGTGGGGGAGATAGCTAATACCGTGGAAGACAGAAACAAAATACAAAGGGACCTTGATAGGCTGGAGCATTAGGCTGAAAACAACAGAATGAAATCCAACAGGGATAAATGCAAAGTTCTACACCCAGGAAAAAGTAACCAAATGCACAGTTATAAGATGGGGGATACTTGGCTCAGCAATACAACATGTGAGAATGATCTTGGAATTGTCGTTGATCACAAACTGAATATGAGCCAACAGTGCAATGTGGCTGCAAAAAAGGCAAATGCTATATTCGGCTGCATTAAGAGAAGTATAGTTTCCAAATCGTGTGAAGTATTAGTTCCCCTCTATTCAGCATTGGTTAGACCTCATCTTGAATACTGCATCCAATTCTGGTCTCTGGTCTTCAAGAAGGATGCAGACAAACTGGAACAGGTTCAGAGGAGGCAACAAGGATGATCAGGGAACTGGAAACAAAGCCCTATGAGGAGACACTGAAAGAACTGGGCATGTTTAGCCTGGAGAAGAGAAGACTGAGGGGAGATATGATAGCACTCTTCAAGTACATGAAAGGTTGTCACACAGAGGAGGGCCGGGATCTCTTCTCGATCGTCCCAGAGTGCAGGACACAGAATAATGGGCTCAAGTTGCAGGAAGCCAGATTTCGACTGGACATCAGGAAAAACTTCCTAACTGTTAGAGCCATACGACAATGGAACCAATGACCTAGAGAGGTAGTGGGCTCTCCAACACTGGAGGCATTCAAGAGGCAGCTGGACAGCCATCTGTAGGGAATGCTTTGATTTAGATTCCTGCATTGAGGGGGTTGGACTTGATGGCTTTGGAGGCCCATTCCAACTCTACTATTCTATGATTCTATGATTCTATCCCATCCCTAGTCAAACTTTGGGGTTAGCTTTAACAAGATGTAACAAGATGTAATGGTGGTCGTTAATTAAAACTGTCAAAGGCTACTAGTCTTATTTCTATATTAACTGCAATAGCAGAGGCAGGTATGCCCCTGAAGTCAGTTGCTGGGGATAGCAAATGGGAGTTGACCACTGTGTTCATGTCCTGCTTGCGGGATTCCCGTAGGCTCCCCATACCCAAGGACTGGAAAATGGCTAATGTAAAATGATTTTGTAAAAAAAGGGATCCAGGGGGGATCCTAGAAATTACAGCCTGGTTTTCTGTCATGGGGAAACTGCTGGAAAGTATTGCTACAGATAAAATAGTCAAGCATATAGAAGAACAAGCCTTGCTGAACAAGAAGCTGCATGGCTTCTGCAAGGGTAAGTCCTATATATTAGAGTTAACAAATCAGAGTTCTTTGAGAGTGTCACCAAGCTTATATAGACAGAGGTGATCCAGTTGGCATAGTATACTTGGACTTTCAAAAAGCTTTTGACAAATCCCTCACCAAAGTCTCCTGAGTAAGCTTAGCACTCATGGAGTAAGAGATATCCTCTTGTGGATCAGGAACTGGTTAAGTAATAGGAAGCACAGAGTAGAAATAAATGGACAGTTCTCCCAATGGAGGGCTGTAGAAAGTGGAGTCCCCAGGGATCAGTATTGGGACCTGGGCTTTTTAACTTGTCCATAAATGATCTGTGTTAGAGGTCAGCAGTGAGGTGGCCAAGTTTGCTGATGATACTAAATTGTCCAGGGTTGTTAAAACAAAAAGAGCTCCAAAAGGTCCTCTCCAAAGTGAGTGAATGGGTTGTAAAGTGGCAAATGCAATTCAAAACAAACAAGTGTAATGCCAGGGGGGGAAATCTCTTCATTTCACATGTACTTATGTTCATCAGAATTCTCATCCTATCGAAGTGAAAATGAAATTACTACTAAACAAGGGCATTTAGTTTACAGCAGTGTTGGGAAGCACCCTGTTTAGTGAGGTGCACCAGGTAAACTCCCTGATGACCAGGAGAGGATTGGCATTCTGTCCTGAGGGGCCTTTGTGTACAACCCTGGCTCTTTGTTTTAGTGTAATGGCAGATTTGTTATGATTCAGCCCGTGACCTGATTTCGAAAACCCTTGAGAAGGGTCATCGCTCAGCAGCAGAGCATTTGGTTTGCATGAAGAAGATCCCAAGGTCAGTCCCTAATGGCAACTCCAGGTAGAGCTAGGAAGAGACTCCTTCCTGAAGCCCTGGAAAGCCACTGAGATAGGTGGACCAGTGGTCTGACTCAGTATAAGGAATCTCCCCATGTTTCTAAAACCTTGGGATTACCTGTTTTAACATCTATATGGATTTTATTAATGCATGTGAGCTGCTCAGAGACCCCATTTGGCCACGTGAGGTATGAAAATAAAGATACGGCACGTGGTGGTCAGCTGAGAGCTGTCAGCGCACAGGAGCAGAGTCACAAAAGGTGGGAAGTTAATTGTTCTGGCAACAGAGGGTTGGTTCGAGGTGAGGCTGCCACGGTGTGGATGTGGAAAAGCAAAGAGGGGAAATGTCGCAGCACTCAAGGGAAGAGACAACCGGCACATGATCCAGAGTTTTAACTGAGTAGACAGAAAGGAAGGAGGTGTTGTACAGGTAAAAGCAGCATGACCTGGCAATGCCAGTTGGCTGAATGTGGGGAGCAAGTGAAGGCAACTACCTGCCTTGAAAACAGGGAGATTTTTCTAAGGTGGCTGAACTGTCACTCCACAACCCTTTTATTCTAAGCCTCATTTATTTTTGCTGCTGTTGTTGGCTCTGCAGGCATTCCGTCTGAATGCATGAGTGGGCAAGTGATAATGTGCGAGGCAAGCTCTTCTGACACAGGGACACTGAGCACAGCAGGCACACTCCCTAGCTAGCACAAGATCTCTGTTAGTCTAAATAGCCACCTACTTTGTGTGCAGGGTTTTTAAATACCTGAAAGATTGTCTTACTCCTGGTATCCACAGCTGATCACTGTGATCTGCATGTGGAGGCTTCCTGGAGATACCATCTCATTTGGAGCTCCATTCCACATTACATAGGAATCGGGCCTACTGTGCCATCTCCCCTGTGGAATCACCTCCCCTTAAATCTTAAACAGGTGCCATCTCTGTTGCCTTTTTGACACCTATTGAAGATCTTTCTCTTTCAGCAAGCATTTTGGTAGAGACCTTCTCCCAGTCTGCTTCTGTGCTGGAATTGGTTTATAAAGATGTTTTAAAGATTTATTTTTAAATATATTTTGCTCTAAAAATGTGTTCAAGATGTTTTTGGTGTTTTTGTTTGCCACCCTGGGCTCCTTCTGGGAGGAAGAGTGGGATATAAATTTAATTAATTAATAACAGCAAGAAAGACAAGGATAGGAACTGGGTCCTCATCTCCATGCTGGGAACCCTGCATGCAGATAAGGCATCTTCCCCTAGATTAATGCTGATTACGCATTGGTCAGAACCAATTAGTAAGCTGCTGTATCCCGAGTCAGACCATTGGTCCATTTAGCTATGTACTGTCTGCACTGACTGGAAGTAGCTCTCCAGGGTTTCCAACATGAGGTTTTCTCTGCCCTAGTTGAAAATGCTGCTTGGAAAAGGGATTGACCCTGAGATCTTTGGCATGCAAAGCAAAGCCAGATTGGTAACAGGGACCAGACGGTTTTGAAAACATAAAACCGATTCTGGCCCACTTGCATTGGCTGCCTGTATGTTTCCGAGCTCAATTCAAAGTGCTGTTTTTAACCTATAAAGCCTTACATGGCTTGGGACCACAATACCTGATGGAACGCCTCTCCCGACATGAACCCACCCGAACACTACGCTCAACATCCAAGGCCCTCCTTCGGGTGCCTGCTCTGAGGGAAGCTGGGAGTCTGGCAACAAGGGAGAGGGCCTTCTCAGTGGTGGTCCCCAAATTATGGAATGATCTCACTGACGAGGTGCGCCTGGTGCCAACACTGTTATCTCTCCAGCGCCAGGTCAAGACTTTCCTCTTCTCCCAGTTGTTTTTAAAAAAATTAAATTGCGTTTTTAAATTTTTTTGTGTGTTTTAAAATTTGTATATTTGTTTGGATTGTTTTCAATTGGTGTGAACCGCCCAGACAGCTTTGGTTATGGGGCGGTATATAAATGTAATAAATAAATAAATAAAAATAATGCTCTTCCACTGAGCTGTGTCCCTTCTCCAAAAACAAAAACAAAAAAGAACACAGAAAGCTGCCTCATACTGAGTCCGACCATTGGTCCATCTAGCTTAGTATTATCTTCACTGACCTGACTTCTTTAGGATATCAGATAGGGAGTCTCTTCCGGCCCTACTTGGAGAGGCCAGGGATTGAACCTGGGACCTTCTGCATGCAAAGGTGAGCTACAGCCGTTCACCAGGGAGTGCACTTGATGTGTGCTCCATCATTGAGGAGGTGGGGCACTCCAACATCAGACATTCAAAGTGAATGCCCAGAGAGGGATCTTGACACAAGTTGGATCTGGGCAGTGGGGAGCTGAATAGTACCACCTTTTAAAAGCATCTGAGTTAATGGGGCCATTCTTTTTAATTTCCCGAAGCAATGACTATTGGAATGGACTCTGCTTCAAAGCTAAAGTTGGGATCTGTCACTGGGTGGCCGAATGATATCCCACCCTTTCTTTTTATCAGTCTGGATACCTTGTTTATTACCTCTTTGACCTTGGCTGGCTTCTGTCCTTTCTGTGGTGTGCTGGGGAAAGCTAGGGTGGGTGAAGCGGAAAGAACTAACTCTTGTCCACAAATGTTGTTAACACACACACACACATCATAATTTTTGGCATCTGGCTGTTTTCCTTCTTGGTTGACTAATACATGCCTTTGGTGGCATCAGGGAGACAAATCTGATCGGCTATGTAGGGTTGTGACACCATCCTGTTTGCTAAATGATCCTTGATTTGATAGGATCCTGTGGCTGAGATAGGGAGCATGGCTATAATCCTCAGATTCCCAAATCAGCACGGAGAGTTCTATGCATTCATTCCCCAACACCCACATGGCTTTCACAAATTAAAAGGCTAGGAGTGCCTTTCACCAACGTTGGCTGGTAGGACAGTTGTGGCTGTTTCTGGATCAGGATAGCCTGACCACTGTTATCCACGTGCTGGTAACAGGTTGGATTACTGCAATGCACTCTGTGTGGGGATGCCCTTTCAGTTGGTTCGGAAGCTGCCGTTGGTGCAAAATGTAGCAGCGTGACTGCTCACTGGGGCGGGATATCTCTAACACATTACCCCACTGTTGCAAGAATTGCATTGGCTGCCCATTAGCAACAGGCTAAGTTGAAGGTGATGGTTTTGGTGTGCAAAACCCTATACAGCTTGAGACCAGGATGCCTGAAAGTTCATATCATCCTTTGTATATCCAGTTGATCACTACACTCTGCAGGTGAGGGCCTCCTGCAGATACCATCTTATCAGGAGCTCCATTCCACACAAGATAGGCAGTGGACCTTTCCTGTAATGGTACCTACCCTTTGGAATTCCCTCCCCTTAAATATTAGGCAGGCCCATCTCTTTTATTTTTTTTGGTGCCTATCGAAGACCTTCCTCTTTCAAGAAGCCTCTTAAGTAGAGACCGTAGCCCAGTCTGCATTTATATTAGAATTCTTTTTAAGAGGTTTTTCAGAGGATTTGTTTTTTAAATGTTGTTGTTGTTTTATCACTTGTTGTTTGCTACCCTGGGTTCCTTTTGGGAGGAAAGGCAAGATATACATTTAATGAATAATAATGAATAAATGATGGTGTGAATGCTGACAATAGCAGGAAGCTCAGGCTGGGTCAAGTTTACTGGGCGCTTGTCATGGTCCTGACATAGTCTGCCTGAACTGGAATGCACAAATGGTGGAGAATTATAGGTTCCCACTTAGAAACTTTGCTCATATTGAACTCATTTTGTAATAAGTAATAAATGAAACAGACAGACTTCATTCATTTTCTTGTTGCACGCATTCCACAAGGAAAGTGAAAGACCCCTACCCTGAGGCTTATCCAGAAGCTCACTATGATTCAAGGACTTACAGTCGACCTTAGGAAATGTAATTTCCTGAAGAGCTACTATGACATCAGCAGCCCTGGACTAAATGACATTTCCCAGGGCCCCTTCAAGGTCTTGCCTTGCAGTTCACCAGGCCCCAGAAAGGGAAGGGAAGGGGGCTTATGGATAAGTAGATAACGGAAAAGGAGGTGTTAGAAATGAAGGACATTTTTTCTCCATCACAGACTGAAATCTGAACTGGAGAACAATGGGAAAGGCAATGCTTACCTCATATATGAGCCCCCTGGAGCTCTGCCTTTTAAGCTTTGTGATATCTGCAGGCTACTTCGCAAAGCTAAATTGGAGTAAGGGCAGGAAGCATTGCCCTCATTCCAAATAGTTTTCCCGACAATATCATGTAGCCAGTTAGATCTGTCAGTATGATGATAAATCCAGAAGCCAAGTCAATACCCAAACAATATACTTCCTGACCCCATTATGAACGAGTGAAACTCTCTTTTTAGCCCATTTTCCATGTTCCCCTGGGTAAAAAAATGAAATGGGGAGGTGGGCTGTTTTTCACTGTGTAAATTATTCATGAAACACACATTCCATTCAATTTCTTAAACGTACCAATATGGATATATTCAAACTTACACATTTTTCCTTAGGGGAATCCTAAAAATAAAAAATATGTCAGACACTTGATTACTCATAATCCAAAGTGCTTATGAACACAGAACATGCGCTGCATCTTGTCATTTATC
Source organism: Rhineura floridana (assembly GCF_030035675.1). Taxonomy (NCBI): domain Eukaryota; kingdom Metazoa; phylum Chordata; class Lepidosauria; order Squamata; family Rhineuridae; genus Rhineura; species Rhineura floridana. The sequence goes on along the minus strand of NC_084497.1, from coordinate 15,165,356 downwards.
CAACTTTTCATTAGCAATGGATGGACTTTCCTGAAATTGCTCTGCAAATAAGCTTGAGAAAGGATTTATTGTTTTGGTGGAAATTAAACAGACAGACTTTGCTTATCTTTTCAAAATGGACTTGACTTCTTTTGATTTTTTTTCAGATGCTTTGCCTTAGCATAACTCTCCAAATCAATCTCAATTTTATTTTAATTAAGGGGGAAATTGGTGGTGGCTTAGAGATGTGTAGAGCCCTTTCCCCAAGACATGTTGATAAGCTTTCTAACATCCTTTTTACTGTCCTCTAAGTAATTCCAGATTTGCTTGGAAGTTTGCTAAAGGCAAAATGTGTCAGCAGTTCTCCATGACCAACATCATTTGATTTTTGTTAATGGCTGCTGTTTCTAGCTCCCTGGCCCCGCGGAATCCATCTCTACACAGGTTTTGGAGTTCTTACAGAGCTGCCATCTGCCAGGATTTCAGAAGGTCACAGTTGGTCTGGTTCCAGCTGTGTTCATTTGGCAGCCTAATCTCAAGGCCCCTTCAGGCCTCTAAGGCACATGTTTTTGAAATGTCACAATAGTGTGTTGGGTAAACGATGTGCATCAAAGCAAGAATGTATACCAGCACTTGAGTTCTCCTTTTCCTGTAGCTAAATGAAAAAAAAGGAAAACAAAGCAAAAAAAAAAACATGGTGCACCCTAAGAATTGTGAATGACTCTGCAAAGGTCTGTTGTGATCTAGTCTAACAGTCCCATAGAGTAAGAGCAGCGTAGATCCACATGATACTGCAGAGGAAAGTCTGTACTAAATTCAAGAAAGCAAACAAATGGAGCTGAAAGGAATTTGGATGACAATTTACCTTCAAATTCTCATGGAGAAAAATTGAAGGGATGCCGTTCAGGCCATCCTAAATGCTATATTAAAAATTATCTGCTCCTTAAGGTAGCAACCAATTGCCCACCCATTTCCATCATCCTGCTTTGCCAGTGTCTCATTCTGTGTATACCGTGTTGTGAGATCTCAGCCCCTCACCAGTATAGACAGTAATGTAAGTGAAGGGTGGGCAGGGTTGCAGGATCTACCTTAATTTTTTTACCAGAACCCTGAGGTCCACCAACCAGATCCAGGTGCAAAATAGTAGCTCAAGAAGTGGACATACACCAAGAATTAAGGAACATGGTTCCTCTGAGCACATGCTCAGTCTAGGTATTGTGATCTGTAGCATGAGGAAATATTGTGGCTCAGTGATAGAGCATCTGATTTGCATGCAAAAGGTCCCAGGTTGAACTCCTGGCATCTCCAGGTAGGTCTGGGATGCATCTCTGTCTGAAATCCTGGGGAGCTGCACCCATTCACTGTGGACAGTACTGAGCTAGAAGCACCAGTGGACTCTCTCACTATAAGACTGTTTCCTGTGCTCCTAAAACTGAGCTCACAGTCTTTTCCTACAAAAAGAAATCCATTTCCATTCTTGATGTCCCCCAAAATGTGTTTCAGCAGCCTAATTTAGGGAAGAAAGGCTTTTAGCCATTGCCATTGTCACCAATTGGGAGTCAGAAAACCATGCTGATCCATTACAAATCATCCAGAGATATATTGACGAATCCCACAGTCTTACCTTCTGCTCACTCCTGATAAAGAGTTGGGGTGCAGAAATTCAGTATGTCCCAGTGTTGATGGGAGGTAGATTGTACCAGCTGTTACAGATGGGGAGAGGATTTTAATGTCATTCCTCAGTTTTGTATAGAGCACAGCCCCTAAAGGCATGGGTAAACCACTTGCAGAGAGCGAGAGAGAAGAATCTTTATGCACAATTTCATGAAGATGTAACAGAATGCAATGGCAGGGCAATGGCTTACAATGGACAGAAACAGATAAATCAGTTAAATTCAGTTTCTCATTCTTAATTTCTCATTTCTGCATCAGTTTGCTCTTTTTTTCTAAAAAAAAAAGGTCCTCAAAAATAGGTCCTCATTTTAGCACACATTTCTTTTACGATACACATTTTTGTGAGCAATTTCCCCTAATATAATGCATTTCTGTATGTTGTTTTCAGTAATATATGCATGTTGACGGCACACTTTCCATTAAAATGTAGAAAAGTGATTTTTTTGGTTGGAGAGCTACATAGCAAAATTCAGAAGTTCAGAAATTCAATTCATGTATAACCAGGAGGCAGGATTGCCAAGTCTTTGGTTTTCACCCAGAGGCCCTGGGTCCTCTCCAAACTCTCTGAACTCTCATCTTCCATTTAAAGATAATATTAAGTTTCTAGATGGTCTGGTTCACGAGATATACACCAACACGTCATTTGCCCCCCACAACTTCTGTTAAATGAGCTCATAGCTGGCTGTTCTAATCCCCCCCTTTCAGGTTTGTAACCAATAAGTGAAGTCAGGGTTATAGGGATTTGTTGACCTCCAGGCAGTACCTAGACCCCATTGCAAGGCCAGAAAACTGTTGTTTTTTTCCAGCTTATCTGAAAATTTCATAAATTGAGTAAGTATAACACATTTAGTCTTTTTCTCTCTTGTGTACAGTAGTCAAACAGGTTTAAATTTTCTTGGGCTGTTGAAGAGGACACTGTTTTGAAAACCTTCCCAATATGAAGCTTTAATCCAATACTGTCTTTTCTGGGAGTAAAGCTGCAATGCCAATCTCACATACCCAGAGTAAACCCCATTGAATTCAATAGGATTTACTTTTGGGTAGACATGGTTAGGATTATGCTGTAAGTTAATGAGACTTTTGAGTGAATAAGAATTGTGTTTGTGTTGTATATCTTTCTCACCCTCTCCAATCCTATTTTTTAAAGCAATTAGGCAAGGTTTACTTAGGTATCAATGCTTTTATTATGTAGGAAACTAATACTGATTTTATTTTATTTTTAAAAAATGGTCTGCAATGACCAACTAGTTTTGACCATAAACTATTACATGGGATGTATGTATTTTTACATCTCCAGTGTGAGTGTGTATATGGAGCCTTTCCAAAACCCTGTGAGATAGGGTTCCCAACTGGAAAACAAGAAAAAAATCCCTTTGAAATGCAATAACCATAAAAACAAGTATAAACAGTTGCAAAACAGCTTAAAGTGGCATGATTCTGAATTTTGGTTTGGGTGAATGAAGCCCATGGTCACCTAGTCAACTTTATAGAACATTTCCATTTTAAAAAAAATATTAAAACTATTTACATGCAGGCAAAGGTTATTAAGTAGATCCACACAATCCATTTAAAGCACATCCAAGTTGCATTTAAAGTGCATGACTTCCCCAAAAGATTTCTGGGAAGTGTAGTTTCCCCCTCACCTTTATAGTTCCCACCACCCTTAACAAACTATAGTCCCTATGATTCCGTGGTGTGATTCATGTGCTTCAAATGTGTGTCGCATGTGCTTTGAATGAATGGTGTGGATCATGCCCTAGATATGCAGAGCATTCATTAGTGAATTGAAAAGAACAATTTTAAAAGATAGCTTTTTAAATAGGGGAAGGGCTGTAGCTAAGTAGTAGGGCACATGCAAAGGTCCAAAATCCAATCTCTGGAAAAGACTATTGCCTGGAATCCTGGACAGCCAATGTGAATCCATGTCATCAGTATTGAGTTAGATGGTACCAAATGTCCTAAGTCGGTATAATGCAGATACCTTTGTTCCTAAATGTGGAAAGAGATTCAAGGGCCACAGTGACTCCAAAATTTATTTATGGATTTTATTTACAACATTTATATACTGCTTTATTGTAAAAAACAAACAAAAAACCCTCACGTCAGTTTACAAAAGGAATTAAAACAATAACATTAGTGGCAAAAACAGTTAAAGACAGGTATTTAAAAACATTCAAAATAATAAAACCAACAATGAGTTAAAAAGAGATAAAAAAAAAACACAATAGCTTCTACATGCCTGGCTAGGCTTGCCTAAACAAAGTTTTTACCAGGTGCTAAGAAGAGTACAATGAAGGTGTCTGCCTAATGTCAATAGGCAGGGAGTTCCAAAGTGTAGGTGCTGCCACACTAAAGGACTGATTTCTTGCAAGAGCAGAACAAGTACTATGTGGAACCCGTAACATGGAAAGCACACCTAGAACTTGGCTTGGTAGCAAATCAGCAACGAGTGCAGATTTCAGAGCAGAGGTATTATGTGCTGATAGGGTCTCACTCACATCAGCAATTGTGCCACAGCATTCTGTACTAACTGCAGCCCTCGGGTCAGGTTGTGCTGCATGGGGATTTCTGTGACCTTGGCTAACTGGCTGCCAGGATTTTTTTTTTTTTAGTTTTGGTTAGAAATCCTGACTGGTTGTGGGATGCTGAGTTTTCTGCCTTACTCACAGGAATCCTGTTGTGGTTGGTAAGGTATTGCATTTAGGGAATTATCACTGACTTTCCTTTTTCTATTTCTATTTACATTTCATTTACCTCTGGCCTTTCTCCCTTACACCCACAGAAGTAACAACAGTGGTTCCATGAGCCCAGCTCAACCCCCTTATTCTGGACTAGCTAAGAGTGTTTTCAATGAGATAAATGAAAACCCTGGTATCAGGTTGCTCAGAGGCTTAGGAAGGGCAGGAGCCAGGCAGAATTGGACTACTGAAGCTCTTTGTTGGCCATGTGCCTAATATATTCTTTTTAAATTGCTGGTGGAGGGAGGACCTCCAGATGCTGGTAGCCACCACCATCACCACAAACAAGCTGCTTCCTGCAGGAAAAGTCTAGCTTTGTTGTAACCTGCTAAAATGAACCAAAATTGATTCAAAAATTGCTGTAATCATTATTAAATGAAGTCTGCCCTGCATTTTGAAATTCAGGACATAATTGCACTGTGCGCTTATGCCATCTATCTGGAAGCCTCCACTGGCCCTCACTAGTTTGTTTGAAGTTCCTGCTTTCTAGTGGGAAGACACTGTTTGATATCCTCTGATATCCTCTGATCTCTAGGGAGCAAGTTGGAACAGTCTGAGTATTTTTAAACTTTTAAACTTTTAAACTTTATTTTTATTTTTAACTCTATATAACTGGTCTCACTCATATTTACGCTGAAGCTGATTTCTTACCGGGCTAGCTGTCTCTAAATTATAAGTACAACTCCTATCTCTACTCCTACTCCTCCATTGTCTAATTATGGTTTTAACAAGGAGAATGTGCCGTGAATCCCAGCAAGAACTCCAGCAAGAACAAGTACCGGTAGATAAGGATATGCCAAAAAGTACAAAACAACTTAAGATTACTCACTTTTTTGGCTGGAAACACGGAATGAACGGAGGGAGTAAAGAGGCAGAAGGACTGTGCTCTCTCTCCTGTTCGACAATAAATCAAGATTTAAAGGAGCCAAGTCCTGCTATGAGTCTCTGTTCTGCTCCATTATGTATGTTAAACAATGAAAAACTCGATTGGTCCTTAGACTCTAAAGTGTTCCATCTACTACAAGAACCCTCTGTGCCAATCACCCCAAATTTAGTGGTGGAATTAGCCCAGGCGGAAGTTCAACTTGGACAGCACACGGGAGAACCAGAATTAACACAAACAGTTCAATCTACGATAAATAAACTAACCTGTATCCGAACCGAAGATCTTTTAAGAACGCAAAACTCCTCTTGTGCTAATGATGATTTTAGCTTTTTTCAACCTTCTTTTAATGATCCTCATCTCTCTCTTCATCTGGCAATATTCTCCGATCAATTGAAATCTATAATAGACTTTATTTCTGTAACCAACAATCTTTTAAGAACCCTTACTGAAGAGTTTGTGAAGACATTACTGCCAACCAAATTAGATACTCCTACGGAGAACCCTCTGTCCGACTCTTCCCCTCCTATGATGATGAAGAAAGTATCTCAAAATCAAGGACAAAAAAAGAAACCACCTAAGAATGCTAACCACATAAAGAAAACAAAGAATATAAAGAACTATAAACGCCCTAGAGGGAGGAAGATGAATTTCCGTAAACTTTTTAAATTATTAGAAGATGGACTTTCCCTTGAACATACTAGGAGAAGCTCGGGACAATCCTCTTCAATACGTATATTGGATACAACTCCTCCGGTGAAGCATTCCCCCCCTGCTGTATCTCAACCATTTTTGGGAGACACACCCTCTTCCCCTATGAAGTTACAGACAATAGAGCAAAATCAAGCTCCTATAAAGACGGAACCTATAGACTGTTGGTCTTTACAACTTCAGCAGAACTCAATTGTTCTTTCCAACTTGCCTTACCCTGGTTCCTCTGGTCAATTGTCAAATCTAAAATTGTATTTTCTGAAATTATTCCAATTTTGGGACATAGGCCCAATTAATTTCAAAGATTTTGCTAAAATTACTGTTCTGTCCAAAACTCCTTCTGATTTTACAGTACTGTTTTCCTTTGTTCCTTTTAAATTAGTCAATTTATTTTTAGCTAAGAAATTCTGGCTTTGGGAGCGGGCCATCTCTGTCCATAGATACTTTTTAAATTTAGCGACTCCTCCCCCTTTGATTATTAAACGGCCAAGAACTTCGCTAAGTTCCTATGATCAACAACCACCTCTAAGAGAATTACGTCAGGACTATGCTGTCCCTTTAGCATTATCTTGCCCAGATGACCCTAGGGATTCCTTAATGAATTGTTGTGATCATAGGATATTGACGCCTTCTGCTAATATATCCTTGCCTATTATTAAGAATTCTAATCGCATGGAGCCTGTTGATCATCCTCTTATATTAAAAAAGCCCCAGGTTGAAGAGTTAATGATTAAATTTCCTAGTTTCTCTGATATAGCCCAACAAGATATCATTGATGACCTACATAGTCTCCTTAGACTGCTGCAGAATCATAGGTTGCCACAGAATAAGGAAAGTTCTAACCATCATTTAGCAGCTGAAACTGCCTGCAGTTTCTTAGAACAAACTGCTGTGATGGATTCAGCACTCTTTGCCCCCTTTGGGAATCTATCTCAGACAGACTCCCCTAAATACAGACCCCCATTAGAATCTGATGTTGCCACCTCTTTGAATTCTATCGCAATTGATATTGAAGAATCGAGGCGGGTACCTATCGAAGGTCTTTGATAGCAACCCTATTCCTACGATATTAGGTAGAAGGAAGTACAACCAATTAACACCATATGTTCGTTCCAAAGAAGGCATCGTACATCACCATCTACTTGCCCCTGTACAATTAACTCAAAAAGAGGGACAGACTCCTGCCTTAAACAACTTTTTCGGATCCCAAATCGCACTCCTTAATGCAAGATCTGTAAATAAGAAATCTGTGATTATCCAAGACCTCATTGTGGACGAACAAGTAGATGTATTATGTATTACTGAAACCTGGTTAGACGAAGCCGGCAGAGTTAATTTGACTAGTCTTTGCCCACCTGGCTTCATGGTTATACATCAACCTAGACTTGGCGATCCTGGAGGCGGGGTGGCAATAGTATATAGAGAGACTATCTCCCTAACTAGGATCCCCCTTTCATCTCCTCCTGGATTCGAAGTCCTTAGTCTAAAATCTGGCAACCAGGATAATTTGGTAATTTTATTGACCTACCGTTCTCCATGCTGCCCCACGTCCACATTGCAGGATCTATCGAATTCGATCCTGGAATTAATGTTGATGTCCCCCAAACTGTTAGTATTGGGTGACTTCAACATTCATGCTAATTCTTCTTTATATGGTGCGGCTCGAGAGTTTATGACGACTATGTCGACCTTAGGACTTCTTCAACTAATTAAGGAACCTACACATAGAGCTGGAAACACTCTTGATCTTGTTTTTTACACAGGATCAGATGAAGAGATCTTAGCAGTCTCTGACTTATCTATTCGTCCATTACCATGGACGGATCATTATTTAATTAAATTTAAAATTCCACCACTATTTACCCCTTCTACAGGAAAGAATCCCATTAAAATGATTCGTCCAAAAAGATTATTAAATCCAACAACTTTTTTATCTACTGCTGAAAAACTCCTAGTTCCTCGACCTAATGAGTCTATTGTTGATCTAGTAGATTTCTGGAACAATACAATGTCCAGAACTATAGATATTATTGCTCTGTTACGCCCTCTCACACACTCTCGATCTAAAGTTGCCCCATGGTTCTCTAAGGAGTTGGCTGATATGAAATGAACCTATAGGGGCTTAGAACGCCGTTGGCTGAAGACACGGAGCCCCTGCGACCATCTTCAGGCAAAAAATTTTCTGAAACACTATATGTCATCTAGAATTACGGCTGAAAGAACCTTTTTCTCGGCCACCATTGCATCTGCTGATGGCCAACCAAAAGAACTCTTCCGGGTGGTTAAGAATTTACTTAACCAAGACCAGCATAAGCCAAATCCTGATCATTCTGCTTCTCGTTGCCAAGAACTAGCCACGTACTTTAGTACTAAAATTGCTCAGATCCGTTTCGACCTTGACACTAAGAATATTATAATTTCCAACCCCCTCCCTACCACTCATGTCTGCGTTGCCACCTTAGACTCTTTTCAGATCATACATCCAGCAGATATAAATAACCTTTTGGAAGGGATGAGACCTACCACTTGTCTACTTGACCCTTGCCCTTCCTGGATTATAAAACAGTCCAGAAAGGGACTCGCAATTTGGATCAGTGAGTTGATTAATGCCTCCCTCCAGCAAGGTCACCTTCCAGGAAGCTTAAAAGAAGCAATTGCTATTCCATTACTAAAAAAGCCTTCCTTGAACCCTTCCTGTTTAGACAGTTTTCGTCCTGTTTCTAACTTACCTTTTTTAAGTAAAATCATTGAGAGAGTTGTAGCCGCGCAACTCCAGAGTTTTCTGGAGCTGACGGATTACTTTGACTCATCTCAATCTGGTTTTAGGCCAGGTCATGGAACTGAGACTGTATTGGTGGCCTTAGTAGACGATCTTCGGAGAGAGTTAGACAAGGGGAATGTGTCCTTACTAGTTCTCCTCGATCTTTCTGCAGCGTTCAACACGATCGACCATAAAATCCTCCTAGACCGCCTCTTCGAGATGGGCTTGCGAGGCACTGTTTTTCAGTGGCTCCGCTCATTCTTGGAGGGCAGATCACAGAGAGTATTGCTTGGGAATTTTAGTTCTGATCCCTGGCTGTTATCATGTGGAGTTCCACAAGGCTCGGTGCTTTCACCGATGCTATTCAACATTTACATGAAACCGCTAGGAGAGATCATCCGGAGGTTTGGAATTCGATTTCACCAATATGCTGATGATACCCAGCTTTATTTTTCCTTGCCTCTGGATACGAAAGATGCCATCCTCCCATTAAACAATTGTCTAACAGCAGTAAAGACCTGGATGACGCAGAATAAACTTAAACTAAACCCAGATAAAACAGAGGTGCTGGTGGTTGGACATCGAACTAAGTTGGAAACAGGGAATGTTCCGATATTAGACGGAGTTGTACTCTCTTTAAAGACTCAAGTCCATAGTCTCGGTGTTCTCCTAGACTCGGCCTTGACTCTAGAGGCTCATGTTCTTGCAATCTCTAGAAGCGCTTTCGCCCGCCTGAAGCTAGTTCGCCAATTGCGTCCTTTTTTGGAGCTTTCTGACTTGACCATGGTTACCCATGCCTTGGTCACGTCTAAACTAGATTATTGTAACTCACTTTATTTAGGTCTTCCCCTTAGAATACTCCGCCAATTGAAATTGGTTCAGAGAGCAGCTGATAGGATGCTAACTGGGGCGGACGTCCGAGCTCACACTACTCCGCTTTTAAAACAACTACACTGGCTTCCAATCTCCTATCGAGTTCAGTTTAAAATCCTGGTTTTAACGTTTAAAGCTTTATCGGGCTCACGTCCTAGTTATCTATCAAATCGTTTGTCATTTTATGAACCGGCCCGTCCTTTAAGATCTTCTTTAGACCCTGGTCTTAATATTCCCTCCTTTTCCCAAATTCACCAGACGGGCATTAGGAATAAACTGTTCTCAGTGGGGGCACCAACTCTTTGGAATGCTCTTCCCCAGGAAATTCGTTCTTCCCCTTCTCTGTTTAGTTTCCGTCGCCAAGTTAAGACCTTTTTATTTCGGTTAGCTTTTCAATTGTAATGTGTGATATACTGTATATTTCTTATAATGTTTTATAACTTGTTTGGTATGTTATACTGTACTATGTTGTTTTATTATGCTATTGTTTGCCGCTTAGAATTCCTTGGAACTGAAGCGGGATATAAACTTTTAAAATAAATAAATAAAATAAATAAATAAATAAAATATACAATGCAGACATTTAGGGAGGTGGTGGGCTCTCCAACACTGGAGGCATTCAAGAGGTAGCTGGACAGGCATCTGTCAGGGTTGCTTTAACTTGGATTCCTGCATTGAGCAGGGGGTTGGACTCAGTGGCCTTATAGGCCCCTTCCAACTCTACAATTCTATGATTTTCTTCACTGGATTGCTCTGTTTCTGAAATCCCACAGAAAGTGGTGGCCCAAGAAGAGGAGGGGATTGCCTTAGGATCCTCCTTCCATTTGAAGGCTTCTTGAAACATGTTGCCACTATTTGCTGTCCTGAGATAGTCCCTGTCTACCGCAAAAGAAAATGTTTGATTTCCCTCTAATAGATCTGTCATTTTCCTTGCAGTAATTCATCCTGTTAACCTACAGACCTTTAATTTCCAAGCTCTTAAGACCCAATTTCCTATGCAGTGCTCCTGGGAAATGGAGTAACTTTCAAAGACTAATTGTTTGTTTATGCTTTATATATATATGAGCTTCATGCTCTCCAATGACAAAAGAGAGGACTTGGGGAGAAGAAGGCTCCCAGCAAAACAAAAAGGAGAGAGAAGAAAATGCTTTGTCATTTTATTGTTACCATTTCTCTCTGCCACGTCCTTTCCTGAAAAGGCCCACAAATCCTCCCCACATAAGCTGCAATTTTGCAGGAAGGGAAACATAAGCTATATTTATACAAGACAACTGCCATTTACTGATAAAATGTAAAGTTGCAATGTCTCCCTCTGTACCAGTTGGAAAGTCAAGGCTATGTGTCCCTGACTCTAAGCTGAAAATAGTCATGAGCGCTCTGAGTTACCAAAGGTCCTGAGGTTGAAAAACTTTATTTTGACTGCTGCATCAATTTATTCAGTCTCATAAAGTTTCTAGCCCTATAACAACTGCTGTCACTTTACAAGCACGCTAGTTCACATTGCAGAAGGTTCTGTCCCACATTTTGTGTTCATATACTCTGTAACTGACTGCTCTCCACCGCTTTAAATGTTAAGAGGATAGTTGTTAAGAACATTAGAAGAATCCTGCTGGATCAAACTAAAGGGCTATCTAGTCCAGCATTCTGTTTTCACAGTGGCCAGCTCTCCAGAAGCCCACAAGCAGGACGTGAGTTCAACAGCCCCCTTCCACTCTGATCCTAGAGACAGCATACAGCCATTGTGACTAGTAGCCATTGACAGGCTTATTCTTCGTGAATTTGTCTAAGCCCCTTTTCAAGCCATCGAAGTTCATGGCTTACCACTACATCCCAAATTCTGACTATTATTACAGTTGGTTCAAAATGCAGCAGCCAGAATGTTACCTGGAGCACGGCGCAGGGAGCATATCACCCCTGTGCTTTATCAACTCCACTGGCTACCAATTTGCTTCCGGGCCCAATTCAGAGTGTTGGTTCTGACCTTTAAAGCCCTAAATGGCCTTGGACCAATGTACCTGAGGGACCACTTATGCCCATATGTACCTACCCGGGATTTAAGATCATCTGCCTCTGGTTTCCTCTGCATGCCTGGAGTGAAAGATGTTAGACTGACAGGTACATGGGAGAGAGTTTTTTCAGCTGTGGCCTCCAAGCCTTGGAACCCCCTACCCCAAGACGTCCGCTCTACTCCCTCCCTGATGGCTTTCTGGAGACTTCTGAAAACAATCTTAAGAACATAAGAACATAAGAAGAGCCTGCTGGATCAGGCCATTGGCCCATATAGTCCAGCATCCTGTTCTCACAGTGGCCAACCAGGTGCCTGGGGGAAGCCCGCAAGCAGGACCCGAGTGCAAGAACACTCTCCCCTCCTGAGGCTTCCGGCAACTGGTTTTCAGAAACATACTGCCTCTGACTAGGGTGGCAGAGCACAGCCATCACGGCTAGTAGTCATTGATAGCCCTGTCCTCCATGAATTTGTCTAATCTTCTTTTAAAGCCATCCAAGCTGGTGGCCATGACTGCGTCTTGTGGGAGCTTGTTCTGGAGAGCCTTTGGGAGGGGCTGAAGGTAGAGCCTGACACTGATTTTATGCCTTCTACATTAAATTTTACCCTTGTAGTCCCCTTTAGTACCACTCCCTATATATATGTATATGTGTGTGTGTATAGTATTTTATGTATTTTAATGTTTTATTTTATTTTATGTATTTTAATGTTTTGTGATTGTATTGTTTACAAATTTATTATGTACGCATTTGATTTTTATTTTTGTAAGCCGCCCTGAGTGCCCTATTACAGGGTAGAAGGGTAGGATAGAAATATTTTAAATAAATAAATATGCATTGTGTGAAGCAGCACTTCCTCTTTTCTGTCCTGAATCCAGAGCTTGGAAAAGTTACATTTTAATAATAATAAACTTTAATTTATAGGCCGCCTATCTGGCCAATGGCCACTCTAGGCGGCTTACAGTAAAATATGATAAAATACAATAAGTAAGATATAGTCAATACATTACATTTTGAACTACAACTCCCATCAGCTCAATCCAGTGCATGCTGGCTGGGGCTGATGGGAGTTGTAGTTCAAAAAAGCAACCTTTCCAAGCTCTGCCTGAATCTCCCACAATTCAGGTTCCTTGGATGATCCTTGGGTCAACGTATTACGAGAGAGGGAGGAAAAAACTCTCTCCATCCATTTGTTATCATCACACTGGCTGCTTTCACACATGGGGCTGATTGCGTTAGTTTAACGGATTTAAAAGGTAGTGCTTCTGTCCTGATTTCTAAACTCCCTTTCACACTGTTGCGTTAAGGAAGAGCAGCTTTTTCAGCCGATATACCAGCATTTTGCACAACTGCCTTTCACACGGCTTGTTTTCATCCCTCACTCATGCCCACTGTTCCCCACTGTGAAGGAGGTCTACGATCTCGTCCCATCGCCATGCAAGCCCTCTCCCTTTAGGATCTGACTTTTAAAATTGTTTCAGTCGTATCAAGGCAGGGGTGTTTGTGGGCAATGCTGCTGCTATCTGCGTCAATGCCGGAATACCGGTACAACATTCATCAGCCAAAAAATAACAACACCCGTGTGACTAAAGGATAGAAACACACTGCATGCTGGGATGTATGTCACGTGAGCAGCTGCAGCTAGCGAAAAACTCCTGCAATCTTCTGGGTTCCCAGCCTTGCTATCGGATTATTTCTGGTATCACTTATCACGGAAATTTGCGCTAAACTTCCACCACATTCCACTAGAATTCTGGAGCTAGCTTGTGCGTCATGTGAAAGATCAAATATAATGTGCAAATTACCAGGTAAGATATTGTCAGAATAACGGAGTAAAGTGCAGTGTGAAAGCAGTCCTTGTGTGTCATGTTATACACCTTAAGAACATAACACAAGAAAAGGCTGCTTGATCAGGCTGGTGTCCCATCTAGTCCAGTCACCTTTTCTCACAGTGGCCAACCAGATGCCCTTTATGGGAAGCCCACAAGCAGACCGAGTACAATATCAGCTTTCTCCTGCAGTTTCCAACGACTGGAAGTCAGTACCATACTGCATCAAGCTTTCCACTGCTTACTCCCCTAAAGTTTGCCACCATAACAGAAAGAAAACAGGACTTTCCTAACTTGATGAATCATCTAACTGAGAAAAGAAAACAGGAAAGCTCAGAAACCTGTTCCCCAAAGTGGCCAGGAGCAAGCCATAAAGGCAAGACTCTTCCCCCTTCCCTGCACCGCGGCTCATATTCTGAGCTAGCCTCTCCAGAACATGGAGGCTTTATTTAACTGATACCCACTGTGTATTAACTGGTTCTGGGGGAGTTATTGAACCTGGAGCTTAAACTGGAATAGTCTTACGCACAGCAAAACAAACTCATTTTTGAAAAACTTTTGAAGTATTTTCACTCTTCAGCTGAGCAGGAAAACAGATTCGAAGGGCAGCTTACAAATATCAATAATAAGAGAGTCCCTATCCTTAGGCTAAGGTCCGTGCTACCATTAGGCAAAATGAGGCAACAGCCTCAGGCAGCAGGTGATGGTGCACAGCTGCAGCCCACCCCCAGGTGTTCCTCCTCTGACCTCTAGCTATTCCTCTCTGTTGGAGAACATATCTCTGTATATGACATGGCTATCCTGTCCTCCCCTCCAAAAAAAAAAAAAAAAAAAAGCCTGCTGCATCAGATGCAGTGAAGGGCACTATCCTATGACCCCGTCAGCTTCTGTGCATGTAGTAAGGAGGGGCCACCATCTTATCCTTTGACTCAGGCAGCAAAATGTCTTGAGCCTGCCCTGCCTTAGACTTACACTCTAAAATACACGACATAAAAGGAAAAGGGATAGGGAGGAAGGAAGAAAAAGGCAAGCTCCGGTTTTAATACTTAATAGCTATAATTTGTGTTTGTGTGTGTTTTAATAATTCTGAGTTTAATAGATAATTTATAGTAAGTTACTGTTTTATAGTATGTTATTATGTTTTATTCATTTTATTTATTACTAAAATTGTATCCCACTTTTCCTCCCAAAAGGAGCCCAGGTGACAAAATTATATGTATTTTGTATTTTTAAACTTTATTCTATATCCTGGGCTTCCTTGGGAGGAAGTGGTACAATAAATAATAATAAATGATTGTTTTTCATTTCAGAATTTTTCTAATTGGCTGGAATAAAACTGTTTCATTTCAGGGGACAGATACATAGCATCTCACACCTGCTTTTTAAAAGGACCGACTTGACCTCTGGCTTGACAGTGAGTATCCCTGGTTGTCTGCCCAAAAATTGGTACCTGGAAAGCAAAGCTGGAGAACTGGTCTGGATGCGGCCCTTGGTTCATAGTGAAATACAAATTGAATGAGGGAGGAATAAATTAGACAAGGTTTCCAGAGAGTCATGAATGCAAGCTCCTTTTGCCACGGTTTGACACATAGAATTTGGTCTGCTTGATCTGCTTCTTGCACTTGAAATGGAAATTAGCAAGCTCATTAAGGCAAAGAGGCTTCTCCTCCTTTGGTTCGTTGGAGAATGAAGCTCTGGTAGTGAGCGCAATCAGAGAGAAGTGTGTGCTGACAGTCCAAGTAGAAATGACTATGGGGCGAGGCTTGGTTTCATGGCTCCTCCATCTTTGACTCCCAGGGACATGTGGATACCGCAAAGCAGGAGAGGGAAACCGGATCCGGCCAGCTGACTGGACAGTCACCTCCCTCTCTCATGGGCCAAGTTCGATAGATGGTTACGGCTGCCCACCTGTCAATCATCTGACATTACCTTTGCAGCCCGCATGGGTCTTGCAGAGCCCCTCACAAAGTGGTCTGCAAGATAATGCTTTGCGAGGGGCTTCACAGCACTTGACAGTCATCTGGCTGCTGTGTCCCCTTTCCAAGTCCTATCTTGTAGAACGCTTGCAAGGGACTGGGTAAGTCCTGGTGATCAGCGGATCACTTGATGGGTGGTGCCTGCAAACCTATTTTCAGTTGAGCCAGGTTTTTACCTGCTCCACACCTGATGCCATATGGGACATCAGGTATGCAGCAGGTGGGTGTGGCTTGGCAGAAATGGCATGGTGGGTGAAATGGGGAGGCTTGGTGAGCCTAATCTGGACCATGGGCTGGAGGCCTCCCACTCCTGCTATAAAGAAAGCTTCATAGCATCCTTTGACTTTTCGGCCCGCATACATGAATGCCTGCCATGTGCTGAAATGTAAATACAGCCCTTTGTTTGGGACACTGTTCTGAGGCCTCTGCCCTATCAAGACCAGTCCAGGACCAGAACAGATTATGGCTCACTTGGAGGAGCTCCCCCGCCAATGATGGCCTATTTATATACAACAGGGGTTTGGAACCTCAGGCCTGTGGACAAATGATGCCCCCCTCCCAGTCTCTCTATCTGTTCCTCTGAACTCTGCCCTTTTCCATCTTAAATGTAGTTCACCGCATTTCTACTCAGGTTTGCATTTAAAAACCAAATACACCATTCCTAAAAATTTCAACATTCTGGTGTGCTTTCCTCCTAATAAACACATTTTTGTAAGCATTTTGACTGATATATTCATTTTTCCAAGCAGTTCCCCCTACTGCAATGCGCTTTTAAAAAAGTTTTCATTAATATATGCATTTGTTTGCACATTTTGGATTGGAAAACTCACAAAATTCAGATAGATTCAAATGTCAAAGGACAGCACTATTTCATTGGGGGGGGCAGAATGAGTCAGGTAAGGCGGCATTAAAATGGGAGCCAAAAATTCACAGGATAGCCACTTCACCTTCAAAACATGCTCAAAAAGTTTCTACAAAACCCAGTGTTTCCCCACCACCACAGTCTACATGGGATTTTGCATCAGTCCCAACCATAACTTGTGGAATAATATACACAATATCTTTAACCTATATAACTGAGTTATAGAGCCAGGATCTCTTCTCGATCATCCCAGAGTGCAGGACACAGAATAATGGGCTCAAGTTGCATGAAGCCAGATTTCGACAGAACATCAGGAAAAACTTCCTAACTGTTAGAGCCATACGACAATGGAACCAATTACCTAGAGAGGTAGTCAGCTCTCAGACACTGGAAGCATTCAAGAGGCAGCTGGACAGCCACCTGTCGGGAATGCTTTGATTTGGATTCCTGCATTGAGCAGGGGGTTGGACTTGATGGCCTTAGAGGCCCATTCCAACTCTACTGTTCTATGATTCTGAGTCTGAATTAATCCAGAAAGTGACAGTTTAATTCTGCGCTTTACCAGCAAGCCCTAACCCTTTTCCACTTTCATTTATTTTTCCCAGTCTGTGCAGGTCTGTATAATTTGCAATGTTGCCCTCAGAGCAGAAGAAATTGCCCTTGAACGTTGGCAAAGTGCTCCTTCCTGTAACTGCACAGCAAATAGCAGCCTGCAAGACCCGCTGCTCTAGTCTCTCATCAGGCACCATGGTCTGTATGCTGACAAAAATCACACGGCGCAAGGTTGACGGGTTTTGAGTTTAACATCTCTCTCCCCCGCCTCTTCCTGGTCATGATAACACTTGGTACTAGAAGGGCTTTTCGAACCTCCGCTGATGGTATGTGGAGTGGCTTTTCCAGTGAAAAGTGTGAGACAAGATTCATTACAGACAGAGGATAAAATGTCAGACATTTTATCAACTCTGTAAAGTGGTGTGCCAGATACATTTCTCTCCCCCTGCACCCGCCACCCACCTCAAACTCAACTAAAATGACAAGTACTTGCTTAATAGGAATTCTCTCTCTCTCTTGCTCGCTCGCTCGCTCTCCCCCTCTCCCCCTCTCCCCCTCTCGCTCTCCCCCTCTCCCTCAGCAGTATAGCCAACACAGTGTGTGTGTGGGGGGGAGAGGGGATCATAGCATTCAGTATTAGTTTGAAATTCAGCTTCCTGAAAATCTCATCTTTTTTTACTCCTGTTTTTTCAGCATTTCAGCATTGTCTTTTCTAGTGAATCATGTCTTCTCATTATGTGTCCAAAGTATGATAAATTCAGTTTCTCTCTCCTGAGGTTAAGACTGGAAAAATTAGAAACAGACATCCAAAATTGGCATGTCCGTCTGCAGCATCACTGAGATCCAGGGAGAAATTTAGAATTTGGGGTCCCTCCTAAGCACATGCCCTTTCTTTGCCTTGCACATCTGTGATGGAAGAGCCAAGAATCTTGTACAGGTCTGAGATCCTGGAATGGGTTGACCATTGTTGTTTTCTTAGAAATTCTGCACCAAACATTTGCAAGAACAAAATCAACACAGCAAGGCACAGATTAAGCAGCTCCATTCAAGCAGAATTCCACAAGAGGTTGTCAAACTCCAAGTGCAGTTAAGCTTGCTACAGTAAAGTTGTCTCTTCCTCTAACTTCATTTGCACCAGAAAAGGGAGGATGTGAAGGATGAAGGCACACTGGATTAGCTCTACGCCATGCAAGGAACAGAAATATATTCATGTCAATATAACCCATCTAACCTTGCCATGGTGATGAAGGCTGCCATAGTCCAGGAAAGCACAGTTGTACCATAATCCCATTCACCAGACTTGGAGGGACCCTCAGGCCCAAGGACTGAATGCGCTTCTCTACACCTTGCTATCTGTCCTGTGGGATTCTCTCCAGATCACCCTCTGTCCCCAAGCAACATCCCTCATTGACCTTCCTTGTGTCAGCTTTTACAGGGAGGTGTCAGTGTTGGCAGGTCAGAGGGTTTGTTCTGAGCTCACATGCCAAGTCAGTGTCCAAGAAGCAAAGTCAATAGGGGATTCCTAGTCCAGTTTTCTGTCAGTCCGAGAGTCTGGGTTCTGGGAGATAGGAAGAATGCAGAAGTCAGCAGCCTGCTGCAGTGACGAACTGCCTTTTAATTCCCACACCCTAAGGCAGGTGCAGGTATCAGCCTCTCAGCTTCTAAGAGCTTGCTTATCTTAAACGGCCAGGCCGACTACACTGCTGCATGACTCTCTGTCATCTTCGCTCTGCAGGTGGGAGGGGAGTCTCTTGTTCACTCACTGAATCTGGTTGAAGGACTTCAGCTGTATCTTGGACACTCTCCAGCTGAGGGAGAGCTGGTGCTGCGTCCTCAGGAGTTTCATTTGTTCTTCCCTCTGGGTCTGCTGTTATTCCCGAGTCGTCCTCCTCTTCCCCCTCTAAGGACTCCTCAGAAAGAAGCATGACACTTTGGGTAATTTTTGCATGGCTGGAATGTGTCCATGAACAATTATAAGGCCACTTGCTAGCCTGGATGGAGGGTAAAGGTGCATGCAGGTATGCATATGTGTGTGCGTGCATACAGAAACCTCTCACATTTGCATAGCTGTGATGTAGCCTGCTATATAGGGTTGCCAGGTTAATGGCCTGAGACTGATCCTGTATCTTTAGGAGAAGAGAAAGCCAGCCAAGTGCAGGTGTTCTTGCAAGACTGTAATGGGAAAAACCACAAGGTGGAATTCTCCCTTCCCCCTGCACAACTTTTAAAGATACAAAAGACCTCTTGGTTTCCAGGCCCGGCCTCCAAGAGGTCTTCTGTATCTTTACAAGTTGTGCAGGGGGGAGGTAGAATTCCACTTTGTGGTTTTTCTCATCACGGTGTTGCAAGAACACCTGCACTTGGCTGACTTTCTCTTCTCCTAAAGATACAGGATCAGTCTCAGGCCATTAACCTGGCAACCCTGCTGCTGTAAGAGCTACCTCTATTGCACTAGCCACTTTTGCTTCCGGTGACAACCATCATTGGTACGTGGCTCCTACAAGGTGTACACAAGGGAATGTAGCCCCCAGGCTGAAAATGTCTATTCAGAAGAAACCTTGTTGTGTTCAGTTGAATTTATTCCCAAGCAATGGTGGCTGGTGACTCCATGTCCATGGGGCAACTGAATCTGCTCTGGGTTTTAGTCTGAACTTCCAAGGAGCTGTCTAAGGACCTCAAAGCACCTTGGACAGTTCCTTGGAAGTTCAGACTAAAATCCAGAGCAGATTCCACTGTCCCACGGATGTAGGGACACCAGCCGCCACTGTTCATGGGTAAGTGCATGTAACAGGGATGAAGAACCTTTTCCAGTCTTGGGGCCACATTCCCTCCTAGGCAACCATCTGAGGGCCACATTCCAGTGGTAGGTGAAGTCCGAGGCAAAAGTGGGCAGAGAAACAAATGTAAAGTTTACCTATGCACAGTAGGCTAGTTTCTACCCAAACACTGACACAGACTTCTCTACCCTACATCCAAACAAGCCAGAGGCATGATGAGAGTTCAAGGACACATGCCACCCTATGCTCCTTCAGGAGAAATGGCAGGATCATCATCATCAGCCAGCCAGGCAAAATCTCTTGGGATGGGAAGCAGGGTTACTGAGGGGCGTGGCTGGGGAGAGTTCCAAGGGCCTGACAGAGAGGCCTGGAGGGCCGCAGTTGGCCCCTGGGTCTGAGTTTCCCTGCCTCTGGCGTCTGGGATGACAGCTTTCATGGTTTTATTTCTTTCTTTCTTTATTCCTGGCATTTGTTAGTTGCTTTTTTTCAACAGCAGAACTCAAAGCGACTTACAACAAGAAAAAAACCCCACAATAATTGAAATAACTTATAACAAGAGCAAACAATTGCAAAACATTTCCAAACAAAATAATACGACCATAATAAAAAATAGCAAATATGACAACAATACAAGAATTAATACAGGCAGGCTGGAGCCGGAGACTGGCGGGTCGGGGGTTGCGGCCTGACCTTGGAAGACACCATTGCTGTGATAATCTTTTGGCTTCTGGGGAGTGGGAGGTGCCCCTGCGGCGGCCGTCATTTTTCCAGCATTATTGTCTTTTCTAGTGAATCATGTCTTCTCATGATGTGTCCAAAGTAGGATAACCTCAGTTTCATCATTTTAGCTTCTAGTGACAGTTCTGGTTTAATTTGTTCTAACACCCAATTATTTGTCTTTTTTGCAGTCCATGGTATCCGCAAAGCTCTTCTCCAACACCACATTTCAAATGAGTTGATTTTTCTCTTATCCACCTTTTTCACTGTCCAACTTTCACATCCATACATAGAGATTGGGAATACCATGGTCTGAATGATCCTGGCTTTGGTGTTCAGTGATACATCTTTGCATTTGAGGACTTTTTCTAGTTCTCTCACAGCTGCCCTCCCCAGTCCTAGCCTTCTTCTGATTTCTTGACTATTGTCTCCATTTGGGTTAATGATTGTGCCGTGGTATTGATAATCCTTGACAAGTTCAGTGTCCTCATTGTCAACTGTAAAGTTACACAAATCTTCTGTTGTCATTACTTTAGCCTTCTTGACGTTCAGCTGTAGTCCTGCTTTTGTGCTTTCCTCTTTAACTTTACTTGCAGCAGAAGCATCCCGGGGGCAAATGGTTCGGATGGAGCTTAATTTGCACTTTCCAGAGGAGCAGTGAAGCCATGTGCCATTATGCATGATTAATTAGGATGTACCTTAATGGGAAGCGTCACCATGCCACTCTCCTCATCAACAACCAAATGATTGTCTCCCAGGATAAAGGCTTTTGGACTTCCTCTGACCCCCTTGGGTAAGCAACACCCCTTCAACAAGCCTGCAGCTTAAGTAGAAACAATTACTTTTCTTTTCAGCACCTGCTAGGCCTGTGGCACTGGTGAAGTGGAATCGAGTTGCATGACGATGAGAGTGTTTTTAATTACATATTTTAGGGGGGGAAGAAGGATTCCTGGCTGACATTCGTAAAAGAGAGGGCTGTAATTGGCTAGCTTTTTTTCAACAAACTCACACAGTCTTGCTCTGTCCATATGGGATTTCAGTTTGCTTATGTGTGGTGGAGGAGGGCAGAAGGACAGTATAGCTATCTAACATAGCAGAAAGCACTTGGCGAGAAGGGAAAAAATGCTCAAATTTGGCTGGAACCACCAAATTTAGCTGCTTATGGATGTATCCAAGTATACTGAGTTGACTCTACATTCTCCAGACAAGAACAGTGCAAAGTCCAGAAGTTGACCCCCTTAACTATAATATGTTTTTAATAATGTTCTTAACCCTTTTTAAAAGTTGTTTAAAAATGCTTTTAATGCTGTTTTGTTTTCATGCATTTTAAGATCTGTTTTTATGATGTTTCAAAGTGTTTTAACGCTTTGTTTGCCGCCCTGGGCTCCTGCTGGGAGGAAGGGCGGGATACAAATTAAATAATAAATAAAATAATAAAAAAAGAAATAATGAAAGGGTTGGGAACCTCAGGCCTGTGGGCCAAATGCAGCCCTCCAGGCCTCTCTGTCTGGCCCATGGGACTCTCCCAGGCCACGCCCCTCCCCATCCTTGGGTTGGACCCTCTTTGAGTGTTGATTCCCGGCCCGACTGTCTCCTTGAACTGTGATGAAGCTTTGTGCTTGCCTGGACAGAGAGGGATGTGTGAATCAATTAACATTTGTTGCTGTGCCCACTTTTGTTCCCGGCTGTGTCTACCACTGGGATGTTGCCCTTGGATGGCTGACTAAAAGGGAAGGGAAGGTGGTATTTCAAAGGTCTAGTTTACCTTGGCATTGGGTGGCTGAAAGATAAGCGTC
This sequence comes from Rhineura floridana, assembly GCF_030035675.1. Taxonomy (NCBI): domain Eukaryota; kingdom Metazoa; phylum Chordata; class Lepidosauria; order Squamata; family Rhineuridae; genus Rhineura; species Rhineura floridana. The sequence continues at coordinate 15,143,224 of NC_084497.1, read as the reverse complement.
CTGTCAACCCTGAGATCACTGGCTGATGGAATGGTGGTTTTTCCCTCCTACTGTTTTATCATTGATGCATTTACTGTCCTAGCCTCTTTTTATTTTTTATTTATTTATTTATTAAATTTTTATACCACCCCATAGCCGAAGCTCTCTGGGCGGTTCACAACATCAAAATATCAACATACAATTTAAAACCACACATTAATCAATTTAAAACATAACTCATTAAATTTCCAATTAAACCTATACTAAACTAAAATACTAAAATACTAAAAATACTAAAATACTAAATGCTACAATACTGAAATGCTAAAATGCTAAAATGCTAGAATGCCTGGGAGAAGAGGTAGGTCTTAACCTGGCGCCAAAAAGACAACAATGTTGGCGCCAGGCGTACCTCATCAGGGAGATTGTTCCATAATTCGGGGGCCACCACTGAGAAGGCCCTTTTTCTTGTTACCATCCTCCGGGCTTCCCCCTGCGTAGGCACCCGGAGAAGGGCCTTCGATGTTGAACGCAGTGTACGGGTAGGTTCATATCGGGAGAGGCGTTCCATCAAGTATCGTGGTCCCAAGCCATGTAAGGCTTTATAGGTTAAAACTAGCACCTTGAATCGAGCCCGGAAACATATAGGCAGCCTATGCAAGCGGGCCAGAACCGGTGTTATATGTTCGGACCGCCTGGTCCGTGTTAGCAATCTGGCCGCTGCATTTTGCACAAGCTGCAGTTTCCGAACCGGAGGAAGAACAGGATAAACACTGAACAAATAATAAAACGAATAAATAAAAGGTTCCCCTGCTCTATGTCGGCCTTACTTGCCAACAATCTGGTTAAGGCACTCTCATCCATTTCACTAATCCACAGAGAATAAGGCTACCCATGGCTACTGGGCATGATGGCTATGTTCTGTGTCCACTGTTGGCCGCCACCATTATTACCACTATGGATGCGGAGGCATGCGGGTCCAACCCTCGCGTGCTGACTTTCCGGGATGCTGAAGAGGCCAGGTTGCTGGGACGTGGCAGGGCTTAGATTTTGCCAAAGTGGCACCTCATCCTACTAAGTTCCTAGTTCTGTGTGATACACCAGCTCAGGGATGGGAAAACTGTGGCCTTCCAGTTATTGTTCTCTGTGTGCTCCTTCCAAGAGATGTCAACAAAAGAACAAGCCTTTCTGGTGGTAGCCCCACGATCATGGAATGCTTTCCCCAGGGAGCTCTTCTGACTTTGTTATCATATTGGTGTTCCGCAGACATTTGGACAGCGTTGCCAGCCTGGGTTTACATTGCTATCTAGTGTTTATTTCTTGTATGGTGAGGTGTATGTCTTACATTTTAAAGATTCAACCCCCCCTCCTCAGGATAAGAACATGTTACAATTATATTACATTGCTTTAATGCATTATTTGATTATATACTATATTTCTGGTCATTTTTTTTAAAAAAGAAGAATTGCCTAGGGATGTCTGCTGGTTGTGGGAAGTGATTAACAAATTGAGTAAACTAAGCTGGCTTGTTGGCAGTGGTGATTGCTCCATTAGGGCCCTAACCAGGAGGAGCCGGCTGAGCGGCACGGAAGGGGCTGCATTGCTCTCCTGCATCCCCAATGTCACCGGGTGCCGCTGCTTACTGAGGAGGAGGGGGAGGCGCTTGGGGTGGCGCAGCGTGTAGACTCCGTAGCATCGGATTGGCTCTCTTGGGAAGGGGTAGTGACCCACAGTGTAGAGAAGCTTGGAAAGACATAGTACTGGCCTTGCCAACTTCATTCTACACACAGCCAGCCCCCACCTGCCTACCTTCTTTCTTGCAACCAGTCCAGGGAAGCGCGGCCCTGTCTGTCAGCCTCCTCCTCCTTCATCTCAGCTTTGTCCCTTGTAGGACTCAGCAGGGAGGAAGCGAATGGGGACAAAACTAGCTGGCTCTGCCTCTCATTAGCCCTGGCTCCACCCACTATTGTCATCCCTGCCTTCTGCCCAACCAGTCCCCAATGGGCACCAGTCACTACTGGCCTTCCATGGGATTTCTTCTACAGGAGTGAAGCCTTCTACTTTTTTTAAAAGAAGGATTTCCCACACCTGCCTTAAGTATCCTTGTGACCTTGTCCTCTTCACTGCATGTTCACTGTACTGACGAATCAAGAAATAAGACAATGAAGATATTGGGAGGAAAGAAATGCCCCCCAAACAAGCTTCTTGCCTCCCCCCCACCTAGTGTATTTCCTAGTGAGATCTTCATTTAACGTTTCTGATTTGGATTTCATCTTTTTCATAAGGATGGTTGCTGGCAATGGAGGGGGAGCAGAGGATAAGGGAAAATGTAATTAGTGGTGGGTGAGACAGTTCTGGGCAGTCTTGGCAACTGTTGCTAAGGGGGTTGGGATGCTTGGAAAGGGACAGTGGAGGAAGAACATGCCTTTGTGGATGTGTGGGGTGTGGCTGGTGAGGAGAGACCGTGGCCAAGTGCTGGAAGGGGGTGAGGAGGATAGAGATGGGGAGAACAGCCATGAGGCGCAGGAGACCCAGCAGCAGCTTGCAATCCCAAGGAGCAGTGTGAGAGAGTTGCCTCACAGGAACACCCAGGCAACTCCACAGCCTTATATAGGACTCAAGGGGAGAAAAGGACTGAAGAGGCAGCCATGGGGAGGTTGTAGAAAGTTGGGCGGGAAAGGCAGCTCTTCACAGGAGAAGGTCAGTGCCTGCCTTTTCTGCCCAGCCTCTCCTCCTTCCTTCTGGACCTCCCCAATCCCCAAGCACCAAATCCCCCTCGTGAGTGGTTTCCCTGCATGCACAAGGGAGCAGCGCCCCGCAGTAGGAAATCCTCTTGCTGATCAGCAGGGGGAGTCAACCTGCGTGATGCTGCTCGCAGTTTGTTTGCAGGGGGCTTCCTTGCATGCAGCAAAGCGGCTTGTGAAGCAGCAGGGACCGGCGGTGCTCAGCATGGAATTGTCTTGGTTACCAGCTGGTAAGCAAAATGCTTCCACCCTGTGCTGGTTGCACCCGCCTGCTCTCAGTCGGGAGGGAAGGGGGGGAGGAGATGTAGCGACCACACTTTCATTTAAAACAAAAACCTTAGCCCCACCCCTGAAAAACTTCAGGGATGGATCCAGGGCAGAGAGGGTGGCCCCATCTTCAGGACAGGGCAGATTGGCCCTCCTCTGGGCCATGAGGCAGATAACTCCTCTTTAGTTCGGTACGTTTAACTGGCTTGGTGAGTTAAGTTGGCACAGAGAGTGGTCTGGCCATGCCCACAGTTTCTTCTTCTACAGAATCCCCTCTTACAGAAACAAAAGCACAGGCCTGAAGGGGACCTAGGAATGGCATCCTTGCCAGTCCCCAATCATAAGAACATAAGAGCATAAGAAGAGCCTGCTGGATCAGGCCAGTGGCCCATCTAGTCCAGCATCCTGTTCTCACAGTGGCCAACCAGGTGCCTGGGGGAAGCCCGCAAGCAGGACCCGAGTGCAAGAACACTCTCCCCTCCTGAGGCTTCCGGCAACTGGTTTTCAGAAGCATGCTGCCTCTGACTAGGGTGGCAGAGCACAACCATCATGGCTAGTAGCCCTTGATAGCCCTGTCCTCCATGAATTCGTCTAATCTTCTTTTAAAGCCATCAAAGCTGGTGGCCATTACTGCATCTTGTGGGAGCAAATTCCATAGTTTAACTATGCGCTGAGTAAAGAAGTACTTCCTTTTGTCTGTCCTGAATCTTCCAACATTCAGCTTCTTGGAATGTCCACGAGTTCTAGTATTATGAGAGAGGGAGAAGAACTTTTCTCTATCCACTTTCTCAATGCCATGCATAATTTTATACACTTCTATCATGTCTCCTCTGACCCGCCTTTTCTCTCAACTAAAAAGCCCCAAATGCTGCAACCTTCCCCCGTAAGGGAGTCGCTCCATCCCCTTGATCATTCTGGTTGCCCTCTTCTGAACCTTTTCCAACTCTATAATATCCTTTTCGAGATGAGGCGACCAGAACTATACACAGTAACACCATTCTAGAGACAGTGGAGGCAGGTCCATTTGGGCAAATGGGGAGCTGCCTTACCAACTACAGCCTGCTCTGAGCTACCCCCCATCTACCTGCCTGCTTTCCTACTTACAGCTAGTCCACTGGGTGGGCCCTGGCTGTCAGCCCGCTCCTTCTTAGTCTCCGTGGTGCCCTTGCACAACTCATCAGGGAGGAGAAAGGAAGAAAAGTATAATTAGTTAGCTCTGCCTGTCGTGGGCTCCATGTACCGTTGGGCTCCCTGCCTTCTGCCTGCCGGTCCCAATGGGTGTCAGTAACCCCTAGCTAGAGAAAAGTTATTCCGCTCACACACTCACAATAAAAATTGTTTTGCACACTGGTGTTTGTGTGGGCTTCCCAACCCCCTTCCCAGAATGCTAATTTGAAGCGTGGCTTACAGGTTAAGCTGAAAGAGTGTGGTGGGACCAATGATGGTGGCCAGGTGGAAAAGAGAGTTGGTCTTCTGCACCTTTAGTAGTTGTGCAGAATGTAAACACATAAGAAAAGGCCTACTGGTTCAGGCCAAAGAGCAGGAAGCCCAACCACATGCCCATGGGAAGCTTGCAAGCATGTCATGGAAGCGACACCTGCAGAAATTAACTATTAAAGGTGCAGGAGACATGCCCTCTCTTTTCCACCTGGCCACCATAGGTCCAAGGTCACCCAGTGAATACCATGGATGAGTGGGCACTTGAATCTTAGTGTCAGCGTAGGAAGCTGTCTTATACTGAGTCAGGCCATTGGCCCATCTAGCTCAGTATTGTCCACACTGACTGGTAGCTCTTCCCCCCCCAAGTCATTCTCAGCCCTACCTGGAGACTGAACCGGGGACCTTCTGCATGCAAATCAGATGCTCTGCCACTGAGCTATGACCCTTCCCCGGACCTAATCAAATATGGTAGCCACCACATCACTCACTGACTGTGTGGTATGTCGGTCAATGCGGCAGACACAAGACACTGACCTAAAGGAGTTGAAGTTTCTTCACAGAGCATTCTACAAGTTGCCTACAACAACATGCTTGTTGTATGTCTTTCCTAGGCAAAGTGTGGAGACCCATCCAGTGATGCGGAGTGGGGGGTGGGGTAGGAAATGCATAACATTCTGGGGGGCATGGCATGATCTAGCATGTACAGCAGCCTTTCTATTGGCAGATGATTGCAAATTATCACACACACCCCTTCATAGTGAACTCAAAGTGAACTCAAAGTGAACTGGCAGAACTGGCATCAAAATGACACCGCAGAGAGGTATCAGGAGACTCATGGAGCCCTGAGGTTTGCAGAGGCACAAAATAACTTTTAAAAAGGGAGGGGGACAACTCCTATTCAAGAAAAAAAAAACCATAGTCCAGTGAGGACTGAGCATGCTTAGTAACCATGGACTATTGAATGGCAGTTGTGGTGGGGCTGGAAGGGGAACTCAGAAAATGCAGTATGGAGAGGAATCCTCTGCTTGAGTGCCTCACTGTTTTCAGTTCCCAGGCAAGGGCACGGTTGGCTGACAGGAACCCTGAACAGGTGCAGTTCTGGTTGGAGACAAGGATACGCTGCAACATTCAGTTGCAGAACCCATTCATATCACCTGTTTTGGTACTAAGATGGCTTTGCTGAGAGGCTCAAAACACCCCAGACCTCTGGCTGACACATGGACCGAGGGAGGTGGTGGGCTCTCCAGCACTGGAGGCATTCAAGAGGCAGTTGGGCAGCCCCCTGTTGAGCATGCTTTAAGATGGATTCCTGCATTGAGCAGGGGGTTGGACTCGATGGCCTTAGAGGCCCCTTCCAACTCTGTGATTCTGTGGAAGGGCTGTGCTGAATTGATTCTAGAGAATGGGCCTGTCTCTCTGCATAGCTGGTAGAAGCTGTGGACGAAGTAGCTCCACAACATGAAGTTGATAATTTGAGTAGTCTCTCTCAGGAGCTCTTAATTTTTCTGTCCACTGATTTCTGAAGTTATTTTCCGTGAAAGCGGCGAGTCATGGTTCATGGCAGCTGAGTGCATGCTAACAAGGACAGTGGAAATGCTTCAGTGAGGAAATGTGCAGGCAGTGCACCAGTTTCCAGAGCAGCCTTGAGTTAATGTTGCCTCTTCTCAGTGCTGTTTGGAAAAGATTTCTGCCTAGAGATGGGGGTGAAATTCAGTACAGTTAGGATTTTAATACGAACCTACCTAACTTGCACTGTCCAAAACAACAGGAGAGCTGCAATTTGCACAATATGGGAACTGCAAATTTGCACTTCTCTGAGTTTTTTGATGCAGTTCTCCAACCATAGAATCATAGAGTTGGAAGGGGCCTTGGAGGCCATCGAGTCCAACCCCCTGCTCACAGCAGGAAATCCACAGCTAGAGCATCTCCCGCAGATAGCTGTCCAGCCTCTGCTTGAAGACATCCAGCGAAGGGGATCCCACCACCTCCCTAGGCAGTTGGTTCCATTGCCGAACCGCCCTTACTGTCAAGAAGTTCCTTCTAATGTCCAATCTGAATCTACGCTCCTGCAACTTAAAACCATTAGACCTAGTCCTACCCTCTGGGGCAGCAGAGAACAAATCTGTACCCTCCTCTATGTGACAGCCCTTCAGGTACTTAAAGTTCCTTCAACCTTTCCTCATAAGACTTGTTCTCCATACCGGCTATCATCCTCGTCGCCCTCTTCTGAACCCGCTCTAACTTGTCTATATCTTTCTTAAAATGAGGCGCCCAGAACTGAATGCAGTATTCCAGATGAGGCCTGACTAATGCAGAATATAGTGGGACTATTACTTCCCTCAACCTGGAAACTATAGCTCTGTTTATGCATCCCAAAACTGCGTTTGCCATTTTTGCCACAGCATCACACTGCTGGGTCATGTTCAACTTGCGATCCACTACAATTCCAAGGTCCTTCTCACACGCACTACTGCTAAGCCAGGTATTTCCCATCCTGTACCCGTGCATTTTGTTTTTGTGGCCTAAATGCAGAATCCTGCATTTGTCTTTATTGAATGTCATTTTATTAATTTCAGCCCAATTTTCTAGTCTATCCAGGTCCCTTTGGATTTTATTCCTGTCTTCCATTGTGTTAGCTATCCCTCCCAGTTTCATATCATCCGCAAACTTCATAAGGCTTCCCTCCACCCCGTCATCTAAGTCATTGATAAAAATGTTGAAGAGTATCGGCCCCAGGACAGAACCCTGTGGCACTCCACTCGAGACCTCCTTCCAGTCCAAAGCAGAGCCACCGACGACCACTCTTTGAGTACGGTTTTCCAACCAGTTGTGAATCCACCTGACAGTATTTCCATGTAGTCCGCATTTGATGAGTTTGCTAATCAAAAGGTCATGGGGGACTTTGTCAAACGCTTTGCTGAAATCTAGATAGATGACATCTACAGCATTTCCACCATCTACTAAGCTAGTGACCCGATCAAAAAAAGAGATGAGATTAGTTTGACAGCATTTTTTCTTGACAAACCCATGCTGGCTCCTTCTAATCACAGCATTGTCATCTAGATAGTTGCCAATGGACTCTTTTATTATCCTTTCTAATATCTTTCCCGGTATTGAAGTCAGACTGACTGGTCTGTAATTCCCCGGATCTTCTTTTTTACCCTTTTTAAAGAGCGGGACAGTGTTTGCCCGTCTCCAATCCTCCGGCACCTCTCCCGTTCTCCAGGATTTCTCAAAGATGATGGCAAGAGTTTCCGAGAGTACATCCACAAATTCCTTCAATACTCTGGGATGCAGTTCATCAGGCCCTGGAGATTTGAACTCATTTAGGTTAACTAGGTATTTCCTGACTATCTCCTTATCAATCTCGAACTGCAATCCCGACCCCTTCCTGAGATTGCTACCGATGGAAGGTTGCACACTGTTCCGTTTTTGGGAGAAAACGGAGGCAAAATAGGTGTTGAGCAGTTCTGCTTTTTCCTTGTTATCTGTCAACATTTTGCCATCCTCATTGAGCAGCAGACCCACCGTTTCCTTGGTCTTTCTCTTGCTTCGAACATATCTGAAAAACCCCTTTTTGTTGTTCCTCGCTTCCCTCGCCAGCCTCAGCTCATTCTGGGTTTTAGCTTTCCTTACGCTATTCCTGCAAGCCCGAGCCGCTCGTCGGTACTCTTCCTTGGTGATGCGTCCTTCCTTCCATTCTTTATACATGCTCTTTTTTACTTTTGCCTCTTCCACCAGTCTTCCGTGTAGCCACATTGGCTTTTTCCGATGTCTTCCATTTTTCTTCCTCTTTGGAATTGTTTGCGATTGCGCTTTTTGTAATACATTCTTCATGAACTCCCACGCTTCTTGGGCTCCTTTTTTCTTTAGTCTATCTAGCCACGGGATCCTACCCATCATTTCCCTGAGCTTGCTAAAATTGGCTTTCCTGAAATCCAAGGTCCATGTTTGACTATATTCTTCTTTGGCTTTCCCCAGAATCCCGAATTCCAGCATTACGTGGTCACTTTCCCCCAAGGTACCGACCGCTTTAATTCCCGTGACCAATTTGTCCGTGTTAGTTAAGATCAGGTCCAGGATTGCCGATCCCCTTGTTCCTTCTTCTACTTTTTGAAAGAGGAAATTATCAGCAAGGCCCATCAGGAATTTGTTTGAGGCTTTGTGCTTCGCAGAGTTTGTCTCCCAGCAGATATCCGGGTAGTTGAAGTCCCCCATCACTACTACTTCTTGCCTCCTTGAGATTTGAGAGATTTGTTTGATAAAGGCCTCGTCTACCACCTCTTCTTGGCCAGGGGGTCTGTAGTAGACACCTACTACCATGTCGGTTTTATTTGTTTCTCCATTTATTTTTACCCAAATGGTCTCTACCGGACCCCTTTGTTCGCTCTCTTGGATTTCCAAAGAGGTGCATTTGTCTTTGACGTATAACGCTCCTCCCCCCTCCTTTTCTGTTGCTTCTATTCTTTCTGTAGAGTTTATATCCTTGAATGGCTATATTCCAATCATGGCAGTCATCCCACCAAGTTTCTGTTATCCCTATGAAGTCATATTTGCCTTGATGCACTAAGACTTCAAGCTCCCCTTGCTTGTTTCCCAAGCTCCGCACATTGGTATATAGACAGCAGAAGTCTCTTTTGTCCCGATTGGATTCCTCCATTAATATACCGTGAGCTTTGCCGTGCATCCCTTTATCCCTACCAGTGTCTGCTGTACCCTTCAAATCGCTGCGTTTACAACCTGCTGTCTTTGGATCGGTCTTTAAGCTATCATCTCCATCCCCCAGAGGCTTTAGTTTAAAGCCCTCTTGATGAGTTTTTTCATACTTCTGCCCAAGAGATTCTTCCCAGTCCTCGTGAGGTGCAGCCCATCTCCTGCCAACAGACCCCCCTCCAAGAAGCTTAGACCATGGTCCCAGAATCCAAACCTCTCCCGTAGACACCATCTGCGTAACCAGTCATTGACCTGCAGTATCTTCCTTTCCCTTTGTAGTCCTCTATCCTTCACGGGAAGAATTGACGAGAAGACCACCTGCGTCCCCAAATGCTTGACCTTCCTACCCAGAGCCTCATAGTCTGAGGTGATCTGTTCCAAGGTGTTTCTGGCTGTGTCGTTCGTGCCCACATGGATGAGGAGAAAGGGGTACCTATCTTGTTTCCCAATGAGCCTCGGCAGGTTGTCAGCGACGTCCCGGATGCGCGCCCCAGGGAGACAACAGACTTCTCGATTCATTTTGTCCAAATAAGGTGTATAACAATGTGTATATTAGGAGAAAGTTTGCATTAAAATGCTTTTATCAGTGAAAATAACATAAAATGCATTATATTAAGGAAACATGCTTTCAAGAATATGTATATCAGGCAAAACTGCATACAAAAATGTGTATATTAGGAGACTTTTGCACTAAACTGCTGACAAATTTTCATGAGGACTTTTTTAAAAAAAAACTCACAAACTGATGCAGAAACATGGAGAACAGTTCAGTTCTGGAAAAATAGGAAACAGTGAGGAAGGAAACCAGGAAGATTTAGCGTGAGTCAGATCTAGCCCTCAAATACTTTGCAGTGTCCCCAGCAAAGTCACTGATCCTATGCGCCCCCCGTATACATCGTATTATAAATCTCAGCCACATTTCTTTTCCAAGCCGAATAATGAAATCCTATGCCTTTCTCCTCAGAAGTAAGTCTCATCAAGAGCCTCAGGTACCTCTGCCAAACAGAGATCAATGTGCTGTGATTTACACCAAAGGTGGGCAGTCCTTTTCAGCCCAAGGTGGGCAGTGGCAAAAGTGTGCAGCAGGTTAGGGCTATATCCCATCCTAGGGTTGCCAGGTTCAGGGCCTGAGACTGATCCTGTATCTTTAGGAGAAGAGAAAGTCAGCCAAGTGCAGGTTTTCTTGCAACACTGTAATGGGAAAAACCACAAGGTGGAATTCTCCCTTCCCCCTGCACAACTTTTAAAGATACAGAAGACCTTAGAGGCTGGGCCTGGCAACCAAGAGGTCTTCTGTGTCTTTAAAAGGTGTGCAGGGGTAAGGGAGAATTCCACCTCGTGGTTTTTCCCATTACAGGGTTGCAAGAACACCTGCACTTGGCTGACTTTCTCTTCTCCTAAAGATACAGGATCAGTCTCAGGCCCTGAGCCTGGCAACCCTATCCCATCCAGAGCCAGATATTCCTACCACCATCACTCACATGTCTACAATCCTCCATCCCAGCAAGCAAGGGGCATTGTCATAGTTCAGGGACACATTGCAGCCTGGTCCAAGCATTCAAGGAGCCTGCAGAGCAGGACCAGTGAGTGGCATGGCCTAGAGAGGGGAAGGAGGGCTAGATAGAGGAATTTGGAGGGCTTGAAATCCTGTGGCTTGAAATTCTCCACCACTACCACCAATCTCCCTGGATTTACATGGCTCCATGTGCCACAATGAAATGGGTGCGAGTCATGAGCTGTTGATCTCTCTAGCAGTTACTCAATCACTTTTACCTAGAAATCTCATTATCCTCTAGATCAGCCTTTCCCAACTAGTGGGCCACCAGATGTTGTTGGACCACAATTCCCATCTTTCCTGACCATTGGCAATGCTGCCTGAGGCTGATGGGAGTTGTGGTCCAACAACATCTGGTGGCCCACTAGTTGGGAAAGGCTGCTCTAGGTTAAGGGCAGGGAACCTCAGGCCAATGGGGTTGAATGGAGCCCTCTAACCATTTGCCCTGGCCCCAGCAGAGTCCCTGATCCTATTTGAGCTATCTGGCCTTCAGAGCTGTCCCCAGGACTGGTCCACACAATGCTCCCCTCACTGGCTCTGCTTCACGCCCTGAGCGTGTTTCCCTGATAAAGCCGCTTGCTTGCTTGCCTGGATGGGGAACAGAGAGCGGCATATGAGTGTGCGTAGAAACTAGCCTACTGTACAAAAGTATAATTTGCATGTGTTGCTCCACCCACATTTGCATCTGGCTCCACCCACCCACTGTCATGCGGTTCTTGGAAAGTTGTCCTGAAGGGAGTGCGGCCCTCAAGATGAAAAAGGGCCCCCTCACCCCTGCTGTAAGTAATCTGATTATGCAAATTGGCCCTTCGTCTGGGGGAGGGGGCGTCTGCCTTGCATGCAGAAGGTCCCACTTTTAATCGCTGGGATCTCCAGGTGGGAAGGGAGAGAGTCCTGCCTGAAACTCAGGAGAGCTGCTGCCATTCAGTGTTGACAATACTGAGCTAGATGGACCAATGGTCTGACTCAGTAAAAGGCAGCTTGCAGAGTTGTAAACATTAATGCTGAACTGGAACGCCACCCTGTTTACAGGATGTGAACTGCTGGGAGGGATTCTGGGGCACGCCGACAGGGGCAAATTGCTTCTCCTATGTCCTGCTGGCATTGTTCATGCTGCTTGCTGGCAGACACCGTTTCTTTCACACATCCTAGTTCCTTCTACACAGACGGCACTGGAGTGAGGGCAGGACATAGCCGAGTTATCCCAGGAAGGAGCTGGATGAAGTCGTAGAGCAGTAAGCCAGGGTTCCTGCCTTCACATGGGTGTCTTCTGGGTAGGGAACGAAACGTCACCCAGCAGCTGCAGAGAGCAGAACTGCAGCCACTGCCAGGTAGGGTCAGTAGAGGAATTTGTTCTCTGCACATTCTGATAGGAACAGACAGGATCTGCACCTCCGAGACTCATGTGTGGACCAGAATGGCGTTATCCATGTTGTGCACTTTTCCAAATTAGGTGAGGCAGTTCTCGGCGCAAGGGGGGGAAACCCAGCATTTTTGATAAAAATTAGGGCTGTGCAGAGACCTCACCAATCCACCCCTCTGAGTCAGGCAGAGCTGCCTCAGGACCACCCGCCCAGCCCCATGTTTAATTAGTTTTTTTTTAAAAAGAGAGAGAGAGAGAAGGAGGTTCGATCTTGCAATGGGTTCACGAGCATCTTCCCTGCATAGAAGCATCTCACAAATGAGTAGCACCCTGCAGGACTGAATCCTCTGCTTACCGGCTTTTTACCAGCTGGTAAACAAAGAATTCTGTCCTGCGCAGTGCTGCTTCAGGGCTGGGGCATCGGGAAGGAGAAAGGAGAGGCTGGGTCAGGAACAGACTGGGTGGGAAAGTCTACCTCCTCCCGGAAGATACAGCAGCTGAAGTAGGTTCCTCACTCTCAGGGCATTTTTTTCTCCTTTTTCCTGCCCACTGCCTATATTTCCTTCATCCATGAAGGAACACAAGCCCCCCCACCCCCTAACAGCCTTGGATCAGTCTCAGCCTCTCAACCTGACCCTCAAAATCTGCTCAAGTCAGTTCAGGACTTGACTGAGTCAGGTGCACAGCCCTCATTATAATGCATTTTAAAATGTGAATTTTGAGAGAACTGCTTACTTTGTGAGAAAATACTTTGTGATTTCCACATAATATCGAATAGGGGAAACACAAACCCTCAATTGTCTGAATCAGGGTTCAGATTTGGACCCCGAGTCAAATTGGTCAGGCCCTGAAGCTCTTGGGACTCAATCATGGCTTTTCCCGAAGTGCTGATTCAGGATCCAAGCTCAGTCTTGTGGTCTTCTGCACATTCCTAGTACTGAGTCACTTGTGAATTGTGGAAGGCTTCAGCTTATTTATTTATTTATTTGTTAAATTTTTTATACCGCCCCACTAGCATAGCTCTCTGGGCGGTGTACAACATAAAGTATATACAATAAAATCACATAAATCGGTACAAAAACATATATATAAAAATCCACAAATCTAAAACCAAATTGAACATATTAAACTAAAATGCCTGAGCAAAGAGAAAGGTTTTAACTTGGCGCCGAAAAGATAGCAATGTCAGCACCAAGCACACCTCAACAGGAAGACTATTCCACAATTCAGGGCCACCACTGAGAAGGCCCTGGTTCTGGGGACTTCCGGGAAGGGTGACTTCGCTTGTGCCTGCTTTTGAGACGGGCTCCCGCCTCAAAAGAAGCTTATTCAGATATAAATCAGTCAGAACATTTTTTTTTTGACTGATGAAATTTCTCCCGGGCAGGGAGAAACATAGAGATCAACCTCAAAAGCCTGTTTTTGTTGGGAGGACTGGATTTCATTAATTTATGAGAAAAGGTCCTGCCAGCAATGCCGGACGGACTTCCGAACAAGCTCTATCTGATTAATGCGATACGTTTATCTTTTCTTCAAAGAGAAAACAGACTAACAGGCAAGCACCCTTCTTTCTATTATTTTTTTTACTTGGTTTAAATTGTTGCAGCAAAAAGAGATTTGTCAATTTAATCAGCTTTAAAGAGCTTCTGGGTGAGCTATAACTCTTCTCTGTTATTCACGAAATTAACAGCTTATCTCTGTTTCTATTGCAAAAAGCTGTCCTGGAAGTGCATTCTAAAGATATACACAGAAGAGGGATTTCTATTCCGAGGAACATTATATTGTCTGGGACTATTCTCTTTTTGGTCTATTTTAGTTTGACAAATCTGCTTCTTCACGACGCCGCTAACTGTTTTGATGCTGGGAACTAAATTTGTTTTGTATTCTTGAACATAGAGAGATAAGGCAGGTTGCTCTGTTTATACTGTGATGTCATCAAGCCTGGAATATTAACCCAATTGTTGCTGAAATAAGAAGTGGTTCTTCTTTATTTTTGTTTTGCTTTGTTTTCGTGGTTTTAAAAAATGGCAATCAAGAAAGTGGCTGAGAATCTGGAAGTAATTATGTTTCAGAAAATAATGGATGAGATTGAGATAACGAAACAAACCCTGCGACAGGGCAGTAAGGAGCTGAAAATTGAACTGAGCAAAATGACGCAGGAGCTTAAAGAAATAGGGGATCCTGTGAGAGAGGAGAATGAGATCAGAGATGAGAAAAGAAAAAATAAAGGGAAGATACAAGCCCTGGAGATTGGAACAAATGTGGAATTGGAAAAAGATCTGGAGTTTATGGATATTAGAAATAAAATCTACTGTTTGGAATTTAACGTTATCTCTGAAGAAATTAATGAAGATATTAGAGATAAAGTTATCAATGGCTTGGATAATCTTCTGGACTGGAATGACGTGATGGAGCTTGATATAGAGAAAATCTATGGAATTAACAGCAGCCATGTGACAATGGAAAAACTCTCAAGAGATGAACCAGCGCATTTTGTAAAAAAGAAGAACAGAGATATGACTTTACAACAATATTTCAGCAACTTATTCAGAATTGATGGCAAGAAAATATTTGGGATAGAGGAAATTCCCATCAGACTCTTATTATATGACTATGGCTATGACAGCAAGATTATTATGGAATACTGATAATGGAAGATTGGACACTGAAATTACTGGACTTAACAGGACTATTGAAGATGGAAGATGGAATTAATAGGGATAATGGAATAATGGCTATTGAAATTATTGGACCTAACAGATTTTGATGAGATGGATTAATCGATATGTTTATTTGGACTATGGTTATGACAATAAGATTATTATTATTATTAACGAGATGGATTAATCGACATGTTTATTTGGAGAAAAATTGATAGATATATTTCTTAAAGAATTGAAACCTCTCTTTGACTTTTTGTGGAAAGAATAAAGTAATGTTTATGAGATTTGATGATTAATTAAGATAACTACTGGAGGAAAGTGATTTTATAATATAATTTAAGAGACAGGATTGTTATATATTGTAGACCTATAACTGATTTGATCTGCGACAAATGGGAAGTCAACATTTCATTTTTTTGTTTAATCATTTTTGTTTTGTTTTGTTTTTTGTCTTTGAATGTTTTATGATTTTGTTTTGTATGTTTTATGAAAATTCGAATAAAAATTATTGTAAAAAAAAAAAAAAAGAAGGCCCTGGTTCTGGTAACCATCCTCCGAGCCTCTCTATAAGTCGGAACTTGGAGGAGGGCCTTCGATGCTGAACGTAGTGTACGGGCAGGTTCATATCGGGAGAGGTGTTCCAGGAAGTATTGTGGTCCCGCACCGTATAAGGTTTTATAGGTTAAAACCAACACTTTGAATCTGGCCTGGAAACATATAGGTAGCCAGTGCAAGCGGGCCAGAACAGGTGTTATATGTTTGGACCGCCTGGTCCTTGTTATCAGCCTGGCCGCCGCATTTTGCACTAGCTGTAGTTTCCGGACCATCTTCAAAGGCAGCCCTACGTAGAGCGCATTGCAGTAATCCAATCGAGAGGTTACCAGAGCATGGACAACTGAGGTGAGGTCCTCCCTGTCCAGATAGGGACGTAGCTGGGCTACTAACCGAAGTTGGTAGAACGCATTCCGTGCCACCGAGGCTACTTGAGCCTCGAGTGACAGGGAAGGATCTAAGAGTACTCCCAGACTACGAACCCGCTCCTTCAAGGAGAGTGTAACCCCGTCCAGAACAGGGTGCATATCCACCATCTGATCAGAGAAATCACCCACCAACAGCATCTCAGTCTTGTCTGGATTGAGCCTCAGTTTATTAGCTCTCGTCCAGTCCATTATCGCGGCCAGGCAACGGTTCAGCACATTGACAGCCTCACCTGAAGAAGATGAAAAGGAGAAATAGAGCTGCGTGTCATCAGCGTACTGGTGGCAACGCACTCCAAAAACTCCTGATGATCACACTCAGCGGCTTCATGTAGATGTTAAAAAGCATGGGGGACAGAACTGACCCCTGCAGGACTCCACATTGGAGAGCCCACGGTGTCGAGCAATGTTCCCCAAGCACTACCTTCTGGAGACGACCCGCCAGGTAGGAGAGGAACCACTGCCAAGCATTGCCCCCAACTCCCAACTCCACGAGCCTCTTCAGAAGGATACCATGGTCGATGGTATCAAAAGCCGCTGAGAGATCAAGGAGAATCAATAGAGTTACACTCCCTCCGTCCCTCTCCCAACATAAGTCATTGTACAGGGCGACCAAGGCTGTCTCGGTGCTAAAACTGGGCCTAAAACCCGATTGAAATGGATCTAGATAATCGGTTTCATCCAATAGCGCCTGGAGCTGGGCAGCAACCACTCGTTCCAAGATCTTGCCCAGGAATGGAACATTCTCTACTGGTCTGTAGCTATTAAGGTCTTCTGGGTCCAAGGAAGGTTTTTTCAGAAGTGGTCTCACTACTGCCTCTTTCAGACAGCTAGGGACCACTCCCTCTTGTAAAGAGGTGTTTATCACTTCCCTGGCCCAGCCAACTTTTCCATCCCTGCTAGTTTTTATTAGCCAGGAGGGGCAAGGATCTAGTACGGAAGTGGTTGCACGCACCTGTCCAAGTACCTTGTCCATGTCCTCGAGCTGAGCCAACTGAAACTCATCCAATAAAACATGACAAGACTGTGCTCCGGACACCTCATTAGGATCAACTGCTGTAAACTGGGAGTCCAAGTCCCGGCGGATGCATAAGATCTTATTCTGGAAGTGCCCAGCAAATTCATTACAGCAGGCTACCGATTGCACTATCATGTCCTCAGGGCCAGAATGAAGTAGCCCTTGGACTACTCTGAAAAGCTCCGCTGGGCGGCAAAGAGATGACTTAATAGTGGCAGAAAAGTACTGTTTTTTTGCCACCCTCACCGCTCCTAAATACAGGTTAGTAGAGGCACTCACCAGTGCATAATTACATCCATCAGGATTTCGCCTCCACCTCCGCTCAAGCCGCCTCCTATCCTGTTTCATCGCTCTCAGCTCCGGAGTGTACCATGGAGCTGTATGAGCTCTACACAGGAGAGGGCGTGCAGGAGCAATCGTGTCAACAGCCCGGGTCATCTTTGTATTCCACAGTTCAACCAGGGCTTTGACATGAGCACCAGTCTTATCAGCCAGAAACTCCCCCAGAGCCCTTTGAAAACCTTCAGGATTCATTAGTCTCGAGGGGTGGAACAATTTAATAGGTCCCCCACCCTTGCGGAGGGGAAAAGCTGCTGTAAGTCTAAACTTCAACAAGCGGTGATCTGTCCATGACAAAGGAAGAGATGTAAAACTCCCCACATCCAGATCACCATCCCCATGTCCAGTAGCAAAAATAAGATCTAGAGTATGTCCCGACACATGTGTTGGGCCACTAACATATTGGAACAGCCCCATGGTTGTCATGGAGGCCATGAAGTCCTGAGCCGCCCCAGATAAAGTAGCCTCAGCATGGATGTTGACATCCCCCAGTACCAATAGTCTGGGGGATCTCAGCAATACCTCCGAGACCACTTCCGTCAGCTCAGTTAGGGAAGTCATTGGGCAGCAAGGTGGGCGGTACACCAACAATATTCCCAGTCTGTCCCTTTGACCCACCACAAGGTACAGACACTCCAGACCAGTTGCTACATGGACATGGTGCTTGATGAGAGAGATGGAACTCCGATAGACCACAGCAACCCCACCTCCCCGACCCTCAGATCTACCATGATGCTGAACCGAATAACCCGGTGGGCAGAGCTGAGAGAGACCAACTCCTCCCTGCTCACCCACCCAGGTCTCGGTTATGCATGCCAGATCGGCTGCCTCATCCACAATCAAATCATGGACGAGGGAGATTTTATTGTGTACCGATCTGGCATTTAAAAGCAGCAACTGGAGATCCGAGAGTTGGCTGAGAGGACAACCAACAACCCTGCGGATGTGAGAAGGACCGGAACAAGGCACAGGCACTACTTGTCTGGGCCGCATTCCCCTTACCTGGCACGTCCTTCTCACAGCACCATACCTCCCTCTGCCCATCACTACATTAATTGAGGCCCCCCTCAAGTCCTCCCGTTTGCTGCAAAAGACTCTTCCCCAGACACATAATAAAACTTATATATACAAACTCACACACTCACTCGCCATCGAACATAAGCACATATACACACCACACATTCATTCACGCCAAACACACCAAACACACGTGCCGCCAATGCTGCAGGCCAGGAAGGGCATGTCGTGCTGCACCCCGCCATTGATGTCGCCATCAATGTCGCTGCTTCGCACCCCACCGTCGATATCGCAGGCCAAGGAAAGCGCGTCGTACTGCACCACCGATGTCACAGGCCAAAAAGGGTGCGTCGCACCCCACCATCGATGCCACGAGCCAAGGAATGCGCGTTGTACTGCGCCGCCAATGTCATGGGCCAAAAGAGAATGCGCCGCGCCGCGCCGCACCACCGACACCGCGGGCCAAGAAAGGGGCGTGCCGAACCGCGCTGGATTGTACCGCCAAGGCTGCGGGCCGAGGAGAGCCGAAGAGGGCGCGTCGCCGATGTCGTGGACCAAAGAAAGTGTACCACACCGCACCGCCGACACCACGGGCCAAGAGGGCGCGTCGCCGATGTCACAAGCCAAGGAAAGTACGGCGTGACCTTCTCCCTCCCAGGTCTTGCTCCTCCGGAGACACCAACAAAGGGCAGCTGTGCCGTAGCCTCTCTCCTCCGCCGACCAGACCCGCCACTCCCCCTCTCCAGCAGGACAAGAACGAGGCTGCCCAGGAGAAAAACAAGCCTCTCCGCCCGAAAAGGCAGAGGAAAATGCCACAGGAACACCCACGAACTGCCATCGGAGGAAAGGTAGAAAACTGGGGAGGGAAACCTCCACAAATGATGCCGGGGGAGAGGGGAAGAGGACACTTGCTCACCCAAAGTTCCATGCAAGCCCAAGAGATGTTTTAAAAGATGTTAAAAGGATAAAGGGATAAAAGCGGTGGAGCTCCAAACAAACATCCTCCTACTCTGCCTCCCAATAGATCATTATTTCCTAAGAGGTGAAAGTCACCACCAGGGCCCATAAGTCATTCTTCCTCAGACTGTGATTCTGAAGCAGGTTCCTTCACCTCATCGTCTGCATCTGAGGTGTCTTCTCAGGTACTCAGATCCAAAGGTGGGCAAGGAACATAGGACAGCAGGTAAGCAGGCAGAAATCTACCAGGTGACAGGGGATACCGGCAGACTGGCAGGATAGAGGTCAGGTGACCTCCCTCGGTAACAGTCTCCCCAGGGTGGATGAGCACAGCCAATCTGGGATCCTTATGTCATACTCTTAACATTGGGTTGGCCCTCTGGGGTCATCTGACTAGGCTATACCCTAAAAATAGAGCTGAAACTAGTTTTGGGCAGAGGGGAGAAAGTCCCCTAATAAATTTTCTTTCAAAACTCTAATCTCATTCGCTCCCTACCCCCAGCATATTCATTTATGGATATTGTTTGAATTAAGGGAACTTAAGGGAATAAGAAAAACGAAGTGTAGGAAGTATTGAATTTTTGCCCGAAATGTGAATAACAAGTTTCACTGCTGGTGTTGGTGGCTGTTAAAAGTATTTTTCAAAGCCAGCTTTCAAAAGGGCATCTTGAGACTGCTCAACATCCACATTTTGAAACGTTGCCAGGTTTTTAAGTTTTAAATTAATTTTGTCTGCAATGGGTGTCTCAATGGGAGATGCTTGACACGAGTGAGAAAAAGATGAAGAGGGTGGTTGTAACTCAGAGAAAAACTGGTTTACTGTGGTATGAGATTTGGGAGGCAATAACAAATGACTTGATCAGAAGTGTAGATGCCAAATCTTCCAACAGCTGGTATATATATACACATGCATGTACGTAATTTAATCTTGCACTGCTTAATTACTCAACAATTGATGGCGCACTGCCAAATTTACAGTGCTTCCTCTGTTGAAAAGGAGGGTGTCCAGGACTGATGGACATGCAACGTGAGTGTTTTCCAAATGTTCAAATGGATGTTCACTTTTCCTGTATTAACAGTGGAGGCCTACTTCAGTCGTACAACTCAAATACCCTACCTTTAGAGTGTGAATTACCTGTCCTCATAGAAGTCCTTCCTGGGTGTTAGATTGCCTCCTGATATGAAGGATGGTAGACGTGAGCAGTATTTCATACATAAATACACCAGGAAGTCTCTTCCTCTGAAGACAGGAAATACTGTTGTACCCAATGGCTCCAGGTCAGTGGGGCAGTGGAATCTGCTCTGGGTTTTATTGTGAATTTCCAAGGAGTTGTACAAGGTGCCTTTGTTCAAGGAGTCCGAAAGTGCTGGGCTATGCTACCATCAACTAAGTTACTGTTAAAGAGTTTCTTTCTTCCTGTGGCAGTTGCACAATGATGAAACCAAGGTGATGCTCTCTGTAAGTTCTTGGACTATGACTCCTATCATCTCTGATCATTGGCCATGCTGGATGGAGTTGAGAGGCATTGCTCCAATAACAGCCGGACCTGTGATCAGCTGATAGGCTGGTGCCACAATTGCAAACCCTCCCAGAGATGGAGTTTGGATGCTCATCATGAAATCAAATTGTGCAAATGCATTCATGGTCAAAATGAACATAGAGAAGGAGGCCACAGAGGCTTACCAACAGAAGAGTGCAACAATCTGTAAATATCTTTAACCAAAACAATGAACACCCTTGTCTTTTAAATCAATGAAGGGTTATTTCAGAGTAAAAGAAAATATAGCATTTAGTGAACCTGAAAGGGGGCGAGAGAAGATCACAATGACTCTCAATATGAGATCATGCCTCTGTTTTTGTAGAAGCTGGAAGAAAAATGTGATGGCTACTGCTCTCTGTTTGCTTTTTAACCTAGCATACATTTATTGTTTGTTGTTGTTGTTGTTGTTATAATCAGTAGGTCTTCAGATGCTGTTGGACTCCCACTTGTCATCAGCCCTGCCAGCATGATTAATGGTCAATGAGAGCAGTAGTCCAGCAACATTCAGAGGACACCATGTTGGTTGCCCTTGCTCTAGATGTTGTTGGACTGCAACTCTGATTAGCCCCAACCAGCATGGCCAGTGGGCAAGGAGGATGGGACTTATAGCTCAGTAGCATCTGGAAGGCTGTTGGTTCTCCATCCCTGGGGTGGATTTGGGGATCTAGCTTCGAGAGAGTTTGGAGAGGGAGCTGAACCCAGAGGAACATCTTTATGTGACACCCATAAACCTTAATCACTATTACCACCATCTTCTTACAAGGGGAGAGAGGGCATCCAATGCTATCATACTGATGAACTATTTCAAGCAAATTCTGTTCTCAAGATGAATAATGAGTTCCATCTTAATGCTTCAATTTCCCTAAAGTAGACTTGGAAATCCTCTTGTAGTTCATTGTCTCTCCCCTCCCCCCCACTGCCTCCATATTAGCTTGGCTTCTTCTCAGTGTGGACTGAGGGAAATGTAACCTCAGGAATTAAATCCCAGCTACTTCACAGCAGTGGGCTGGCAGTACATCTTCTGAATACCAGTCTGTCTAATAAGGAGATGAAAGCTTATGTAAATAGAATAGTTATGTTCCCCTTGTTCTGCCTTAAGCACTCTCTAAGCCACTACAGCTTGTTGATTCACATTAAAACGATTTACACAAAACTGTTCAGCAGGAAGGCAAAAGGAAACCAGTTATTGCCTTGGTGCCAAGCTGAGTCCTTCCTCAGGATTTCAAGGACTGATGCCAGGAATCGGCCTTTTGCACCGCAGCGGGTTGGTCCCCACCAATATGGTCAATTCCAGATGACAATGGATCTGTTGGGAATGGGATTTGCTATTTTGTCTACATCAGGAGCCCTGGAGTCCGTTTTGAACTTAATCAGTCCATTATCAGATGGTGTACTTGCAATATGCAGAGATCACGTTCACGAGAGGAGCTTTGTTAATATGTGGCAGCAATGCTACCGTACCCAAACTTGTTTTGAAAATTGGATGGATACAACAGAAATCCACCGCTTCTTTCTTCTCCACTTCTTAATTGTTGTACAGAGCACTATGCATTCCAGTTCCTTCAAGTCGCTCCCTCCCTAACCCCAACATTACCATACAGTCAAAGAACTGGAAGGAAACATGGAGGTGATCTAGTCTAACCCCCCGGTTAGTGCAGGGGTGCAATGAAAGATGCACCTTCAACATCCCTGACACATGGATATCCAGCTAGCAGGGATGGGGGATAAATTTGGTTAAGTATGTATTTCAAGCTGAATCTGTAGAATTCACAATTTCCAAAACAATAAGTCAATGAAAACACAGTCATCTTTCAAAATCCACATTTCTCCAAATTCTGCAATTAAATTCTGCAACCAACCAGTGTTTACAAAAATGCATATATGAAAGTGTGCATAAAAATGAATACGTCAGTGAAGGTAACATACAAATACATTGTCAGGAGACGTAGTAGTAGTAGTAGTAGTAGTAGTAGTAGTAGTAGTAGTAGTAGTAGTAGCAGTAGCAGCAGCAGCAGCAGTAGTAGTAGCATTAGTAGTAGCAGCAGTAGTAGCAGCAGAAGCAGCAGCAGCAGCAGTAGTAGTAGTAGCAGAGCTTGGAAAAGTTACTTTTTTGAACTACAACTCCCATCAGCCCCAGCCAGCATGGCCACTGGATTGGGCTGATGGGAGTTGTAGTTCAAAAAAGTAACTTTTCCAAGCTCTGAGTAGTAGTAGTAGTAGTAGCAGCAGCGGCGGCAGTAGTAGTAGTAGTAGCAGTAGTAGCAGTAGCAGTAGTAGTAGTAATTTGTTTGCAAAATGTGTAGATTAGTCAAAACTGCCTGCAAAAATGGGTTTAATATCAGAAATTTCTACTAAAATGCCAAATAATTTTCATGAGGATTCTTTTTTTAAAAACAAACTGCAAATTGCCCCCATACCAAGAAAGAAGAGCATGTATAAAGAATGGAAGGAAGGACGCATCACCAAGGAAGAGTACCGACGAGCGGCTCGGGCTTGCAGGAATAGCGTAAGGAAAGCTAAAACCCAGAATGAGCTGAGGCTGGCGAGGGAAGCGAGGAACAACAAAAAGGGGTTTTTCAGATACGTTCGAAGCAAGAGAAAGACCAAGGAAACGGTGGGTCTGCTGCTCAATGAGGATGGCGAAACGTTGACAGATAACGAGGAAAAAGCAGAACTGCTCAACACCTATTTTGCCTCCATTTTCTCCCAAAAACGGAACAGTGTGTAACCTTGCATCGGTAGCAATCTCAGTAAGGGGTCGGGACTGCAGTTCGAGATTGATAAGGAGATAGTCAGGAAATACCTAGTTAACCTAAATGAGTTCAAATCTCCAGGGCCTGATGAACTGCATCCCAGAGTATTGAAGGAACTTGCGGATGTACTCTCGGAACCTCTTGCCATCATCTTTGAGAAATCCTGGAGAACGGGAGAGGTGTCGGAGGATTGGAGACGGGCAAACGTTGTCCTGCTCTTTAAAAAGGGTAAAAAAGAAGATCCGGGGAATTACAGGCCGGTCAGTCTGACTTCAATACCGGGAAAGATATTAGAACGGATAATAAAAGAGTCCATTGGCAACTATCTAGATGACAATGCTGTGATCAGAAGGAGCCAGCATGGGTTTGTCAAGAAAAAATCCTGTCAAACTAATATCATCTCTTTTTTTGATCGGGTCACTAGCTTAGTAGATGGTGGAAAAGCTGTAGATGTCATCTATCTAGATTTCAGCAAAGCATTTGACAAAGTCCCCCACGACCTTTTGATTAGCAAACTCGTCAAATGCGGACTACATGGAAATACTGTCAGGTGGATTCACAACTGAAAACCATACTCAAAGAGTGGTCGTCAGTGGCTCTGCTTCGGACTGGAAGGAGGTCTCGAGTGGAGTGCCACAGGGTTCTGTCCTGGGGCCGATATTCTTCAACATTTTTATCAATGACTTAGATGATGGGGTGGAGGGAAGCCTTATGAAGTTTGCGGATGATACGAAACTGGGAGGGATAGCTAACACAATGGAAGACAGGAAACTAAGGAAGCCGTCAAGGTTCTGAACCGTTGCCTGGTATCAGTGATGGATTGGATGGGAGCGAACAAGCTGAAATTAAATCCTGACAAGACAGAGGTGCTCCTTGTCAGTCAAAGGGCGGATCAGGGAATAGGGATCCAACTTGTGCTGGACGGGGTTACACTCCCCCTGAAATCACAGGTTCACAGTTTGGGAGTTCTCCTGGACTCGGCCTTGAACCTGGAGGCACAGGTCTCGGCTGTGGCAAGGAGTGCCTTTGCTCAACTAAGATTGGTATGCCAACTGCGCCCGTTCCTTGACCTGTCAGACTTGACTACGGTGACACATGCCTTAGTTACATCCCGATTGGACTACTGTAATGCGCTCTACGTAGGGATGCCCTTGAAGACTGCTCGGAAACTTAAACTGGTACAAAGAGCTGCAGCCAGGATGTTAACTGGAGCTGGGCTCAGAGAACATACAACCCCACTGTTGTACCAGCTCCACTGGCTTCCAATCTGTTTCCGAGCACAATTCAAAGTGCTGGTTTTAACCTATAAAGCCCTATACGGCTTAGGTCCAGGCTATCTGTTAGATCGTGTCTCCCTCTATGACCCTGTCCGAGTTTTGAGATCATCTGGTGAGGCCCTGCTCAATATTCCATCTTTCTCACAAGCTTGCTTTGTAAAAACACAGAATAGGGCCTTTTCAGTGGCTGCCCCTAGATTGTGGAATTCCCTCCCTAGCGAGGTTCGACTGGCTGCCTCACTTTCATCCTTTCGTGCCCAGGTTAAGACTATTTTATTCAGACGGGCTTTTAACTAATATTGTCTTTTTTTAACTTTTACTGATTTAATCTATTTTTAATTGTTTTAAACTGTATATTGCTTGTTTTTAATTGATTATGGTTTTTATTTGTAAGCCGCCCTGAGTTCCTTGGAAATAGGGCGGGGTATAAATATTTTAAATAAAAATAAATAAATAAATAAAAATCCAAAGGGACCTGGATAGACTAGAAAATTGGGCTGAAATTAATAAAATGACATTCAATAAAGACAAATGCAGGATTCTGCATTTAGGCCACAAAAATAAAATGCACGGGTACAGGATGGGAAATACCTGGCTTAGCAGTAGTGCGTGTGAGAAGGACCTTGGAATTGTAGTGGATCGCAAGTTGAACATGACCCAGCAGTGTGATGCTGTGGCAAAAATGGCAAACGCAGTTTTGGGATGCATAAACAGAGCTATAGTTTCCAGGTCGAGGGAAGTAATAGTCCCACTATATTCTGCATTGGTCAGGCCTCATCTGGAATACTGCGTTCAGTTCTGGGCGCCTCATTTTAAGAAAGATATAGACAAGTTAGAGCGGGTCCAGAAGAGGGCGACGAGGATGATAGCCGGTATGGAGAACAAGTCTTATGAGGAAAGGTTGAAGGAACTTGGCATGTTCAGTCTGGTGAAGAGAAGGCTGAGGGGGGACATGATTGCACTCTTTAAGTACCTGAAGGGCTGTCACATCGAGGAGGGTACAGATTTGTTCTCTGCTGCCCCAGAGGGTAGGACTAGGTCTAATGGTTTTAAGTTGCAGGAGCGTAGATTCAGATTGGACATTAGAAGGAACTTCTTGACAGTAAGGGCGGTTCGGCAATGGAACCGACTGCCTAGGGAGGTGGTGAGATCCCCTTTGCTGGATGTCTTCAAGCAGAGGCTGGACAGCTATCTGCGGGAGATGCTCTAGCTGTGGATTTCCTGCTGTGAGCAGGGGGTTGGACTCGATGGCCTCCAAGGCCCCTTCCAACTCTATGATTCTATGATTCTATGACATTAGAATAATACTAAATTTATTTAACTATAACAGATCTTTGGAGGACATACAGGCCAAATCAACCAAATTAACCAAATTCAAACTGTCCAGGTAGGTGAAGCCTTAACTAACCCTGGAAGGGGGGTGAACACTGAGGCTCACCAGCCAAGAACGAGGAGGAAAGCCTCCCTCCTTGCCAGGTGAGCCTTGGGTGTGCAACCAGCCTGAGCATCCAGGCCCCGCCATACCTGCATTCATCCCAATGCACAAGCCAAGCCACAAGTGGCACCCCCCAGGTCCAGCCAAGGCATCAAGCCCCAGGAGATGCCTAGAGGGTGCCCCTAAACCCAAAATGTCTCAGTACACCTAAGTCTCTTACACCCCAACCTCTGTTGGATGTTGTATCTGGCGCAAGCAGATGCCCAGGATGCAGAACAGTATAGTGACAGGCTGGATGCCAGTTGAAGCAACGAGCCGGACAAGCAATAAGTTTTAAGAGTCACTTTACTGACAATATATCACAAGCTCTCTCTGTACAAACTCCTCGACCCCCACACCGACTGGCCAGATCTGCTAAGTCTTATAGATAAGGCCAGCTGGTTGCCTTGGATACTTGTCCTTGAGATCTGCACGGACTCTGTGCTTCTTGGCCTTGTAACTCTGCTGTGGAAAAATACATTCAGGCACTCTTTCTTTGCCAACAACCTCATCACCTGCCCGGACATCATGCCAACAGGCAAGCAGCCACACCTTCCTTTCAGCCAATCGAATTAAACTCCACAGTATGGAGTAGGCAAAACAAGAAGGATCAACATGGATTCCCCCCCAAAATTCCTACTCGGCGACTATACAAGCTCATACAGAAAGATTGGGAGGGTGGGTGCAGCACGCAAGTAAAGAGAGAGAGTTGGGGGCGTGGCTGGCTTTTAATCCTTCTCCTTTGCCCCCCTCTGGATTGGCCAGCAGGCCCCATGTGACCTCCCCCCTCTTCAGGAATAAACCACTCAAGTCTTCTTTGAAAAGAGAGGGGGTGGAGGCAAACGCGCCCCCACGTAGCGCAGGAACAATGTTGCAGAAATATGAAGAATTTAAGATTGGAAAGATGAGAAACTGCAATGGATACATCCTTTCATCCTGAGCAGCCAGTTCTTAAACACCTCCTTTAAAGGACAGCCCAACATCTCCCAAGGTAGTCTGTTCTGCTGCCAAGCAGCTAAAATTTCTCCTGAAGTTTTTCCAAAGTTTGGTCTAAAACCCAGAGTGGGGCCACCACGGAATCACCAGCCACCACTGCACAGACCCCAGCTTCACCGTCTCCCTGAGCTTGACCCCACCCACACTGTATATACAACAACCACGGTGGCTTGAGGGGTGCTGCTCAGCCCTGCTGTCTTGCCAACACTCACTGGGATGATGAAATTCTGTTCTGGTAAAATGCCATTAGGACCAAGTCCTGCGGAATTTCCTGCTGTGCACAATCCCTCACATTCCTTCTGGCTACTTCTGCCTTAAAAATAATCTAGACAGTGTGTATAAATTGGATCCTCACTTATCCTTTGCAACGACTGCTCTACAGGAAGGTTTGGTGCTCGTTTCATATCAACAGAGCAACCTCTGCTAACTCCTGTGGCTCTTTCTGCAGGCTACCTTTATTTAAAGCCTGAGTCTCAATAATCTCTTTATAGCTGGTTCAGCATGAAGATAAACGACTCAGGCGGATACTTAAGCTGGCTATGTTCATCTGATTTTTTGTTCATGTCTGCAGATAAACAAACTTATCTTCTGCATGTGCAGGGGAGACACGTCAGCTCCTAAAGCTGAAAGTGGTTGTCCGACCTGAATTCCATAGTCCACTTCAGGTCAGCAAACCCTTTAAAAGATTGTTGAGATAGCATTTCATACTGGACGTTAACTACACATCAAGCTTTCAAACATATATTTTACCAACAATTTTCCAGGATGACATTTAATATTAATTAAAGATATATGTCTGGACCAAAACTACTCCTCTGTTTCCCAAAAAATGGTTTTTGCGGTGTCCAAAAAATTAAATTAAAAATGTATTTTTATTTTGATTGTATGACAAATTGTTTGGCGCTGCTTGTAAAAATTGCCCCCTTTTTTGTTCAATTGATTTAATTTGCCTGCAGTGTTGTCATTGTATAGCCAGATATGTTTAGCTAAATAGTGTTGCAACATCACCCTGTTCACTGCATGACTCCTGAGTGTCCTCAGATCATCCATGTGACTAATCAAGGAAGCACTGCCTGAATTTTAATATTGTGAGGAAGGGGCAGCTTGGCATGAAAGTCACTGGCATTAGCCAAGTGAGAACCTTCATAAGCCATTTAGCTCATCATCCCTTCAAGGCTTGAAAAAAACTATAAACAATTCCTCCTGACACAGCAGAAGCATGGGACCAGCTACATTATTTTGGTTACTTGAATAAAACTTCTCAGACTCTGTGTTGTTTTGAACACAAAGGCATAGGGAAACTTCCCAAATGCTGTAACTGTGTCAGGGAGCCTGCATTTTGAACTTTCCAGACAGTGGGCAGAAGCAGCACCCCCATAAATCAGGGGTTTGGGGCATGAATTTAGGGCGGCAGAGGCTATTCATATGCCATTTCTAAATCTCCTCATACATCAAGATTCTTGGGGTGATTGGCAATACATGCACTGAGCAGAGGTTGGACTCCAGGGCCTTTTAGGCCCCTTCCAACGCTATGATTCTATGAAAGTAGAGGATTAACAGAACAGCACTGGAGTGAAGTGACATGCATTGTGTTGTTGTTTTTAAAAATCAGCAGTTGAGATAGGAGATTGATTTGGCTTGCATCTTCACTGTTGCTTTTCTCTTCATCCAGTATTAGGTGAATAACTGTGGTACTAGATAGGCATTAATCCTCCTACACTTATCAAAACAAAATAAAACTGCACTGATTTGATACCAGTATATGAAATTGTAATGAAGCATTAGTGTAGGCAACATAACAATAGGGATCTGAGGGTCCCTCAGATCTCCTGATAACTCCCTTGTTCACTTCTCCTGTTGACCCAAAACCTTACAGGGGCATAAAAGCAATGATGACCTAATTGTTTAAGTAGCTGTAGGAAAATACAGGAAGTATGATATATCACACTTTAGGGGGGAAAGGTTTATATATTTTAATGTACACTTGGGGTCAGCTATGGCCTCAAATACTTAGGATGCTTAGACATAGGAAATGGCAAGCTCATCTGCTTGGAATCTTGTAAGGAACGAGAATGCTAGATTTGATGGACCTTGGTCTGTTCCAGCAAAGCAACTTCAGCTTTAGAGCTCCATCTCTTTTTGTTGCTGTTGCTCAAGATTTTAGTTAAAGATACCAGCAAGTTTCTAATCCTCAGTATAGACATGAAAATATGCAGGTAATAGAGCTGATGTCCTGTTGGTTTGTCTGTTCACAGTATTTTCAACCCACTCTTCAGCCAGAAAGGCACATTAAGAAGTTTCCCCAGAGAGTAATTTTTGCAGTGTTGGGGGTAGCAAATCTGGGTCTCAAAGGCAAGGGGGAGGCAGAAATATTCAAAGTATTTCAGGGGGAGGGTGGTGTGTTTGCTTTAGTTGTGACATAGTGAACAAGACCATTCTCTTATGTTTGGGTATGCAGAAGTGAAGATGGAGGAGGGCAACATAGATGATCAGGGGACTGGAAAGAAAGCCCTATGAGGAGAGATGGAAAGCACTGGGCATATTTAGCCTGGAGAAGAGAAGACTGAGGGGAGATATGATAGCACTCTTCAAGTACATGAAAGGTTGTCACACAGAAGAGGGCCAGATCTCTTCTCGGTCGTCCCAGAGTGCAGGACATGGAATAATGGGCTCAAGTTGCAGGAAGCCAGATTTCGACTAGACATCAGGAAAAACTTCCTAACTGTTAGAGCCATACGACAATGGAACCAATGACCTAGAGAAGTAGTGGGCTCTCCGACACTGGAGGCATTCAAGAGACAGCTGGACAGCCATCTGCCGGGAATGCTTTGATTTGGATTCCTGCATTGAGCAGGGGGTTGGACTCGATGGCCTTATAGGCCCCTTCCAACTCTACTATTCTGTGAGTCTATGATTCAATGTTTGACCAAGAAACGGCTGGTGGCTACAATCCTAAATGCAGTTCTCCACATTTCTGCAGCAATTTGTGAATTTTTTATTTTTAAAAAAATCCTCATGAAAACACTGCAGCTGTTTAGTGCAAATGTCTCCTAACAAACACATTTTTGTAGGCAGTTTTGACTGACGTACGTAGTTTTGAAAGCCATTTCTTGTCATCTGATGCACTTTTGTATGTTAATTTCATTCCTACAGTATATTCATTTTCATGCACACTTTCACCTAACATGTGCATTTTTGTAAGCATTATTTGGTTGGCAAACTGCATTGCAAAATTTGAATAAGGGCAAGTTTCGAAGGATGGCTGTGTTTCAGTTCTCATGTTGTTCTGGAAACTGCAAATTTGATAGATTTGGCTTGAAATGCAACCTGAATTGAAATTATTTTATTATTTATTTATTATTTGATTTATATCAATCACGCCCGATGTCCTCCTGCAGATCCTGGCGCTATTTAAGTCTTTATGCTCATCTCAGTATGAGTCGCACCTGTTCGCCGCAGTAACTCTGACGATGTTTTATGGTGCTTTTCGCCCTAGCAAAGTATTGCCCCCTTTTAAGTGCGATGTGACTTATCAAGCTTTATGCTTTGGCGATTGCACATTAGGTGCAGATATAGTGAGGTTTTCACTGCGGGTCTCTAAGACCGATCAAAAGGGCCATGGCAGTATCGTGCTTTTACGAAGTCACCAGGTCCAGGTATTGTGCCCTGTGTCTGCAATGCGACAATTCTTATACATTCGGCCAGCGGGCCAGGGTTATTTGTTCATACATGTGGATGGTACTGCCCTGACTCAATTTCAATTTTGGGCCGTTGTTCGGCGGGCCTTGTTGGCCAGTGGTCGCGATGCTGGAGTCTATGGGCTGCATTCTTTCTGGATTGGTGCAGCTACAGCTGCGGCCCTTGTGGGCATGAGTATGAGCGAGATACAGGCGATCGGAAGGTGGCGTTCCAATGCATTTAAGTCTTACGTCAGGTTTTAACAGATGACTTTGTTTTTGTTTCCTGTAGGTTTGACAAACATCCCAATTCCCGTCAGGATCGTCTTGTGTAGCCACTCAATTGTGTTTTGGGCTCACCGGAGGGCATCCTCGTCTGTTTATGGAACACAGCTGCAGCTTTCTGCCACAGCTACGATTCAGTGGGAAGCCCGGAGGGGCATGTTATGGGATGCATTGCTGCCTGCTGTGTGCCGGATCATGTCATTGGCTGACAGGCCGCACATATTGTTAATTCATTTGGGTGAAAATGATTTGGTGCAGCGTCCTGGGTTGGATTTGCTGCTAAAAGTTACGCGTGATCTCACGTGGCTTATTAGATCATATCCCCATCTTCTGCTTGTATGGTCTGAAATGTTTGTTAGAAGGGTTTGGAGGGGTGCTGTCCACCCCAATAAGATAGATAGAGCTAGGTAATGGGTCAATAGGAAGGTTAGGGATTTAGTTTTGTCTCTTGGTGGGGCAGTTATTCCTCATGATAGGATTAGGTTCCATGCCCCACATCTATTTCGAGATGATGGTGTTCATCTTTCTGAGCAAGGGTGTGACCTGTTTTTGGAGGATCTTATGGGGGGATTAAGGGGATTGTTATCCTTATTGGGTGGAGGGGACCAAGCTTAAGCTGATCCCCTCTTGTGGCATAGAATTCGGGCAGGTGAGGTATATGGGGGTTAAAATTAGGTGGTTAAGGCATCATGAAAAAGGGGCACTTCCTAGGGAACCATCAGGGCTTTGTGTCCGGTGGGGATCTGTGTTGTGTCCTTGTGGGACCTGCTTGCGCATCATGGTGAACGCCTGTACGGCGGGGCCATGGTGTGGGGGTTGGAACCACACAGTTGGCTCCAAGAGCAAGGAGGGAGGAATTCACCCACGTCCTTGACTATGGAGTCATGTGATGATGAGAAGTGATGCCTTAAGAAGCTGAGGGTTTAATCCCTCGTTGTTAGGTTTAGCCTCACCTGCCCGAAAATATATAGATTTGAATAATTGGCTGTATCGCATTGGATTTAGGATGTTATATTTTAATAAATATAACATTATACCAGTTTGGTGTCACGAGTCTGTGTGGGGGCAATGTCGTTCCTAATTAGGGGCGTATTTGCCTCCACCATAATTACAGGGAAGACTTGGGAACATTCTCGAATCAAGTGCTAGGAGCCACGTGAGATCAATCATCCTATCAGGGAAGGCGCTGGGCAGCAGATATAAGGCTGCTCCGTTCTTCCCGCTCTTGCCTTTTTCGCCTCGCGGCACCCACCCTCCCTCCCTTGTCAGTATGGGCTTTGCTGGTCACCTGAATGGGGCCGAGTAGGAATTTTTTGGGGGGGATCCTGATTTCAGAATCCCTTTGGTTTTGCCTACTCCATACTGCTTGGGTTTAATTCAGTTGGCTTCTCAGTTGGGTGGGATGCGTCTGCTTTGGCTGGCATAGAATTCGGGCAGGTGAGGTATATGGGGGTTAAAATTAGGTGGTTAAGGCATCATGAAAAAGGGGCACTTCCTAGAAAACCATCAGGGCTTTGTGTCCGGTGGGGATCTGTGTTGTGTCCTTGTGGGACCTGCTTGCGCATCATGGTGAACACCTGTACGGCGGGGCCATGGTGTGGGGGTTGGAACCACACAGCTGGCTCCAAGAGCAAGGAGGGAGGAATTCACCCATGTCCTTGACTATGGAGTCATGTGATGATGAGAAGTGATGCCTTAAGAAGGTGAGGGTTTAATCCCTCGTTGTTAGGTTTAGCCTCACCTGCCCGAAAATATATAGATTTGAATAATTGGCTGTATCGCATTGGATTTAGGATGTTATATTTTAATAAATATAACATTACACCAGTTTGGTGTCACGAGTCTTCTTTGTGTGGGGGCAAAGCCCTCGCCTAATTTGGGAGAGGGCATTCTGCAGTAGCCCTAGAGACCTGTAACCTTTCATGAAACTCTTCAGATATCCCAAGGGTCCTTATCTAGGAAAGGTGACAATGTAACAAAGGTTTTAATTTGTCAGGGCTACAAACATGTTTTGGGCTCTCCTTTGCTCAGATATGTCCAGTTCTTTTTAGAAGATACCTGTCCTGAAGAGCCTGCATGCTCCATACCTAAACCAGTCGGAAGAACAGCAGAAGAATCAGTGGCAAGGATAAAGCCAAGGTCACTCAACAGGGCAACTGGTAGGCACAGAGCATCGGTACAGTTTCTTGTAGTGATAACTCATGTGTGTTCATCAGATGGCTTCCCATTAAAACCACATCTGTTAATGTTGCTGAGATAAACATGAGGGCAATTGTTTCCATTTTGTGTTTTCCATTAGCAAAAAAAGAACAACCCCCCCCACAACCATCTGCCTTTTTTAACACATCTGTGCGAGCACACCACCTCCCTGTGATTTATTATTCATTAAGACCGGAACGTAATCCGGAAAAAATACATTCCACCAAAACATCATTGATTTCTCTGTGGAAAATGTAAGGAAATACAACATATTTGGAGATTACAAAAAGGTAACAATTTCCTAGCTGTTGTGGGGGGAAAACATTCAGCAAAAGGGAACCCCTGAAAGAAATGCAACATGATCAAAGGATTTATTCTTCCTAAACTCCGTTTCATTG
This sequence comes from Rhineura floridana, assembly GCF_030035675.1. Taxonomy (NCBI): domain Eukaryota; kingdom Metazoa; phylum Chordata; class Lepidosauria; order Squamata; family Rhineuridae; genus Rhineura; species Rhineura floridana. The sequence continues at coordinate 15,109,592 of NC_084497.1, read as the reverse complement.
GAACTAAATTACTAAAAAATGGGAACAAGCAATTTTGAAGGGTCTTTGTTAAATTGCAGTTTGGTAACTATTGTCATTACTAACCCTACCAGGGATGCAAAACATCCCTGTGCTCGCTCTCAGAAGGGATTTGTTGCTTCAGGGGGGGGATTTGATTCAGTTTGCATTTAAAGGTGACCCTATCTAATTTGAAGATCCTCCGTGGCGCAGAGTGGTAAGCGGAGGTAACGCAGCCGAAGCTCTGCTCACGGCCGGAGTTCAATTCCAACGGAAGGAGGAAGTCGAATCTCTGGTAAAAGGGGTCGAGGTCCACTCAGCCTTCCATCCATCCGTGGTCGGTAAAATGAGTACCCGGCATATGCTGGGGGGTAAAGAAAGGCCGGGGAAGGAACTGGCAATCCCACCCCATATATAAGGTCTGTCTAGTAAACGTCGCAAGACGTCACCCTAAGAGTCGGAAACGACTCGCACTACAAGTGCGGGGACACCTTTACCTTTTATCTAATTTGAATTTTTTGAATCAATCTGTGAACTGAAACACAGCCAGCCTTCAAAATACATATTTCTCTGAAATTTTGCAGTGAAGTCCCCAGCCAAGTAATGTGTAGAAAAAATAAATATACTGGCGTAAATTGTGCATGAAAGTACAGACATTATAACACTACAACCACTCTCAAACATCTTAAAACAGACTTTAAAATATATTTTTTAAAAAAACTTCTTTAAAAACATATTAAAACAAAACATCTTTTTTAAAAAAAGCTTTAAGAACATATTTAAAAAGCAAAATGCATTGTATTGGAGGAACTTGCTTTGCAAAAATGCATACACAAAGGTATAGGTGCAAGAAGATTTGGGACTCAAAATTTCCCCAAGAACTGCAGCTACAGTTTATTTAGTTTATACCACTTACATGTTTAAATCCCATTCTTTATAGTCAAATGATCTCAAGACAAGTCACAGATAAAATGAAACAGAACTAATTTACAAGTCATTGCAAAGATAACCCTATTTCCGCCACCCCCAAAAGCAGGCTAATGCCTCTTGCTGACTATACCCCCAATTCTGGCTGTGAAAATGAACCAGCATTGGTGCCTGCCATACCTTGGGCAAAATGGAAATGGACTGCCTTCGAGTCACCTCCGACTTATGGCGACCCTGTGAATGGGGTTTTCATGGTAAGAGGTATTCAGAGGTGGTTCACCATTGCCTTCCTCTGAGGCTGAGATGCAGTGGCTGGCCCAAGGTGAGCTTCGTGGCTGTGTGGGGATTCAAACCCTGGTCTCCCAGGTCGTAGTCCAACACCTTAACCACTATACCACACTGGCTCTCTATATCTTGGGCAGGAGGAAGATATTCCAAAGGGAACAGCTGCAGCACTGGAGGACTGGAAAAAACCTGCCCTGAGAGTATATAAGCATCTAGGTGCTTGCTTGCTTGCTCCTCTGGGTTGCTGTCTCTTGAGACAGCTGAAGTCCCTGGTAAGTGCTGCAAGGTCTGGGACCCCCTGCCTGGCCCGTGAGAGAGGCTGCAGTTAATCTTGCATCAGCTCCTGGCTGGGTCAGGGGGCATAAAAGCCCGGCTGTCCTTGTGCGGCGGGTCTCCTGCCAGTGGGGTTGCCACTGAAGGGGAGATACCAAAGGAAGTTGCCCCTTGGGGAGTCCTAAGGGTGTAGGCACTAGCCCCTGCTAATTTTTTAAAAACCAATCCAGAGGAGATTGGTAGTGGAGAGAGCTTATCCTTAGCCAGAGTGAGGCGGCTGTCTTGGGTGGCAGATACTGGGAGCTGCGGGGTGGAAGCAAGTCCTGTGACACTTGCGTGTTTGCTGTGCGCCCCACAGGTAGCCTGATGCTCTCCAGTGAAGTGGAAGATGCTGTCCTGTTGCCAGAATTTAAGTAAGATCCAATTCCCTGTCCAGTTGCTTCTGTGTCTCTCGCCATTTTGTCTCATGCATCAGTTCGCAAAGCTCTGCTTGCCATTACATTCTCTGTGTATGCATGCAGGGGAAGGGAACCCTCTATATTTGGAATGTGTGCAACGTACAGGAGGGGCACAGCTCAGTGGCAGAGCCTCTGCTTTGCATGCAGAAGGCCCCAGGTTCAATCCCCACTGGCATCTCCAAGTAGGGCTGGGAAGGTCCCCTGCCTGAAACCTTGGAGAGCTGCTGCCAGCCAGTGTAGCCAATACTGTGCTTGATGGGCAATACTGAAAATGATCTTGTTCCGGAGAACGTAATTGTGATTAACCAAACAGAGGTTTTTATTGTATTAACAAAACGTTTCAGCTTCCGCTTTCATCAGCTGCTAACATAACATATATATATATATATAGTATTTTATGTATTTTAATTGTATTTTATGTATTTAAATTTCTTTCAGTGTTGTTGTGATTTTATCGTTGACAATGTTATGATGTACGTGTTTGATTTTATTTTTGTAAGCCGCCCTGAGTGCCCTATTATAGCGTAGCAGGGCGGGATAGAAATATTTTAAATAAATAAATAAAATAAATACTGAGCTAAATAGACCAAGGCTCTGATTTAGTATTAAGCAGCTCCTGGAATTCCTACTCTGCCTTTGGAAGGGCAGGACCGATGTTGTCTAAGTCAACCAAAAGGAAAGAGGTGCTGCTGGATGTCACCTGAAGTGAATGCAAATCTTCTCCCCAGGGGAAAAAGGCAAAGCTACAATTATGAAGATCAGTTCTGTGTGTGCTTTGATTCACAGAGCAATCAAAGTGTACGAAGGAGCCCGCCGAGGCCCCCAGAAATTTTCAAGTGGTCTGTGTATGTGTGTGTGTGTGTGGGGGGGGAGTTTGAGAACCACTGCTTTAGATGCTATGTCAATGATTGCAGTCTAGTGGATCTTTTCAAAAGCCATAAAAAAGCTTCAGGTAGCCTGAGCACCACAACACTGAATTGGATGTTGAGTTAAAAAAAGAAGAAGAAACCTTTTCTTATCAGCTGGATTCACCAGACATAATAGGAGCTGAGATTAACACCCGGCGCCTATGATGTTTTGCTGAATACAGCTCATTTGTGGTTATTTGGGTGGAATTATAAGGCTATTTTATTGTTCCTGGCCACATTTAGGGTACATTTTCATTCACACTGATCAGCAATTATTGTCTGTGAAAAAAAGACCATAATGGTGTTCCAGGGGGACATGAAATAAACAGGATGTACTGAGGTCTCCGCTCAACTGTTCATAATCCAACAAAATTTTCTAAAGAGCTAAAGAAGTAGTATTGATGCTTTGCGGCCTCTTAAGGGTGGAACAGACTGGTTTGCATAACGTCTGTGGCCTCTGTATTTCTCTTCCTATTATATTTGTTGTGCAAGTGCAGTTGCTGCTAAAGAGAAGGGCCTCTTTCCAAGTAGTTGGATCACATGCTTTGCATGCAGAAGGTCCAGATATAAGACTGAGCATCTTCCCCCAATCTCTACTCAGAATTGGACTGAGCAAATATATCTGAGAAGCTCTGTATCAACTCTGTGTGTACTCAAAAGTCCCATTGATTTACAGCACAATCCTAACCATGTCTACTCAAACGTAAATCTTACTGAATTCAATGGGGTTTACTCCCACCCCATCAGAAAGGATGTAAGACAGAGGTGTATTTTATCACCCTATTTGTTTAATCTGTACGCAGAATATATCATACGGAAAGTGGGATTGGACCAAGATGAAGGAGGTGTGAAAACTGGAGGGAGAAACATCAATAATTTAAGATATGCAGATGATACCATACTACTAGCAGAAACCACTAATGATTTGAAACAAATGCTGATGAAAGTTAAAGAGGAAAGAACAAAAGCTGGACTACAGCTGAACGTCAAAAAGACTAAAGTAATGACAACAGAAGATTTATGTAACTTTAAAGTTGACAATGAGGACATTGGACTTGTCAAGGATTATCAATACCTCGCCACAGTCATTAACCAAAATGGAGGCAATAGTCAAGAAACCAGAAGAAGGCTAGGACTGGGGAGGGCAGCTGTGAGAGAACTAGAAAAGGTCCTCAAATGCAAAGATGTATCACTGAACATCAAAGTCAGGATCATTCAGACCATGGTATTTCTGATCTCTATGTATGGATGTGAAAGTTGGACAGTGAAAAAAAGTGATAAGAGAAAAATCAACTCATTTGAAATGCGGTGCTGGAGGAGAGCTTTGCGCATACCTGACTGCGAAAAAGACAAATAATTGGGTGTTAGAACAAATTAAACCAGAACTGTCACTAGAAGCTAAAATGATGAAACTGAGGTTATCCTACTTTGGACACATCATGAGAAGACATGATTCACTAGAAAAGACAATAATGTTGGGAAAAACAGAAGGGAGGAGAAAAAGGGGAAGGCCAAACAAGAGATGGATTGATTCCATAAAGGAAGCCACAGACCTGAACGTACAAGATCTGAACAGGGTGGTTAATGACAGATGCTCTGGAGGTCGCTGATTCATAGGGTCGCCATAAGTCGTAATCGACTTGAAGTCACATAACAACAGCAACAATATGGGATTAGCATTGCAGCTTTACTCCCAGACAAGTGAGTATAGATTTAAAGCTTCATATAGGAAAGGTTTTCAAAACAGGCTATGAATTAGAGAAATATACAGCCCAGTAAAATTTAAACTTGTTTGACTTCATATAATTAGAAAGGTATAACATATTGTAGTGGCATCATAAACAGAAGCATGTACACTTTTTCACATTTCTGTTCAAACAGTGTTTGATAAATGTATAATACATTTTTGCAAGTAATTAAAAAACCTGCTTGTACATTTTTATTATAATTATAACAACTGAAAATGGGTACTGTGTATGCCTATAAAGATCCTGCTGTGATCTTGAGTTCTAGATTTCCTGGTATATTGCTGTTGCTGAAAGTTATACACTCACTCAACTTCTGATGTGCAGAGAAGCAGGAAAAGTAAACTGTATTCAGGATTTACAGTGGGTTCTAACTATTGCCTGGAGGCCACCAAATCTCTTGTCAATCACAGGCCTGACTTCACTTATTGGCTAAAAAAACCTGAAAGGGTGGGGATTAGAGCAGCCGACTTCTAACAGAAGTCATTTGGGTGTACATCTCTTGAACCAGACAACCTAGAAACTTTTTTTAAATAAAAGCTAAAAATGTGGTAATTTGGGGTGACTCACCCAAAGACACAGAGAGGACCCATAAAAAACAGAGTGTCCAGGTGAAAACCAGAGACCTGGCAACCCTAGTGTACCCCAAATAATGAGATGGATTGGAGTGATTCATGTCATGACCTCACATTCTTGAGTCAGACTGTGCCATTAACGAGGTGTCTTGGGGCAGATGAGGGACCCTCTAAGCTTCCAAGTCACTTGGCCGCCTTGTTGTTTTGAAAATGCAAACTTCTTTCTGCACCTTCTTTTCTTTTCTGAGAAACAAATCCAATCTGGCCAGGGAAATACCCAGAGCTCAAGAGAGGAGGGAGTAGAGAGGGGAATCATTCATTCTGACAGCCAGTTAAATCACAGTGTTTTAAGGGAGGGATGTTGAAGTAAATAAACAGTGTTCTTTACATGGGCCGTCACTCCTCCAAATGTTGGCTGTGAAAACAGGGTGTTAGTAGTGGAGTTAGACTGTTGGGGAGACCTGCTCCTGTCTTCTGAAAATTGGCAGGCTTCATCTTCTCAGAAGAGGCAACCATGCCTGCAATTTCCATTCAATTCAGGGGAAGGGATCAGAAAATTTGTAAAGATCCCGTGCATGAAAACGGGAACGAGTTTCTTTTACTTGCAAATTTCATCCACTTATGTGAAAAGATGGAAAAGAATATAACCATTTCTATATTCCCTTTTGTAGTCCATTGGGGTGAAACAAATGTCGGATTTAACCAATCAGATGTGAACCCAACTAACAAATCAGAACAATGTAGAGTAGATGTGAAACAGATTGGGCAGCTTCCCAATGCAACCAATACAGACACAAAGTAAATCTTGTGGTCGCTGCATATCCCTCATATGAACAGAAGAAGAGGAAGAGATTGGCCAAGGAGGAAGAGGTGCAGTAGTGGAAGCCCTTAAGCAGGCAAGCGCTGGCCCACACTGACTGGCCACAGGGACATAAGGAGTATCATGCTCCCTCCCTCTAGGAAGACATTTCTTGATTCTAGGGTGGGGCAAATTTGCCCCCATCATGGGGGAGCAACAGTTCCAAACTTGATTGCAGATCAGAACACAACTATCAGTCAAATAACATACATCTCCAGTTTTTGTGTTGTAGTTTCCATTCCAAAAAGTGCCCGCAAAAATATTGTTTTAAGTTTTAAACTGTAAAAATACATATTTTAATAGAAAAAGCATTGAAAAGGTATATTGCAGGGGAAGAGTGCATATAAAATGTGAAGAATGTGCATTTGGATTTGCCATGCCTTCTTTCGGAAAAATCCACAAAAAGTGGGATGGAACAAACCTATGACTGAACACCAGTGGAACTGACGCAGAACAGACTTAGGCTTATCTCATCATCCCTAGTACCAGCACATAGAGTTTAGGATTCCCAGAACATATGTGAGTAAATGAGTTAAACCTCTGATCTTCACAACACATGGAAAACTGACACTAGGTCACAAAGAACTGTCTAAAGGGCCTTTGTCAGTGCACTCATGCCTAATAAATGTACATCCTGTAAATACAAAACAGGAAAAGAGAACTGTAAGGATTTTTTTTTCTTTAAGAGGGCCATGGCTCGGTGGTCAAGTGGTCTGCTTTCCATGCAGAAGGTCCCTGGTTCAATCCCAGGCAGGATTTCCAAATGGTCTGACTCAGATTAAGTCAGTTTCCTATTTAAATTAGTCCTTGATTCAGAACCACGAGGACTAGAATCTTTATTTTGCAGGAAGGGCCTTAGCTTTGTGGGAAAGCGCAAAGCCAGATTTAATCTCTGGCATTTCTAGATAGGTGTGGGAAAAAGAGGTTTCCTTCTGAAACCCTGGAGAGTCACCGAGTTAGATAGATCAATGGTCTAATTCAGTATAAGGCAGTTTCCTATGAGCTCAAGCAAGCTACAAGACACCTGTCAATCCTCCTTTCCTTTCCTTTTCCAAAATGGACAAGGCATTTTTTCCTGGATTGTGGGGGAAGGGTCCCATGTTACAAGCAGATCAGTCTCGTTTTAGCTCATGAAACTTTTCCATGTGTTCTGTCTTCTGTCCTATATCCAGATTAGTCTGCAATTTTAAAAGAAAATAGTGGACTAAAATTGCATTTAAATGTGTATTGTTGAACATATTTTAAATGTATTTCCTCTCAGCATATGCACTTCTAAATGCATTTTGTTATATTTAAACTGCAGAGAACTGTGCTGCAACTTGCAGAAATGAAATATCCAGTGGGCTGCCATGTTCAAATCTGCACATGATTAGTCCCAAAGGTGTGTATCAAGCTGGTTTATGTACTGGAATTTGCAACACTTGAATTCGTCTAGCATTCTTTCTTACAAGATGCAGTGTGCAAATGGCCTCTCAAAAGTAACCATCCTATTTGTGGGAAGAGAAACAGAGGGGACTGAATATTTCAGCTGGGAGGAGAAATCCTACCAAGATTTTTCTCATCAGTAGTACAGCACCTTCTTTTTCTCCTACGATTTGCCTTTCCCCAGCAATCTGGCCACCATTCTCCATTTTCCACAATATTCCAGAGTTAGCATAATTTCAGGGCATTGTGTGTGGGGCCTGACATCAAAAATGATGCAGAATATTTCCTCAGGAATGGGGGTGAGAAGAAAAATCTCAGAATAATGTCTCCTGAGAAATTTTAGTTCTGGTCTAGTTGCACAGTTGTACCAGAATCAGAGACAGGATGTTTGGTCATTGGACACGTGTATTCATAAAATACAAGAGGGGAAAAGAGGGGGATGAAATGAATTAATGTTAGAAATGTTCCCAACAAAACCACAAGTCAGAAGGAGAGGTATGCAAGGTAGACTGAATCACAGGGATGACAGCACTGAGGGTTTTATCCAACTCAGTTCTACTGAGAATAGGCCTGTTGAAATTAATAGCCTTAAATTAGCCATGGCCAATAATTTCAGTAGGTTTACTCTGAGTTGGATTAACCCCAATGCAACCCTGAATGGGGAAAATCTTCTCATCCCAACCTTTATTGCTGCGTAACATGAAAAAAACCTGGACCCTTCTCTTGCTTTGGAAATACAGTCACAAGATTGTTGCATAGCTAAATCGCAGTTCATTACATGGAAGGGTAGCTTCACATGAGCAGAGATAATCCCATATTCAGAGGCATTCACAATGAACATCCCTCTGTACATCTCGTTTCTCATGTTGCTAGTAGCCTTGAAGCATTAACTGCATGTAGACATTTTGAAAAGTCCCCATTAACCACAAATAACTGGCTATAATTTGATTTTCCCATGTGAGGGAACAATTTACGTTTATATCAAAATGCCTGTCGGTCTCAGGAACCTCATTTTCTAATTACCCCGGCTAAAGATTATCCAGCTGAGGTCCTTTGTTCACACAAGGACATTGTAGTAATATGAAAGGTGCTGTTATAATTAACACAGGGATCCATATGAAATAAAGATACCCATCTATGTATTTGAGACTGATTTATTTTGAACGAACAGGTTTTGCTATTTTGATTTCAAAGATGAAGTTTGGAAACTGGTTGGGATACTGTGAGTTTTCCCAAAGAATGATAGGAATTGTTGTTTTGTGAGGGGCGAGATTGTAAAACCTTCTGATGATAAATTCCTGGTCCTTTCATACAATCCATGATAACTTAAACAGGTTTCTTGTGTAGGGAGGACATAGTAACAAGCAGATGTATCAGGAGTGGGTTGGGTAGGGATATCTTTGTGGCCAGAAGGGTCAGTGGTAGAGAATCTGCCCTGCATGCATCTGGAGTGGGTTGGGTAGGGATATCTTTGTGTCCAGAAGGGTCAGTGGTAGAAATTCTGCCCTGCATGCAGAAGCTCCCAGTGTCCACCTCTGGCAGCATCTCCAGGCAGGACTGGGAGAGACCCCACCTGAAATCCTGGAGAGCCACTGCCAGTGTAGTGTAGACAAATGACAGTTCTGATGGTGTAATGGTCTGATTTGTGTAAGTCACATTCCTATTCTAACCCAATGCTGCACAGGAGTTTACCTGAATCAACTGAGATCTACATTGGAGGCTCTCCTCTGCATGCTACTTGCCAAAGAATGGCAACCAGAGAGAGGGCCTTTGCCGGGGTGTCCCCTTTTTTAATGGAGTGCTCTCTCCAGCCAGGCTTGCCTGTCACTGCCATTACTATCTTTTTGGAACCAAGTTAAAACTTCCCTATGCTCTGAGGTATTTGATGGCGCATGAGGGGCTGTTTGTACCGATAATTAGTCTTTGGTTTTGGTTTTGGTTTAATTGTATATTCTGCTGTTTCTGATTTTTTCATTTAATTTTTAAGAGCCGAATGGTTTTCGTATCAGATGGATTCATTGCTTCACTTTTTGCACTTTGCAAATTATATGTATTTTATATCTATTTATTTATTTATTGCAGTTGTACACCGCCCCATAGTCGAAGCTCTCTGGGCTGTTTACAGTAACTAAAAACATTAAAAACAGATATACAACTTTTAAAACACATCTTTTGAAAACAATTTAAACACAATTTAAAGAATTTAAAACAATTTTATATATTCTACATTTATGCAAGTTGCCTTGGGTCATTTTTGAGAAAAGCAAATGAAAAAAAAAGAAAGAAGAAAGGATGAAGAAGCAAAGCTAAACCAAAGCAAGTTCCTCCTGAACAGCCGATTACCAATCTCCAGAACGCTCGGCAAAGCCTCAGTGTTACATGCAAAGCAGATGTCTTTACTATTAGAACTTCAATAAAAGCATATGACAAGACCTAAAAACACCACTGTTTTGCCATTACACCCACCCTCTGACCTTGATTCCCAAAAGCCACGGTGTGGAATGTAAATTAGAAACATGTTCTGTGGCTCTAATAGCAGCCACATCTAATTCACATTCACCAATTAGGCATTCAAGAGGAAAGCCGGAGGCATCCCCACAATAATAAGAAAGCCAAGTAAACAGAAGCTATAGTATGTGGAGCCTTAACAGAGTATATTAAGAACCTGTGTCTAAACTGCAACTGATTCCAGTCAGGGTGATCTGCTCTTATAATATTAAGACTAAGAAACATCTCTGGATTTTGAGAAATCTCTCTTCGGATAGATTACTTGGGTCTAGGGTAGGGATGAATGAGAAATGTGATCCCGTTCACATTTCAAGCTGAATCTGTCATATTTGCACTTTCCAAAACAATATAAGAACCAAAACAAAGCCATCCTTTGAAATGGGTACTTATTTCAATATTGGAATGCAGTTTGCCAAACAATATCGACAAAAATGCAAAAATGCTAGGGGAGTGAGCGCACAGAAATGAACACGTGCATGAAAATAATATACAAGAATTCATTACGTGATGAAAAATTGCTTTAAAACTGTGTATATCAGTTAAAACTGCCTGTGGTCGATTAGAAGAAACTCACACTAAAATGCTGAAGAATTTTCATGAGGATTTTTTTAAAAAAAAAATCACAAATTGCTGCAGACATGAAAACTGAATTTAAAAATGGAAAAATGAGAATCTGAGATAACTGAAACTCTAGGTATGGGGGAGAAATTTGATTCAGTTTCCATTTGAAGCTGCATCGATCGAATTCGTACCGTCTGAAACAATATGACAACATAACCATCCTTTAAAATCCGCATGTATCCAAATGTTGCAATGGAGTTCTCTAACCAAACAATGTTTACAAACATGCATACATTAGGGGGAAATGTACATAAAAATGAATATATTAGTAAAAATAGCATACAAAATGCATTATAATAAGAGAAATTGCTTAGGAAAATGTGTACGTTAATCAAACTGCATACAAAAATGTGTGTTAGGAGTAATTCACACCAAATGTTGAAGAATATTCATAAGGATTTTTTTAAAACACACACAGACACAAATTGTTGCATAAATGTAAAGAACTGGATTTAAAATTGGAAAAATGGTTAATTGAAAGAACCGAAAATGGCGGGTCCTTCCAACCCTAACTGGCTTTGTGTGAGATTAGTATCTATAAGCTGGACAGAACAAAAAGGTTGAATATGAGGACTTGTTCTACATCCTGAGCTATAGAAGACCTTCTTGACTCTGTTGTTTAATACATAATACATAAACATAAAACCATCAGAAAATTCTTGTGGGTCAGACTATCTAGTAGGGATGGAATTTTCTCAAAATCTTGATGTCAATAATGCTCAGAATAATGGGCTCAAGTTCCAGAAAGCCAGATTTCAACTGAACATCAGAAAAAACTTCCTAACTGTTAGAGTGCTACAGCAGTGCAACCAATTACCTAGGGAGGTGGTGGGCTTTCCAACACTGGAGGCCTTCATGAGGCAGCTGGACAGCCATCTGTCGAGGATGCTTTAAACTGGATTCCTGCACTGAGAAGGGGGTTGGACTCGATGGCCTTATAGGCCCCTTCCAACTCTACGATTCTAGTTTTAGCCACACAGATTTGTTTTTTAAAAAATCACACCTTCCTCCTTGCTCTCAACATGGAACAATGTTTTTTTTTTTTAAATGGTTCCACTAAAAGTACAAACAGTTCTGCATATTATAAGTATTATTACATACAACGTCATACACACTATTACATATATTATACACATACACACTGCACGTTGCTTAACCAGCACACACAGACACATATAACACTGTGTGTAACTGGATAAAAACACTAGAGTGCTATATAACTGGCAACCACCCTCTATACGTGGATTTCTCTGAAAAAACTGTATAAGAAAACTCAAAATGAAAAAGAGAATAATCATTAAACAATCAACAGCAAAAAGACTTCTTTAGATGATACCATACAATCAATGCTCTTTTTTTCTTTTGTTGTGTTGTTTTATACTATATTTTTATACCAAAAAAGAAATAACATATGGGGGGGGGGGAGAACAACCTAATTCCACATATAAACCTATTTGAAAGACTGCTGACGAAGACCAGGCGGTCCGTGCATATTACACCTGTTCTGGCACGTTTGCACTGGCTACCTATTTGTTTCCGGGCTAAATTCAAAGTGCTAGTTTTGACTTATAAAGCCTTACACGGTGCGGGACCACAATACCTGGCGGAACGCCTCTCTCGATATGAACCTACCCGCTCACTATGTTCAACATCTAAGGCCCTCCTCCGAGTTCCGAATCACAGAGAGGCTCGGAGGGTCATAACAAGATCTAGGGCCTTTTCAGTGGCTGCCCCCGAATTATGGAACAGTCTCCCCGATGAGGTCCGCCTGGCGCCTACACTTCTATCTTTTCGGCACCAGGTGAAAACATTTTTGTTCTCCCAGGCATTTTAATCTACCTTTTAAGCTTTTAATGTATATGAGGTTATTTATTGTTTATATTTATGTTTGATTGTTCTTGTGATGTTATTGTATTTTATCCTATGCTGTACACCGCCCTGAGAGCCTTCAGGCTGTGGGCGGTATATAAATTGAACTAAATAAATAAATAAATATATAAAAGTGTGTGTCCATGTCGATACCATCCAGTTCATCATCCTGTTCTCAAAGCAGCTAACCAACTAGGTGCCTATAGGAAGCCCCCCAACATGACATCAACACAATAATGTGGAAACATCGTTATTTCTTGGTATACTGCATTGTTTGAGGCCAGCTGTTCTGTTTCTCTGCTGATTTGTACAGTTTTGCTGATTATATCTCTGACTTGCCAATTTATAGCCGAATGCCTGGTGGACCCTAATTTGTGTTGATCTTGGTTTATGCAAGAAGGCAGCCCATCATTTTTTTGGCGGGGGTGGAGAGATTTGGCAGAACAAAACAGTAGAATTATATTCTCTGGTTATTATATGTTGCTCTGGTGCCAGCGTTCAAAAGAACACACACACACAAATCCAGGCGGAATAAAGAGAGAATGAAAGGATAGATTTTCAAGTAAAACCCATCATGTGCATCTGTAGAAGGTAAATTTCTGAGCGGAGAGAGGTATATCTCTAGTAATAGGACACTGCCATTCAAACTAAGTTAGGCTCAGAAAACAAGCTATCCCCTAAAACATACACACTCACCCCCCCCCAGAAAATAGCCCATTAATTTTGAGCCCAGTCTGGATGCCATCATGTTCTCAACTTCAATGGAATTTTTCATATCTTTTCTCTGTTCCTCTTCCCCTTTCCTCCTTTCATTCTTCTCCCCTCATCTCTTCCTTATTTAGGAGATTCTCCCTTGTTAGAATTTGAAATGTCAGTATGGCAGTGTTGCAGATGGCAGGCATGCTGGGAAATGTAGTGGGTTGTCTTTTCCCAGGCTGGCAGCTGCCATGGGAAAATTTGATTTACCAGGGTTCCTAGAGCATGCAATGCTACTTTATCACAATTTCCACTTTGATGAAGACACAGGAATGTAGAACAACAGGGAGAAATATGCCCATTCTTGAAGCAGCATGCAAGTAGGTGGAAGGGCAAGAGAGAGGGGAATATTTTCCAGTTAGTATTATTTGCAGAGTAATGGCCTGCTCAGGGATTTTTATTATCTTTCTGGGTCAATATGAAATATGACAGCAGCATGACTTGGCTCTGGTGCACATGCATACAAATGAATTAATGCTCATGAACATGAAGGCACCTTGTGGGTCACAGCCTGCAGCACTGTGAGTTGACTGCTGATAATCGCTGAGGACTAGGGGTGTTGACCCTGCTGATTCACCTTGGCCCCTCAGCAGCTTTTGTTAGGGGTGGTCAATGGGCAACACTCTGAGGTGAGCCATTCATTCATTTAGCCCTCGCAGTGCCTATGCAACCCAGTAATCAGGACTGGAGAGTAAGTCAGAACCAGAGAGCAAGCTGAGAGGCAGGAGCAAGGAGCACGCTAGATGTCAGGAATCAAGAACAACCATGGGTACAGGGAGGCACCAGAGCTCAGGAAGACCATGTTTCATAGCAAGAGTCTTCCCAGGTGGGGATGAGCTTCCTGCTATCCTCTCTGTCATTTCTTACAGGAAGGGAGAGGGGGAGGGGCAAGGCAAGGCAGCTGGGGTGGCAGGAGCTCTGGACTGGCTCTGTTGGTGCATTTGCACCACACCAACCTCTCCACCATGGTCTTGCCCCATAAGCAACAGTGACCCACCTGCTGGGAAGTGAGAGTAGTGCCTCCACCCCACCTGGAGAACTGCTTCTGGTTGGAACAGAGCATTTGGATTCCTGCATTGAGCAAGGGGTTGGACTTGATGGCTTTATAGGCCCCTTCTAACTCTACGATGATTCTATGATTGTATGGCCTTGTAGTACTTCTTCATGTCCAGAAGGATCCAGTGGCCAACTTGGGTGGACAGAGACAGTCTAAGGTGCATATATATAAAAAGGTAAAGGTGTTTCCGCACTTATAGTGCGAGTCGTTTCTGACTCTTAGGATGACATCTTGTGACGTTTACTAGGCAGACCGTATATATGGGGTGGGATTGCCAGTTGCATCCCCGGCCTTTCTTTACCCCTCAGCATATGCCGGTACTCATTTTACCAACCACGGATGGATGGAAGGCTGAGTGGACCTCAACCCCTTTTACCGGAGATTCGACTTCCTCCTTTCATTGGAATTGAACTCCGGCTGTGAGCAGAGCTTTGGCTGCGTTACCGCCTCTTACCACTCGGCGCCACGGAGTATCTGCATATATATAAACAGCAGATTTATGTAACTTTAAGGTTGGCAATGAGGACCTTGAACTTGTCAAGGATTATCAATACCTCGGCATGGTCATTAACCAAAATGGAGACGACAGTCAAGAAATCAGAAGAAGGCTAGGACTGGAGAGGGCAGCTGTGAGAGAACTAGAAAAGGTCCTCAAATGCAAAGATGTATCACTGAACACTAAAGTCGGGATCATTCAGACCATGGTATTCCCCATCTCTATGTATGGATGTGAAAGTTGGACAGTGAAAAAAGTGGATGAGAGAAAAATCAACTCATGTGAAATGTGCTGTCGGAGGAGAGCTTTGTGCATACCATGGACTGTGAAAAAGACAAATAATTCGGTGTTAGAACAAATTAAACCAGAACTGTCACTAGAAGCTAGAATGATGAAACTGAGGTTATCATACTTTGAACACATAATGAGAAGACATGATTCATTAGAAAAGACAATAATGCTGGGGAAAACAGCAGGGAGTAGAAAAAGAGGAAGGCCAAACAAGAGATGGATTGATTCCATCAAGGAAGCCACAGACCTGAACTTACAAGATCTAAACAGGGTGGTTCACGACAGATGCTCTTGGAGGTCGCTGATTCATAGGGTCGCCATAAGTCGTAGTCGACTTGAAGGCACATAATTATATATATATATATATATATGTTATACAATAGACAGTTTTGAAAGCAACAAACAGAACGTCACTCATATACATAGTATTATGAATTCACTATGAGATGCTTCATAGGAAGCGGTTCATAAATGAAATAAATACCAACAATCCTAAGGCTACCACCTGTACTTCAGGGACTCACCACATGGGGCAGTCTTCCATAGAACCAGAAGTTACTGATACCTTTTGATAGAATTTGCCATAATATCCCTTTGGAAAGGCTCTCTGAACTGGAAGCCCAGTGGGTTGGTGTTCCACTTCTAGCTCAGGGAGGCTTATTCTAGAAGGTGGGGCTGGCTGGGGGCAGGACTGCTGCTTGGCCCAGTGGCATTAAAGCTGTGGGATCTTGTGCATCTCTGCTTTGTCTCCCATGCTTTTGAACATATACATGAAATCACCTCATCCAGAGATTTATTATTATTATTAAATTTATTTATACCCCGCCATTTGGCCAAAGGGCCTCAAGGCGGCTTACAAAGACAAATAAACACAAGTATAAAAATGCATCAATGAAAGCAATACAATTTACAAAAATTATACTAAATAACAAATAACATTATTAAGGGGAAAAATGTCCAGGAATGAAACTCAGAGTTGAAGACCTTGTCTTACATCCATCCTTTTTCCTGCAGTGTTTTGCATCTCAATGTCACAATTCCCTAAAGTCTGTTCGAACCGAAGTCTCTCCCAGCCCTACCTAAAAATGCTGCTGGTGATTTAACCTGGGACCTTCTGCATGCAAGGCAGGTGGTCTGAGCTACAGCCTTTCTCCATAGCATCTGCCAGCTTCCAGAAGTGGTATGTTTGCTGCGTTCTTCACCACATATTAAACAAGGGGTGTCAGAGACCCCCTTTCCTAAATAGCACCCCCTGTAGAACAATCCTAAACCACAGGCTGATGGGAAGATTTCACCTTGGAAGAAAAGGCAGGCAATCATTCAATCATTATTCCAAACAGGCTTGGGTAAATAATCAACGTTAAAATAATAACCAAACATTTTACAGCCTTGCTCGAGCGCAGCCCACCGGGACACCGGGAGATCTGCCTACCCACTCGTATTGATGCTAATGGGATTTATGTGTCTCTAACAACCTAATAGCCCTCGTAATTTTTATGCTGTCCACATTAAAGAGCGGCAGGTTCCTGCTTGCTGCTTATTGTAACACAATCTCCAGCAGCTTCCATTACAGCAATCAGATATTTATTTCCCAAAAGCATGGGCAGATGGCTCATTTGGAGGGGCTGTGGGAGAATCTTGACAACTTTTGTGATGTCCATTCTGAAAGACTGAAACAGTGAAACTTTTTTAAACGGGGATAGATTGTACACATGCCCGGAGAGACGGGGGGGGGGGAGAGAGAGTTTCGGTTCTCTCTGTTTCTCATCCCCCCCCAGTCTTAAATTCAGTTCTCCATATTTCTACAGCAATTTGCATTTAAAAAAATCAGTGCCAATTGATCAGTGCCAATAATCAGTGGCAATTTCTCCAAATCAGCACATTTTCACAAGCCATTTATAATCATACAATGCATTTTTCTATGGTATTTTTACAACTATAGTCATTTTGTGCACACTTGCCCTAAAATATGCATTTTTGTAAACTTTCTTTGGTTGGAGAGCTGAATCACACTATTTGGAGACGTGTGCATTTTGAAGGATGAATGTGTTTCACTTCTCATATTGTTTTGAAAAGTGCCAACCTGAACTGACTCATTTTTCCCCCATCTTTGGTTAAGAGGAGAGCTTCATGCCCCACATTTTGATAGTCCCAGAATTTCCCTATGCGTGGAAGAGTCCTATGTGCATAATCTGGTCGCACTTACAGCCCCTCCACACTGTGGTGAAGCGATGCCAGATGAAAGGTATGGTCATCGCATGCATCAGCGTAAACGGGGTGCAGCCAGTGGGTAGCATTGCACACACATCTGCCCATTTTGGTTACTCATAGTTTTTCCAACCGTAAGGTCAGTTTGCCACATCTCTGAATTGGTTTGCATTAACGGGGGGGGGGGTGAGGTTCTCACAAAAATGCATCAATTTTGTCTGCATTTCTCCTAATATACTGATATGTGCAAGGAATGGGTTGTATTCATAGAATCATAGAACAGTAGAGTTAAAAGGGGCCTACAAGGCCATAGAGTCCAACCCCCTGCTCAATGCAGGAATCCAAATTAAAGCATGCCCGACAGATGGCTGTCCAGCTGCCCCTTGAATGCCTCCAGCATTGGAGAGCCCACCACCTCCTGAGGTCATTAGTTCCATGGTCATACCTCTCTAACAGTTAGGAAGCTTTTCCTGATGTTCAGCCAAAATCATCAGGAGCAGGCACAGGGTGAGAAATAACTGGAGAGGGGAAGTGCAGCTCAGTGGTACAGCACATGCTTTATGTGAAGAAAGCTTCAAATTCAGTCTCCCGTTATATATGCCTCCAGGCAGGACTGGGAAAATCTCCTTCCTGAAACCCTGGAGAGCACCTGCTACCGTGAGTCCTTAGCCAGATGGTCTGACTTAGTATAAATCAGCTTCCTATTACCCTATGTACCTGGGGGTGATCCAAGTCTCTCTGCCCAGTATGCCGCAGTGGAGCACCCCAGGCACAATTAGATATGAGAAATGTAGTTTCCTCATGAGCTCTTGTGGGTGTAAGTACATTACAGGGGGAGGAGGAGAGGGGAGGCATTCTGATGGAGAAATTATTATATACAAACAATAAGCAAAAACATTCCTTTATGAAGCTATATATAACAGTTTATAACATTTTAATAGTTTAATTTAACATTTAATGAGTTTAGCAGCCAGCCAGAACCCTTTCTTCTTCTTCTTGTAGCTATCTTCCATGACTGTGCTGGTTTGTTTGGAACTACTTATAGTCAAAACAGTTGATAACACTGTGCTGAACATCTCGGTATCTCTAAGACATAGGCTGCTTTCACACATGGGGCTAATAGCGCTCGTTTAACGGATTAAAAAGGTAGCTCTTCTGTCCCGATTTCTAAAATCCCTTTCACACTGCAGTACCTCTTGCGATAAGGAACATTACTTTTTCAGCCGATATAGCGGCGCTTCATGCAACTGTCTTTCACACGGCTTGTTTTCGTCCCTCCCCCATGCCCACTGTTCCCCACTGTGAAGGAGGTCTAAGATCTTGTCCCATCGCCATGCAAGCCCTCTCCCTTTAGGATCTGACTTTTTAAATTGTTTTAGTTGTATCAAGACAAGGGTATGTGTGGGAAATGCTGCTGTTATCTGCGCTGATGCTGGAATACCGGTACAACGTTCGTCAGGCAAAAAAAGAAAAACCCTGTGCGACTAAAAGGCAGGAACGCACTGCATGCTGGGATGCCTGTCACGTGAGTGGCAGTAGCTAGCAAAACACTCCTGCAATCTTCCAGGTTCCCAGCTTTGCTAACGGATTATTTCTGGTATCATTTATTGCGGAAATTAGCGCTATATTTGCACTACGTTCCACCAGAATTCTGGAGCTATCCGGTATGCCGTATGAAAGCCCAAATATAATGTGCAAATTACCAGGTAAGAAATTGTCAGAATAACGGAATAAAGTGCAGTGTGAAAGCACCCATAGAAAGAATTACAGTAGCCAAAATGCTTACCTAAATTGCTTAGCTCACTAGCTGAAGTACTCAGCTCATGGCGAAAGTGTGCTTTTATGTGAAGTACTGAACATTGCCAAATTCACTAGGACGTGATGCCTGTGCAATACCTGTGCAATGCCTTTTGCAATACTGTAATGCCTGTGTCATAGGGATGTGTAAAATCCTGATTGGTAGATGGTAAAGTCTTTGTCCTGAAAAAACCCTAGGCAGCCAGTGCCATGTTGCAATTCTTCACTCACTCAGAGGAGGACTGACCAAGTGTACACTTGTCATCCAATAAACGCCTACCTTTCTGCTGCAAGCCTGTTTCTTTGATTTTACTCAAGGACTCCCAATCCAAGGAACTACAAAATTCCCCGTCATTTTGAGTACAGACAAATGTTGCTTCAATCCTGCAGAATGCCTGTCAAAGACAGCCAAGGAAACCAGTGTCCAGGGTGGATGACTTGGAAAAATGTTGGCTTTAAAAAGGAGATTAGACAAATTAATGGAGGATAATGGCTAGTCGCCATGGTGGTTATGCTCTAGCCCTTAATGCAATTTGATAAGGAGAGGTCTATTGCACTCAGGTCCTGCTTGTGGATTTCCTACAGGCATCCGGTTGGCTGCTATGAGAACAGGATGCATCACCATCACCATCATTTTTTTTTTACCTAGAAGGTCTCCATGAGTTAATTACATTTAAAAATATGAACAAAAATGTCATTAAAATCATATAAAACTCGTAACATTTTCATATCCCCAACCCCTCCTCCCAATAACTGCTATAGAAAACTTGGGCAGCACCCTAACAATAGAAGTAGCTCAGGCCATCAAAGTCCTGGTGAAAAGGTTAAGTCTTTACCTGGCACTGAAAACAAATCCGTGAAGAAGTCAGGCAGACCTCATTGGAGAGAGCATTCCACAGATTAGGGGGCCACAACTGAAAAGGCCCTCTCCCTTGTCATCACCCACCAAACCTCCCTCAGAGGAGAGACCCAGAGAAAGGATTACATGAAGATCTAAAGGTCTGGGTAGGTTCATGTCAGGACTAGATGGGCCTTAGATCTACTCCAGCGGCAGGGCTCTTTTTATGCTCTTGTGAGGGTAGATGCAGCAGACCCTCAGTTCTTTACCACCTTTACAGTGTTAGCTTTTACAGCAAGATATTCCAGTTGCACCCTAGGTAGCAACACATCACCATTGTGAGAGCATTAGCAAGATAAGCATGGGCACAGCAGCAATGTGTTGGATATGTTTGCCTTTGCTGACTCCTAGCTCACCCAAGAGACAGAGACAATAACAAATAAAAACCCACAGAACATTTCCTAACACATGCAGGGACTCCTCACAAACATTGTGTCTACAGAGGTGTTGGATTCTGTCTGATATTGGAGGAGGGGGGAAATCCACCATATTTGGGAGCCCCATTATCATGTTTGATCCAGATTTCACCAGCAGTCTGTGGGAAATATGTAGTTCAGCTCAAACTGGTGTGTTGGGTCTGCATGGAGTTAAAAAGGGTAGCAGAGAGGAGACCTCCTGGCTCCTAGGTTTCACCTGTCCTTTGATCTCCTGCTAACTCCTCCTTCCAGTGTAAACTGATATTATTAGGATGCTGACCACATCTTCTGGCTTCTTCATTTTCTTGAGGCAGAGAGAAGACACTTTGTCTTTGTCTGTCTCTTTTCTCACAGCAAGAGGGCAAACACTGCATTCAGGGTTTACATCTCCAACCTAGCTAGATAACTAAATGTAGAGCTCTTCCTTTCAAGGATGTATTTCTAGAAGAAAGTAGTTTCCTTGTTTTGAAGCTTAAAGTCTCAGTGTGACTAATTCCAGGAAAGGTGTGATATTCAACAAAGGATTCAAATACACACAAAGCTCACTCAGGGGCTTCTCTGCTACTCTACTCCACCTGAATCTGAGGACCTGGCTCTTTCATCTTCTTCAGGCTCTAGGGATGACTCCCATCCCTTGTGGCTTCTTCTGATCCTCAGTTCATGAAGAATAAGCTATGGGCTCTTTATCCATTACGGGCAGCTCTCCCAAGGAGGGTGGGGCTGCTGGAAGGAAAAGCCCTGCCATTTTTTTGCAAGCCTCCAGATGAGTATTGTTCTTTGCTGAGATAGCATCTTTCACCTTTAGGCCACTGCAGCCCACTGAGACCTGTCCAGGGTCCTGACCTGCCTTTGACTTGGCTTGCCTTTTCTTTGACTTGACTGGAAGATATTCTGTTTATTGGTTCCTATGAGCCTCAAGCCCAAGCAGGATGGGATGCTAGCCATCCACACTGTTCACCAGAGACCTATGAGAGGAAATGCTGCTTCAATTTGCTGCCAGTGCCCCTCTCTTTGTTATGTAAGTGTGAGAGGAACTTACCCATTGGAACAGAAGTTGCTGGACTCCATTCCAGCAGCCAGCACAGCCAGTGGTCAGGGGTGATGGGGATTAAAGTTTAGCAACATCTGGTGGGCCACAGGCTAGCTACACCTGGTTGAGGTGCCATTTGTTGCTCTATTTGCTACGCTGCCCCCATCTCTGTGGCTATCAGCCCATGTGAGTATTCCATGCATATAACAAATTAGCAATACCAATCTGGTTTTTAGGCAGTGGCACTTTAATTCCATTAGGTGACCATTCTTTTGATCTAATTCCAATCTCCCTTATGGTGAGGGTGTGAGCCGAGCTGCCATTAGACACTCTGAATTCTATTCCACTCAAGTGTTTAAATGGCCTTACTATTAGCAAACTGGAACAACGCAGGAGTTGGCCTTTTATGGCAACTCTCCTGCCATCAAGCAGTTTGGGGCTATCCATCACTCCCAGGGTGAAGTGTGCTTTCAGTACCATATATATGGTTAATTAGAAGCTTTGAGCGCCAATTAATGGGATGTTGAGGTACGGAGGAGCAATGACCGTTGGCAAGCATTCCTCCTTTAAGATGGTTAGGCTAACTAAAGTTGGCTTTTGCGTAAGAACAGTAGATGAGCCTTGCTGAACAGACCAAATGCTGACAAATCCAGCTTTCTGCTTCCCACAGCAGCTCACTTGGTGCCTCTGGTAAGCTGCTAACCTTCAACCAGAATGTTAAAAAAAAATCACACTGACTGACTTTGGGGTATATTTGGACCCCAATGAGATTTTCAGTGGAAGGATGGGGCACTTTGTACCCCAGAGACCATTTTTTGGTCACCACTAGTGTGCTAGATGTTACAAAAGCACCTTGAGCCATAAAACACTTATTCAGAGGAGGCAGAATTTTTCTGAGCAGTATATGTTGGCCCCTTCTCCAAGCATATTGAGTAAACTGGAGTATTTTTGAACCCCAATGATTTGTTTGTTGGTTTCCAGAAGGAAAACAATAAGTTGTAACTGGTTAAAATTTGGGGATGTTGTATGGGTAACAGTTTGTGACAATATCCTAGGAGGACAACCCTGTAGATCTCTTATTTTATGTGTAAAATAAAATACAGAGATTTGCCCCCAAGCCTTTTTGCTGGGGTATTTTTTGGATCCTAGTGTTTTTTTGGTAAATTGTAAACAATAACTAGCTGAAATGTGGGGATGTTGTACAGGTTAAAATTTGTGACAGTGTCCTAAAAGGACACCCCTGTAGGTCTATTTATGTGCAAATTACACAATGAAGAGGGCACCTGGGGTCCAAACGGACCACATAAGACTGAATGAAGGCTAGCCCAGGGTATTTTTCCTTAGCACCTAGCATATAGAGGCATGCTACCTTTGGTCCCTATTGACAAAATCCATTCTCCTCTGTGTCTCTTAGGAGAAACCAATTGGGTAACCTTGATATTCATACTAACAACCCATCCCACTGTCCTAGCCTTGTGTCACACTCTAGCATAGCCAAGAGAAAGAATGCAGTACGGGCCCATGCTTGCAGAGCTATACTAACTAGGCCATCTTCATTTACTGTGTCCTCCTTACTTCACACTCCAGAGTCTGCTTTCATCAGGGGCAGGATTATTCCATATATTTGAATGGCTGCCATGCATTCTGACTGGGAACCAACGTGCTGTTCTTGAAGATATTGTAGTGGGGGAGGGGCCTACCCAACAGGGATGCCATAAACCTCTTTCCTTTTATTTATGCTACGCCATAATTGTAGAGGCAATACTCTTCCAACTACCTCTCCAGACCAAAAAAGAAAAGCCCCAAATGGACTTGTGGGAAGAAAGAGGGCCCTCACCCCAACGCTGGATACAGAACTGAGTTTGGGTGCAAATGTTCCTCTCATGCACCTCAAGGCCTTGCAGGCATGTTCATCTGAAGGTGGGGGAAGGAATAAAAAAGGAAGCTCTTTCCTTGTTAGCACTTTGGCACATGTGTGTGTATGTAAGCCTTGTGAGTACATTGTACACAGTCAGTGCGCAAGCGGCAGACATACGAGTGTGTGGCACTAGTGTGAGGCATCTACACAGCAGGCAGGGTGCCACCAGAGGCAGAGATGCTGGCAGTAGCCACAGAACCACTGGCCAGACTGGTTCCTCCACAGCCAGGCTAATCCATCCTAGGACTGCACCTGGTGGGGGTGGTGGAGGAGAGTGGCAGCAGCCCATGCAGATTTCTCTCAGGCATCAGCTGCTGCTAGTGGGACCAGGAGGATATCTGAAGAGGAGGCGGCAATGGTGGCAGCAGCCTAGGAGGGCCATCCCCTTTGGTAGACATCAACATCTCTGAGGAAATGTCTGTGTGGCATGTCCTCAGCTTGGTTGAGGAGGGGGGGGCAGGTGTCTCAAGCCGCTCTTCTCTACGCAGCAGCATTTCACCTCTGAAGGCAACCCTGGGCTCCCACTGGGAGAAAAGGTGGGATATAAATCTAATAACGCAGGAGGCACTTTGTGTCAGATGTCCCCAACTCTAAGGGTGCTATTATTACTTCCATTTATATGCTTACTGTCTAAAAGATCTCAAACTGGTTTACAATAGAATACACAAGGTACAATAAAAAATTATCAAATTCATTTACAAAGCAAGACACATCAGCAATATCCATATACTAGGCTAGTATGGCTGCCCAAGCCAACTTCTTCCTCAGACTCCATCACCACCTTGCTTGCTCTGCCTCCCTGCCTTCCAGTGTTGTAATTCAACCCTACACTTAGGAGACCCTCTTCATGCCTGCCTGGCTAGCTTGTCTGTCTTCCCTTGACTTAGCTGCCTGGGAGATGGAGCTGCACACTTGAGATGATGATAATAATACAATCTTCATGGAAGCAGCAAAACAGAAGCATGAGAATCAGCAGCCTTGAGAATGCAACTGACTGTGTTGCCTTTATTATATATATAAAAATGTTGAAAAATGCATACTTTAAAGGTGGCTAGATCATAAACCCATGGATCTACCCATCTGCAATTTGGTAGGATTCATCACCTCTGGAGAGCCTATTGTGTCTCCAAGTGGCCTGCACTTACATGAGAAAACAAAAAGGTTATGCTCATTCTCATTTCCCAATGCAAGTCAATAGGAGGGCCAAAGATTCAGATTTCCATATTTTGAGCCAGAGTCTGAATGAAGTCGGATTGAGACCAACCTGATCCACACTGAATGAGGGCCTAATCTGAATTGCTATGTCAGGACTGAACCAAATGAGGAGGCTTGCACAGCCCTATAAGATACTAAGAGTTGTATCCAATGAAGTTTTACTCAGAGAAGGCCCACTGAAATGAACAAACCTAAGTCAAGTCCATCAGTTTCAATGGGTCTCCTCTGAGTAGTACTAACATTGCCTATAACCCACACTTTTCAAAGCATACAGCAGGAAAACACACATTTTGCGCACATCTCTTACATCAGCCTTTCCCAACCTTTGGGTCCCCAGACATTGCCGGACTACAATTCCCATCAACCCAGCCCAATGGCCATGCTGGCCAGAGCTGATGGGAGTTTGGGTCCCCAGATGTTGTTGGACTACAACTCCCATCAGCTGTGGCCAGCATGGCCATTGAGCTGAGCTGATGGGAATTGTAGCCCGGCAACATCTGGGGAGCCAAAGGCTGGGAAAAGCTGTTGTAAATAAAATACATATTTTGGGCACAAAAAAAGCATTGGAAAATAAAAAAACAAAAACGAGTATGCAACCCATTTGGACGTTGTGTTCTGGTCAACAAGCAAATTCAGGAATGTCAGCTCAGCTTGGTCCACTATGTAGAGTGGACCACACACATGCCTCCACCCCATCCCTAATCTTCCTAACTGTTAGAGCCATACGACAATGGAACCAATGACCTAGGGAAATAGCGGGCTCTCCGACACTGGAGGCATTCAAGAGGCAGCTGGACAGCCATCTGTCAGGAGTGCTTTGATTTGGATTCCTGCATTGAGCAGGGGGTTGGACTTGATGGCCTTATAGGCCCCTTCCAACTCTACTATTCTATGATTCTATCCTGCAGCACCTTTTGTTTTTCCTGAGCTGTGTGCACATTTCAGGTGGGAGGGAAGAATCCGACCAGATTAAAACCCCAGCTCTGCGAGATTAAGAGGGTCATTACAGTATTAGCAAGACAGCTCTGTTTTCCTAAGTTGCCATTAAGAGTACAATGCAATTAGCGCAGATGCTAAAGATGATTTATTATGCTGGCCCTAGATAAATTTAGGAGGGCAGCGTTGGGAGAAGGAGAGGAAATGCTGATTGCTGACTTTGTTGGAATACCTGCCATCTCTCTGGATGGCTTGCAAGAAGGATTCCCTCATCAGACTGAGCTGCTAAACTGCATGGAAATCTATGTGGTGCCTTACAGAAGCTTAACAATTGAGTTGGGGAAGGAGCACAAGCATTGGTGTGTTTTATATTCACAAGGTTCAACCACTTAGCATCTCCAGGCAGGGCTGCAAATTACCTTTGTCTGAAATCCTGAAGACCTGCTGCCAGCCAGTGCAGATAACAGGGAGCTATAGAGACACGGGAAGGGCCCGCGGTTTAGTGGTAAAGCACATGTTTTACTGCAGAAGGTCCCAGGTCTACTACCTGACATTATTATTATTATTATTTTATTATTATTTATTGAATTTTTATACCGCCCCGCTAGCATAGCTCTCTGGGCGGTGTACAACCATTACAATAAATACAACAGAATCACACAAAACAATACAAAAAATATAAATGCAAATCCACAATCTAAAACCAATTAAAACATGTTTAAGAAAAGCTAAAATGCCTGATAAAATAGGAAGGTTTTGACTTGGCGCCGAAAGGATAGCAACGTCGGCGCCAAGCGCACTTCTTCGGAGAGACTATTCCACAGTTCGGGGGCCACCACTGAGAAGGCCCTAGTTCTTGTTACCATCCTCCGAGCCTCTCTATGAGTCGGAACTCGGAGGAGGGCCTTCGATGTTGAGCGTAGTGTACGGGCAGTTTCATATCGGGAGAGGCGTTCCGAAAGGTATTGTGGTATCTCTAGGTAGTTCTGGGAAAGATTCTTGTCTGAAAGTCTGATGAATTGATGCCATTTCACAAGTGGTGAAAGATGTGCTGTGAGGCTGATTGGGCATGAATAAAACAACATAACCTATGGTGTAGCGGTGAAGGAGATGAAGAAAGCCCATTTCTCTGACATCATCACATCCTCAAATAGCCGTCCAGTGGAGCTTTTCTGTATTGCCAGGGGTCTGTTGACATCAACTCCAGGAAATGGCGTATTGGACACTTTGGATGCCCACTGTGACTTTGAGGGTCAAGTTGCTCACCTCCGTAGCAGTCTTGATGTCCCATCCACCTCTACTGTAATCCCCAATGAGGTGTCCAGTGCAACTTCTTGGGACCGGTTTCAGTTGATGTAGCCTGATGACGTAGACAAGGTGCTGTGGCCAGCAATGTGTTGTCTCAACCCTTGGCCTTCTTGGCTTATTAAAGCTTGCTGAAGGGGTTTGACCGAGTGGATCCAGGGTGTGGTCAACACATTGTTGTGGAAGGAAGTGGTTCCAGCCACTCTGAAAGAGGCAGTGATCCAACTGCTCCCAAAAAAGCCCACCCTGGACCCATCCGTTTGTGACAACTACCACCTGGTTGCAATTTCCCCCTTTTTAGGGAAGGTTGTGGTGTATCAATTGCAAGTACTCTTGGATGAAACAGACTATCCTGACTCATTCCAGTCTGGGTTCAAGACTGGTTAATGGACTGAATTGGCCTTGGTTGCCCTGATGGATGACCTTTATTGCAAGAAGGACAGGGGGAGTGCAACCCTGTTATTCTTACTTGATCTCTCAGCGGCTTTTGATACCATTGACCATGGTATTTTTCTGGGTAGACTTGGTGAGATGATATTGGAAGCACTGTTTTACAGTGGTTCCGATCTTATCTCCAAGGTTGTTTTCAGAGAATAATAGCATTGGGAGATTGTCTTTCGGCCACCTGGCAGTTGTGCTGTGGGGTGCCGCAGGGTATCACTGTTGGAAGTGGGGCAAGATCAGCTCCTGTTTGGGTTCTTTTGTTTGTATTCCAGAAGGAAGATAGAGTTTGGGTCCTCCAGCTGGCTAGGCTTGCCTACCTTTACCTCTACCCAACTTCTTTCCGTTATAAACTATTCTCAGGGAAGCTGACCTGCCCCTCCTTCCTTTGTCATCTTCTTTGACTGTCTGAGGAGAGAGGAGACATCTTTGTCTCTGCTCTACCAAGGCTGGACATTGTGCCTCCAACTTAGTTAGATAGAACTAGGTATGCCTTTTCTATCTACTATGTATTTCTATAAATAAAGTAGCTTTTCTTATTTTGCTAAGTCTCAGTGATCTAAATGCAGGGTAAAAGCCTGCTAATTAGGTAAATACTTAAATGGCACACACGGAGCTCAGACTGCTGAATATGCATATATATATTTCCATAACAATCACCTTGTCCCCCATGCTATTTAATATCTACATGAAGCCTTTGGGAGGAGTCATCAGGAGATTTGTTGTCCATCCACTGGTAACCTCCAGGCTGGATTACTGTAATGCACTCTATGTGGAGCTACCCCTGAGATTGGTCCAGAAGCTGCAGCTGGTGCAAAATGTGCAGTGAGACTGCTCACTGGGGCAGGATATCACCAACATGTCACTCCACTGCTGAAAGAACTGCACTGGCTGCCTATTAGCTATCAGGCTAAGATCAAGGTTCTAGTTTTGGTATACAAAGCCCCCTGCAGCTTGGGTCCAGGTTACGTGAAACACTGTCTTACCCCTTGTATACCCAGCCGATCACTGCGCCCTGCAGGTGAGGGCTTCCTGCAGATATCATCTTATCAGGAGGTCTGTTCCGCACAACATAGGAAGTGGACCATTAGTGTAGTGGCACCTATCCTTTGGAATTCCCTCCTCTTAAATATTAGGCAGGCACCATCTGTTATCTTTTTGGCGCCTACTGAAGACCTTCCTCTTTCAACAAGTTGAGACATTATCCCACTCTGTGTCTGTCTTGGAAATGCTTTTTTAAAAATATGCTTTTAAAGCTTTTTTTTTTAAGATGTTTCTAAAGCTGTTTTGTTTAATATGTTTTTAATGATGTTTTAATGTATTAAAAAGTCTGTTTTATGATGTTTTAGAGTATTTTTAGTGCTTTTGTTTGCGGCCTTCGACTCCTACTGGGAGGAAGGGTGGGATATAAATCTAATAAATAAATAAATTCATTGTAGACAATATTGACATAGATGGATCAATAACTTGACTCTGTATAAATAGCTGCCTATGTTCTTAGATAAAAATCCCAATAAGTGCCCTGAATATGTCACAGGACAGCTATCATAGAGCCACAGGAAAGCACATGAACTAAAACATTGGATAGTTCTGATCTTGCAAAAGCAGCATGTCTACATTTGCATATCTGCTATTCATGCTATGCCATTTTCTAGAAAATTGGAAATATCACACAAAAGCTTCTTTGTCCACGAATGAGTGGAAATCCTACACAGATAACCCCTCAATGGATTGGTGCCACTGTGTATACCCCCATTGATCTTGAACACTCCAAAGAGGTTAGAGAACTCTATGTTATATCTTGTGCTAAAAATAGAAGTAAAAACCCGTAATAGATCCCCATATTTCCATTCTGTGTCAACTTGTATGTGTTCATTCAAACGACCATGCCATCCAGTTTCCACATTAACTGGTATTTTCTTTAAAAACCTTTATAAGACTTTGTATTTAAAATGATAGATATACATATTCAATTATAATGTTTGTATTTTCAACATATACTTTTCTAAACAAATGTTATCCTAAAATACTTTTTAAAACACATTGTTACTTTTTGAGCTGCAAACTGTATTGCAGAATTCAGAGAACTATGAAATCCAAAGGATAATTATGTTCCTCTCTGTGTAGCAGTCTGGGAGATGTGAATTAGGTTGGTTCATTTAAAAATACGGACTGAACAATTTTCTCAGTTCCTCGCCTCTGGCAGCTTTTATTTCAAACATAGAGCTCTGAAAGGAATTAATCAGAGATAGAAACACACACCCCCTTTTTATTAAATCAAACCAATGGGAGCCTGCAGAGAACTCAAAAGCAAAATGTTCTGAACAGCTTCCCTGGTAATTTAAGTCATTTCCCCCCACCTAGATTTTAATGGAGTTTCCTCCCTTTAGTTGGTCTCTGGCTCACCATTCAACAGGGGCAGCAATGAAACAAAACCAGAGAGGAAAGGGTCTCCTGCAGGGTTATATTTAAGAAAATAATATCCATAACTTAGTTTCAAATTTAGTAGGAACATGGTCACAGTTTCTATTGAGGTAAATGAGTCCTTGAATATTTATCTAAGTACCTTCATGGAGGGGGCCCTTCTTCCTAATAGAGTTACCTGCTAAGGAACTCATGAACATCTGCCACTCAAAAACATTGTTCACGTCACATTCCGGAGACAAGCTCCATTGGCGCATGACACTGCAGAGGAAGGTGCCTTTATGCCAAGTCAGACATTGGCCCATTTAGCTCAGTGTTGTTGACATTGAAATCCTGGTGAGCCAGCACCAGCCAAAGAGGTGACTTTTTTCTAACTGTACCTGGAGAATTTGGGGGTTGAGCCTGAACCTTTTGCATGCCAGGCACTGAAATGTGACCCTTACCCTACCTGGCCTTAGTACACCTCAGTGCTGCCACCCATTGATATGGAAGGGGAGTAGCAGTAATGAAGGGTGAGTTATCCTTCAGAGAAGGAAATTGTCCTCCTCCATTACTAATTCACTGAGAAAACCCCAGGATTCTTCACAACACAGGTGGAAAAACTCTAATTTATTGTAATGTGGGAATTGTCCCAGACTCTAGGTCTTGTAGCAGGAAACATGGGTCCCAAAGCTGTTGCATTTCAATCAATGGCTTCCACAGCACAGGAGTTCTGACCCAAGGTATGAGTTCAGGTTGAGCAAACAGAAAGGTGAAGGAAAGCAGGGCAGGGCAAGTGTTTTAGGATTCAGTGGAACCCTGGACAGCTCCATGCAGGTCTGAGGCTGGAGACTCCTTAAAAATCAAATGTTTCAGCAGCAGTCACCCTGACTGAGCCTTAAAAAAAGGAGAGAGCCGTAGCTCCATCTCCTTCGGTGAGAGAAGCTTCTCCATTTAAAAAAGCCAAGACTGTTTTATCAGTCAGAGGGGTGTGTGACTATGGCTCCACTAGTGTTCCTTAGCTGGAGTCCTCAGAGTTGGACAACATGACCTCCTAGGGTCAGAGGGGCACTGTATCATCTATTTTGCTGGCTCTTCTGGGTTAGTAAGGATCTCTGGGGTTGACCCCAAAGGCAACTTCCTTTCCCATTGGATCCCTAGCCTCATCCTATGAACAAAGGGAGTCTGGATAAAGGCTGGGGCTGACCTAATGACCCCAAGGTCTGCTAAGGCCTTACAGCTTTCTTCAAGCCCGGAAGGGAATTAAAGGTGTGAAACATCAATACCTGTGATTGGCATGAAGTATTGAGATTTATGGTTGGCTAAACTTTCCAGCAGCCTAACTTTCTTTCCTTGCCTGGTCAACTGAGTAGAACCTCCAACAGTTCCTCCTATCCACCAATTCATCCACCGGACTCCATTTCCACCCACTCATCACCTTTTCTCCAAAGTTTGGAAACTTGTCTCTGATGTGATGGAAATACTGAGCCAGATGAAACCAGCAACACCAATACATTTCAATGCGACATTTTTCATACTGTAAAGGTTATGTCCTGCTCGATGCCTTGTCCTGTTACCAGCGTTGGAGTGTTAGCAGAGGGAGAAAAAGAGGGCAGATAAATCTTGTGAGATGCAGCCTCATTATCTGTGTGGCATTTAAGGATAATTTATGCCCAGCATCTTGCCACTTCGCTCAGTGGGAAATTGCACCATTGGTTCCCCAGCTCTCTACCTCTACGACCACTGTGTCAAAAATATTGAAATAAATTGATTTAACTTGAGTCTTCTTGAATTTTTATTGCCTATTTATCAATGTGGGTGAGGCATAATACACACTAAATTACTTATCTATCAAGAAGAAGAGGAAGGAGAGTAAAAGGTTCTAAAACATTTTTAAGAGCAAGCAGCTTGCACTGGGGATTGCTTGTCAGATCTTTTATTTGCTTTGGATCCTGTATTATAATAACCAAGTGAATTCAATCACAGAATTTGCGTATGTTGGTTTGAATATTCTCCAGAAATATTTAAATATCTGTATTTGACATTAAATGTCTGTGCCCAGTGCTCTACAAATTGATATTTGAAAGTTAGCATGCAATTTTATTAAGAATGTGATAGTGACATGCAACAGGATATAGGATTCACCATAAAGTCCCAAGGTGGATTACAACAACAAAAACAGTAGAATTTACAACTAAGTGAAAGTAACCAAACACCCACAATAAGCACAAAGATCTGTGAGTATTTCATAGATAATAAAATATAAATGTACTGCCTTCAAGTCGATTTCGACTTATGGAGACCCTATGAAGAGGGTTTTCATGAGGCTGAGAGGCAGTGACTGGCCCAAGGTCACCCAGTGAGCTTCATGGCTGTGTGGGGATTTGAACCCTGGTCTCCCAGGTCGTAGTCCAACACCTTAACCACTACACCACACTGCCTCTTTCATAGATAATATGCAGGGTATTATTTAGCATCCAATAGTTGACAGTTTGTGGTTTCATATCAGAAGCTTGTCAGTGTGTCTCCAGCACTTGAATACTGAGGTAATATTTCACTTAAAAAAAAATCAAATTGAAATTTTGAATTGAATATGCAAATAGCAAAACTGGAAGTTTAAAATATGTAATTCATGAATAATTACATCAGTGCTAGTACCGACGATGTAGCATCTAATCCATACACACATCTGTAGATTGTATTCCCCTTTTATAATTTTTGACACTTTTTCTCCTTAGTTGCTTCTTCTTCTGAGTGACGGGCAAACACCTGCCACTCCCCACAACTTGCATTGCAATGACTTTGCCCTCCCCCCATTCTTTCTCTATGACTTTTCAGGGGGGAAAGCCAAACAAACTGGAAGATCTTTCCTACAACACCCACCCAAACCCTTCTCGGCAGTCCTGAGGCAGCCAAGTGAATTGCTGTAGAGTGCTTCTGCTTAACTTCAAAGGCCTGTGTGCTCCTGAATTCTTGAAAAGATGTCTCCTTTACACAAGGGAGCCTAGGAAATTGAGTTCCCAGTGCCAAGAGCCTTTGGGCATTCTGCTTCCCAGGTCCCTATGTAGGCTATAGGGATGCCTTGAGCATTCAGTCAAGTGCCCCTGATAGAATGCTTCAGAGCAGACTAGGGCTAACCCCCCACTTCTTGCCTTCTTCTACATTTGGCCCAAGCCTGCAGACTACTCCCTTTACTTTCCCCTACTTGAAGGCAAAGAAATGTTTACCTTCTGGCAGTCAAAGACAGAGGAAGATACTATGGTGCCTTCATGCAATTCCAGACAAGACTACATCCCAGCTTCTCTGATGGCAAAGTGAAGCTATGCATGCCGGGGGTGGTGGTGGTGGATCTTCTGAAATGGCACATATAGTCCTACTTTCCCACCAGGGGATTAAGC
This sequence comes from Rhineura floridana, assembly GCF_030035675.1. NCBI lineage: Eukaryota > Metazoa > Chordata > Lepidosauria > Squamata > Rhineuridae > Rhineura > Rhineura floridana. Next base: position 15,076,577 of record NC_084497.1, on the reverse strand, counting down.
TCCTCCAAAGACTGGGGTCACCTGTTGCCACCTCTACATCTACCTTCCTCTCTCCGAAGTAGCGATGGGGGAGAAACTCAATTCAGATCTCATTTAAACCTGAATTTATCAAATCTGTACTTTCTGAAACAATATGGGAACCAAAGCACAGCCATCCTTTGAAATTCACATTTATTTGAATTTGCAATGCAGTTCTCCCAATGTTTAGAAAAAATGCATAAATCTGGGGAAAGTGTGCAAAAAATAAATACATTAATTCAGACATTCCCAAACTATGGTGGGTGGACCATCAGTGGTCCACGAGTTTCATTCAGATCATCTGTGGATTTGTAGTTAAAGATAGCAGATCTATCACATTAAATATTCTTACTGGTTTTTTAATTGAATCTTATTGTATTCTATTTATTACAATTTAAACTCTGTAGAATTACAATTGCTCCAACAACCAAAACAACCTTAAGTGGTCCACCAAGATTCTCACCAATTTTCAAGTGGTCCATGGGGGAAAAAAAGTTTGGGAACCACTGTATTAGTGTGACTAACATAAAAAGTGTGTTACATTAGGAAACATCGCTTGCAAAAATGTGTACATTAGTCAAAACTGCATACAAAATGTGGTTATTAGAAGAATTTTTTACTAAAATGCTGATGTTTCCGAGTTTATTGTCAGACCATAGGTCATCACAACATATGTAAAACACAATATAACAAAGTTAAAATCAGCTACAAGCAAAAGGATAAAACAGACAATATATAAACAAACAGTTAAAAAGCTAAGAATATATATTTAAGATTCTTTAGATTCCAAGTCAAGCAAAAACTTTGCTCTGAGCTTTTGGGCCGCCAAGGCAAAGTGAGCTACCCAATAAGTTACCCAATAATTAGTATCGGCTAAAAGGAAATGGATGATCTGAGCAGCACTGTCATGTCCTTGATGGATAATTAAACTATTAAGGAACTTGATTCTTGGGTGATCATAGATAGGGCAATCTAATAAGTAATGAGGGAGGTCTTCTAGTTTACCAGAGTGACAAATACATAGTCGCTGTTCCTTTGGGATCTGGAGGTAGCAACCGGGTAGAAAAATGCTTGGCATTGTTTGAAACCTTAAGGCTGTAAAGGCAAAACGTAGATAGGTCGGTAAAGGGACCGAGAGATAGTTCGCCCTTATATGGTCTACTTTATACAGCCTAAACCAGGACGAAAACTTAGAATTATTTATTGTCATTCTATCCATCCACTCACAAAAGCGTTTTATCTGTTCTTGAATTTTTACTTTGCTCAATGGTAGAGATGGCTGAAAAGGGATGAGGTAATGTGAGTGGATGGCCTGGAGTTTTGAGTTCCAGTCATAATCCTTACCAATCACATTAGAACAAGCCTTCGCCAAGATCTTTGAAGAAGGATTTATTGAGAGGGTCCAGTATGTTAGCAATGATTCGTGAATCCTGGCGCTAAATGGGGGAAGGCCCACTTCAGCTCTTAAAAAAGCAGCCGGCGTGGATGGTGGGAGGTTTAGAAGCGCTTTAATGAATTTATTTTGTATGCCTTCTAAGGGAGGGAAAGATGGTAACGACCAACCCCAGATAGCTGCCCCATACATAATCTGGGGGAGGACCTTATTCTGAAAGACTTTTAGAGCAGGGGCCACTAAGTGGCCTCCCGAAAACCTATAAAATCGAAGAATGGATCCAATTGATCTTAAAGCTGTAAGTTTTTGGGCAGCAATTTGTTCTTTCCATGACAAGGTATCCTGTAAATGGATACCTAAATACTTGAAAGAACAACATTGACCTATGGGGTGGTTCCCTATGGTCCATTTGTGTTTAGAATATTTTTTCCCAAAAACCATGATTTTTGTTTTTTGATAATTTACCTGTAAGGATTCTTTTTTACAGAATGCGTCTAAAGTTACTAATAGCCTCCTTAAGCCAATGGGGGTTAGAGAGAGGAGAGTCATATCATCTGCGTATAGCAGTATAGAGAGCTTTCTAGATCCTATTGAGGGGGGAAAGAATTTTGGGCCCACCAATTCTTTAACTATATTGTTTAGATATAAATTAAACAAGGCTGGAGCTAAAAGACAGCCTTGTTTTACCCCCTTGTTTGCCGATATAGGTTCGGTTAATTTATTGCCCACCCTGATTCTAAGGGTGTTGTTTGAGTATAGCTCTCTAATCAGATGTAGGAGACGTTTATCGATGTTGGTAGAGACCAGTTTGGCCCACAGGCGGTCTCTGTCAATAGAATCAAAAGCGGCCGCCAGATCAACAAAGGCGGCATAGAGGTGTTTAGTGGGCCCCATGATCAATTGCTTGGCCAGGAAGAAGAGAGTGGCGCAATGATCGATGGTAGATTGTCCTTTTCGGAAACCCACCTGTTCTGGATAGATAACTGTGTTAGCAGTTACCCACTCTTCCAACTTGAGTAAAAGGAATCTACTATACAATTTAGCTCCTACATCTAAGAGGCTAATAGGGCGGTAGTTTTTGGGGTCTTGTCTCTCTCCTTTTTTGTAGATGGGTACGACAATACTCTGTTTCCAACCCTCAGGCATATTACCTGTGGTATTAATATAGGTAAACATGTTTGCCAAAATAGGGGTCCACCAATCTGGGAAATTCAGGAAAAGTTCCGGGGGGATCATATCCTCCCAAGGGGCTTTACCCTTTTTTAATAGGGAAATGAGGGTCCTGATGTGTGATGTTGTGACAGGCGGCCAATTTATAAGGTCAGCCAGATTTAAAGATGGACACAAAGCGATGGAAGTGGCCGTTATAGTGTAAAGTTTTGTATAATGATCATGCCACGTGGAGGGAGATATTTGGGTGAAATCATGATATTTAGGCGCATGCGCTCCATTGGTTACTATGTTCCAGAACAGACATTCGTTGCCCTCCAAAAGGGCCTGGTTAAGTAGCTGCCATTGTGCACGTGCAAACTAAGCTTTTTTTGTCTCAAAAGAAGTCTATATGAAGAACGAAGGTAAGCAAGATGGTGATAGTTAAATGAGGAGGAGTTTCTTCTTATTTTCCGAGCATAGTTGGCTAATTGACGTTTAGCCACTTTACATTCGGAGTCAAACCACCTCGTATTATTCGTAGGAGTAGCTTTTGTAAGGCCTGTAGAACTCACCACTGGTTTAAAAAGAGAGATAATATTTTGATAAGAATGTATAGCGTCCATCTCACCCATATTTCCCTTAATGAGGGATGGAATGACTATCACATTAAATATTCTTACTGATTTTTTAATTGAATCTTATTGTATTCTATTTATTACAATTTAAACTCTGTAGAATTACAATTGCTCCAACAACCAAAACAACCTTAAGTGGTCCACCAAGATTCTCACCAATTTTCAAGTGGTCCATGGGGAAAAAAAGTTTGGGAACCACTGCATTAGTGTGACTAACATAAAAGTGTGTTACATTGGGAAACATCGCTTGTAAAAATGTGTACATTAGTCAAAACGGCATACAAAATGTGGTTATTAGAAGAAATTTTTACTAAAATGCTGATGAATTTTCATGAGGATTTTTTAAATATATATATTTTCAAATTGCTGCAGGAACGTGGAGAACTGAATTTAAGATTGGAAAAATGAGACACTGAGAGAACCAAAATGGACAGATCCTTCCATCCCTGCCTTGAAGGTACATTTCTTCAACTTTGGGCTAGGGGAACTTTAGACAGGAGCAGCTATTGGACCGGCCTCTTGGCGATCACTCATGACCAAGTAAGATTGTCTTCAAAATATAGTCTTTAACAATGGATCCGTCTGAATCTGTATCCACTGCTGATGTACCAGACCATGACTAGGGGCTTCTGGATTTCACAGTCCTGCCCCCGTCGCCATTTGCCAATCACCATGGGACTTTTGTTATGGAAGACGCCTGTGCGTGAATTTGTTTTATGTGGGGAGATCGGCGCACAACGATCAACACACAATCTTGACAGAAAAAGGCTTTGATCCAATGGCATGGGTACCACGACAACTGGAAGTCTTTCATCTGCTGCAGCCTTCATCCGCCTTCACAGCCGTTGTAATGTACACATTGTTATCCTCTGCCTGTTCTGCCGTTGAGGACTTTCTTGGATCATTCATTGTCTGGTTCCTCTCCCTTGACCTTACCGCCATGGGTGACCCTGCTGGGAGTGCATGACTCCCAATGGCATCACTCACAGGGTTCAATGGAACATGCAAGCCCACATCACCAAAATCAGGGCCAAAGGGCACACAGATTTGCACAGAAATTGCATATTCTTGTTTGTATGTAAAGATGCAGATTCAAAAATAATTGCCAGAATTAAAACAGAAATCCCTTGCATCTTATCCTAGTGGGGGGAAGTGTGTGCTCCCCATTCTGCTGTCCAGGGTACTGCTGAGTGACTGGCGGGCACCTTCAAGGCCCTTTCTGCTCTCCCTTCTGTTGGCTTCCAGTTGTGCCCAGGCTCTATATTTTGTTGGACCACTTTAAGGAGGACAAGGTGCAGATTCTGGGAGGTATTATTATGACTTCTTCCCTGTTTTCCTCATCTCTTACATGGATGAGGAACATTTTTTTTTCAGTCCGAAGACCTCATTTTTTTCTACAGAACCTTCCAGGGACTACATGCCAGTGGTGGGCAGAGGCAAAACAGAGAAGAGCAACGAATGTGCATCTTACCTTTGCACAGGAGGCTACTTTCTACACACACCCCTCTCCAGCCTCCATCCATGGCAGCAAGAACCATCATCAGAGCTGAAGGACACATTCCAGTCACACACAAAAAACACTTGTGCAGGGTGTGAAGCAAGACCAGGGAGGGGTGTGGCCAGTGGGGAGGGTGTGTGGCTAGGGTGGAGGTGTACCCTGGGGAAAGGCCCAAGGGCCAGATAACAAGGACTGGAGGGACACACTTGGTCCCTGAGCCTGAGATGCCTCATCCTTGCTCTACTTTGTAAGGATGTAACAGGGAAATAAGGACCAAGACTACAAACCAAATACACCTGTGCCAATTATTTTATTAGCACAGGAAAAATCTATATAATAGTCACAATGATCACTGTTTAGAAAGTACATCAGAGGTAACACACTCCTGCATACCAATTGTTAGACCCATATGCATTTTCCCTGGATTTTGTTTCTCTATATGGATTCTTTAGGTCAAACTGCATTATGCGAGAGTCCCACAACTAGAACTTCCAAAGTGTTTTCAATTTCCAAAATGCAGATCGAGTGGGTGGGTAGGGGGAAGAGAGATCTAGGATGAGACTGTGACATGAGAAGAGCAGATTAAACCCTTTGCCCCTGAACCACAACCTCTATCTAAATTCCATCTAAGGCTACTATTAATTGCAAAGGTGTAAACCTATGAGCTACAGTGAGATAGGGAACCCCAGGCCCAGGGGTGGAGAGAATGCAGCCCTCTTTATCTAGCCCTGAAGGTTCTCCCTAAGCCCATCTGCAGGCTAAACTACCTGCCAGGCTTGCTTGCAGGCTAGACCACCTGCCAGGCCAGCCTTCCTCAAATGTTTCCACCTGGCTGGAATGCACCCTTGAATTCAGATCATGCATCTTGCTATCATACTCTGGTGGGTGCTCTCAGGGGCTGTGGTCGCAATCACAGAAGTTCTAAGCCTCTCACCAAAGCACTGACCAGCACAGGCAGGGTTTCTGGTGCAGTGCAGTCCAAACAAGCCACAATCAATTGCAAGGAATTGGTACAGGTCCAAACATGATACAGAATCACAGAAACAGTCCAAGGTCCATATCACAGGGTAGACTACAACCATGATGGCTGACTAGAGCCAAGGACCTGGATTGTTTCCTACTGCTAAAAAGGTTCAAGAGAGATGCCTTATATACTCTGTCCTCCTAAAAACCATACCCTAACCACAGCTGCTAGCAGTGAAGGATTTTCATGGATTGCTTACTCACAAGTAGACCCCTTACTCATGAATAGACTGACAACGCCAGGTCTGTAGTCAGACTCCCTTACGAGGAAAGGTTGCAGCATTTGGGGCTTTTTAGTTTAGAGAAAAGGCGGGTCAGAGGAGACATGATAGAAGTGTATAAAATTATGCATGGCATTGAGAAAGTGGATAGAGAAAAGTTCTTCTCCCTCTCTCATAATACTAGAACTCGTGGACATTCAAAGAAGCTGAATGTTGGAAGATTCAGGACAGACAAAAGGAAGTACTTCTTTACTCAGCACATAGTTAAACTATGGAATTTGCTCCCACAAGATGCAGTAATGGCCACCAGCTTGGATGGCTTTAAAAGAAGATTAGACAAATTCATGGAGGACAGGGCTATCAATGGCTACTAGCCATGATGGCTGTGCTGTGCCACCCCAGTCAGAGGCAGCATGCTTCTGAAAACCAGTTGCCGGAAGCCTCAGGAGGGGAGAGTGTTCTTGCACTCGGGTCCTGCTTGCGGGCTTCCCCCAGGCACCTGGTTGGCCACTGTGAGAACAGGATGCTGGACTAGATGGGCCACTGGCCTGATCCAGCAGGCTCTTCTTATGTTCTTATGTTCTTATGTCATACCGTGTAGTCATTCTTTAGCCTGGACCCAAAACATCTGGACCCAGCACTCTCGAGGACTGGGGAATTGCTCCACCACCTCCTGTGACATTTCTAGGGGTTCTTCACCAGATAGCTACACAGAGGGTCCCTCAAGGGGATCCTCGACATTGAGGATGCCTGCTTCTCAAGGTTCTCGACCCATGGGATGTTCTGTTGGTCCTCTGAGGACTCAGTGTCTGGCACCAGGTCAGGGCTAGGTATGATGGCGCTTGCCTGAGTGGAGGCTAAAGGTGCCTATGTGTGTGTGTGTGTGGGGGGGTTGCATATGCATTGAAACACCTGATATTTTGTGGCTCGGATACAGCCTTCTTAGGTTACAGATCAATGCTAAAACGACATAAATTGAGGAGTGGGGCTACTGCGGGGCTGAATGAGCCCAAAACTGGCGGAGAGGAAACAAGGCATTAAAATAGAGTTTGACTTACACCGCAGGGTTGCCAGGTTGCATGATAGAGGTGAAAGAGGTTTGAAATAGATGTAAGCAGTGTTTTTTTCCCTATACAAAATGAGGTGCTCATATCTTGATAAAAGTGCCATGGGTGCACAATGGCTGCCATGGACAGGGGAAAAAAGAGGCGACAGTACTCCGTACTGGTGAGTACCATCACAAAAAAAGCACTGGGTGTAAATATCTCTTTGTCCCATCCCACCCCCACTGCACCCATGGAACCCTTTTTTGGACTTACACTGTCATAAGTTCCACTGGCTGAGCCCCAGATGAGACAGGAATGATAGGGTCAGCTCAGCTGGATTGAGGAACTTATGCCAGCGTGTCATGAGGGAGTTGCACCAACGTAGCCTAAGAACTGCCTCTTCCAAACTTACTTCGCTTGGTGAATCTTTCACTGGGATTGCACCGTGTTATATTTATTGACCTGATCACTTTTGCTTCAGATAGAAGGCATATAAGGGTATTACCTTGCTGAAGGTAAGCAGGTTTGGGTTTGGTCAGTGCCTGGATGAGCCTGTGTGCTCAAATATTGTTTTTAAGGACCCCCAGCAAGAGATCCCAATGGAGAAAAATTCTCCATCAAGACCACCATGGAACAACATCTGCTTTTGTTCCCATGATGGCAGAAAGGTGAGATATAAATGCAAGTAAATGAAATGAATAATATCATGATCCTAATCTGGATCCCCCTCTCTTGCAGTTGTTGGAAGTGGGGCAAGAGCAACTCCTGTCTTGTTCTTTTGTTTGTGTTCCAGAAAGGAGATAGAGTTCGGGTCCTCCAGATGGATAGGCTGGATTACCTTTACCTGTGATGCTCTGACTGACTTCCTTCTGTCTCTAGACATATACATCTTTCGGGAAGCTTACCTGCTCCTCCTCCTTCCACCCTTTCCATTCCTTTGTCCTCCAGATGTCCGGGATGTCTCTGCTCTCTCCAAGCCATGAGGCTGACTCCTACACCTGGGCATTATGCCTCCAACTTAGTTAGAACTAGGTTTGCCTTTCTATCTACTAAGTATTTCTATGAATAAAGTAGCTTTTCTTATTTCAGTAAGTCTCAAGTCTCAGTGATGCTGATGCAGGGTAAAAGCCTGCTTTCTTAGGCAAACACACGCACACGCTGGCACACTCACATTTCAACATCTGCTGTTACTCTGCTGCTGTGGTGTTGCTTTAAACGAAATTGACCACACAAATTACACGCAGCACAACAACGGTTGCATTTTGTAGAGTAAAAATACATTAGGAGTTCCATAACATGTAGCCTGACCCTTTGTGGCAAGACAGCATCACACAGTTCTTCCTTTCTCCCTTTCCCTGATAATGAACGGCTGGGTAGAATCTTTTTTTGAAAAGCCAAAATGCGGCATATGAGGCAAGCAAGCCAACACTGCAGCTGCAAGCACCACTCCATCTGATTCCCCAGACAACAGTGAAATTGTGCCGCATCCAATGCAATGTTGACTCCACTGGCCTCCTTAATTTGTCCTTCTGTCATTCAGTTTCTGGGCAAAACTGTCAGTTCTCTTCAAATATTGTCATCACTCCAACACTCCAGACAGTGAACTGATATGCATGTCACTGAATATTACAGAATTCAGGGCAAAACCTACCGTTCTGTGGTGGAACGATGTACCAGGATTAAGAATGGGTGAGAATTTCAATTCAGTTCACATTTCAAGCAGAATTTATCAAATTTGCAATGTCTGAAACAATACGAGGACCGAAACCCAGCCATTGTTCAAAATTTGCATTTATTAGAATTTTGGGTTGCAGTTCGCCAAGGAAACAACATTTATTAACTATTGGGGGAAAGTGTCCATAAAAACGAATACATGAGTGAAAATGACATGCAAAACGTCATGAAATGATGAGAAATGGCTTGCAAAAATGAGTACCTTTGTCAAAACTTCCTACAGAAATGTGTTTATTTGGAGAAATTCACCTTAAAATGGTGGAGAATTTTCATGAGGATTTTTTGTTAACAAAAAAAAATTGCAGATCTCTGTAGAAATGTGGAGAACTGAATTTAACATTGGAAGAATGAGAAGCGGAGAAAATTAAAACAGACAGATCTTTCCATCCCTATCCAGGATATGGGCCGGTTTCTTTATTTATTTAACTTTTATTTGCATGCCATGTCTCTGGATAAATGTGTCCAAAGCTGCTCCCAACAGGAACATGAGAAAAGGAGCATATATCAAACTGTCATTACCTTGATAAGAGGAATGAGACTGCGAGTCCCTCGTATCTCTTCTACTGAAAGGCCGCCTCTCCTTGAAATGTTTCCATCCCAACTGGCCATTTTCATCTTCCCTCCCAATCAATTTTTCTTTTTATGTCATCACCTTCTAGACTGAAAGTCTGAGGTCAGTTAATGTCTTCCCACTGACATTTCTAAGACACTCCAAGAGCCTTTGCTTGGTTGAAGAGTGGAATGAAAGTGCTTTGAATAAATACATACAATAAACAGCCCAGTGCCAATTCATTTCAAAACAAAAATATAGCCATCCAAATAAGCAACAGATCATTTCCATTATGCTGCCTTGACAATATTTTCAGTTCATTACAAAACAGACAGCATCAATCATTTAAACACAGTATCAATTGATGTAACAGATCAATGGTTAAAATGCATAAGCTAGAGTCTGATAGTGCCAAGTGCATGAAATAGCACCTACACTGCTTACAACTACCAAGATAAAAAAATGTGAGATGTTGAGGTACCAAAAACAATTATAACAAGAGGGACCATCTTCAACATCAGGCTGAGGGGGGTAAAAAAATAAATAAACCAAACTTGGGTGTGAGATCCAGGCTTCTCACACTCTCAAAGATTTTACCAGGCCTCCAATTAAACAAATGGACTCTTTCTCTCTCTTCTGTTCTCAACTAAAAATAGCACAATACCCTTGGTGTCATAGAATCATAGAATAGTAGGGTTGGAAGGGGCCTACAAGGCCATCAAGTCCAACCCCCTGCTCAATGCAGGAATCCAAATCAAAGCATTCCCGACAGATGGCTGCCCAGCTGCCTCTTGAATGCCTCCAGTGATGGAGAGCCCACTATCTCTCTAGGCAATTGGTTCCATTGTCATATGGCTCTAACCAGAGCTTGGAAGATTATTTTTAAAAAGTAATAAATTACAGTTACAGTTGCATGGCCCAAAAAGTAGTAATTACCGTTACAATTACAATTGCTCTGAAAGTAACTGATTACTTTACTTTTTCTCAAAAGTAATTACTGCAGTTACATTTCAGTTACTTTTTTTAAAAAAATGCCTACAAGGTGCTGGCCTTGGCTGCTGCACATCTAAGTAGCCTAAAACAACATTAAACATAAACACACACATACAGAGGTAGTAGAAAAAATATTTTTATCCATGATAGCAATGATTGTCTCTCTGCTGGTAAGGGAGGTGGGGAGGGAGGCAGAGGCCACTATGCAGATCTTTGCACATCAAACCAAGTGCAACCCCCCCAGCCAGCAAGCAAGCATAATCTGTCTCATTTAACCACCCCCTGGACCCTGCCCTGCCACCAACTAAGGGACACTCACCCAAGCAAACATTTTCCCCTGAGATGCAAAAAAGTTAAAATACTGCAAATGCAGCACAGTAGCCAGAGAGGGTGGTGGAGGCCACTTTGTGTGCCAAGTGCAAACACAGTATCCTCACTCACACACACACACGTTGTCATCTTTCACCTCCACAGTTCTTTATCTCCATTCTGCTGCTGCCCCCTTCTCCTCCTTTATCCATGTTCTTGCCCTCTGGCTCCTTTTCCCCTCCACTCCATTTTTTTAAACAATTGTTTTCTCCACTCCATCCTGTCTCACTCTCCACCTCCTGCCTTGTCACCTCCTACCCACCCACAGACCATGATGATAATGAAAGTTAAAGAGGAAAGCACAAAAGCAGGACTACAGCTGAATGTCAAGAAGACTAAAATAATGACAACAGAAGATTTATGTAACTTTAAAGTTGACAATGAGGACATTGAACTTGTCAAGGATTATCAGTACCTCAGCACAGTCATTAACCAAAATGGAGACAATAGTCAAGAAATCAGAAGAAGGCTAGGACTGGGGAGGGCAGCTATGAGAGAACTAGAAAAGGTCCTCAAATGCAAAGATGTATCACTGAATACTAACGTCAGGATCATTCAGACCATGGTATTCCCAATCTCTATGTATGGATGTGAAAGTTGGACAGTGAAAAAAGCAGATAAGAGAAAAATCAACTCATTTGAAATGTGGTGTTGGAGGAGAGCTTTGCGCATACCATGGACAACTAAAAAGACAAATAATTGGATGATAGAACAAATTAAACCAGAACTGTCACTTGAAGCTAAAATGATGAAACTGAGGTTAGCATACTTTGGACACATCATGAGAAGACATGATTCCCTAGAAAAGAGAATAATGCTGAGAAAAAACAGAAGGGAGTAGAAAAAGAGGAAGACCAAACAAGAGATGGATTGATTTCATAAAGGAAGCCACAGTCCTGAACGTACAACATCTGAACAAGGTGGTTTATAACAGATGCTATTGCAGGTCATTGATACACAGGGTCGCCATATGTCGAAATGGACTTGAAGGCACATAACAACAACAACTGGCATGGTCACTGCACATCTTGGAGACCATTGCCTCTCTTATGTCCCGCTCTAAAATAAATGAAGTATAATTTACTAAGCTTTTTAAGGGTGAAATGACATGGTGTCCAGAACCAGAAATAAGGAGGTGAGTCTCAGGTAAATGGGTTGAATTAGGACCACATTTATTTCCAAACACATCGGCAGAGGAAACATAGGGGAAGGGTTGCAACTCGGCTGCTCTGCATACCGAAGGTCCCAGGTTCAATCCCTGGCATGTCCAGGCAAGGCTAGTGCTGCAAGCACACCATACATTTAAAACACCTTATTTCCCCCAAAGAATCCTAGGAACTGTAGTTTACCCCTCCCAGAGCTACAATTGCCAGCATCCTTAAACTGCAGTTCCCAGGATTCTTTGAGGGAAATAATGTGCTTTAAATTAATGGTGTGCATGCAGCCTAGGGAGGACTGCTGCCTGAAACCCTGGAGAGTCACTGCCAGTCAGTGTCAAAAATATTGGGCTAGATGGTCCAATAGTATAAAGCAGCTTTCTATGATCCTGTGTAACACTACCATATGGGAAGCTAGCTCTTCCTTCTCCTCCAGGCATTACCTACAGATTATTTGGATGAGTCTGCCTTTGCCCAGGGACAGGGAATCAGTTCTCATTACCCATTTCCCCAAGACATATTTATTTATTTTATTTTATTCGATTTATTAGTCGCCTATCTGGCTGGAAACCCAGCCACTCTGAGCGACGTACAAAATAAAGGCATATAAAAGTCAAACATAAAAGTATATAAACATCAAAGCAACAAAGTAGAAGCTATCCCTCAACCCACACAGCCCAACCCACATACCCTTTCTGTTAAGTAAGTTAAAGTTAAAAGGGCCAATTCATATGTTCTTGTCTGTGGTCACAAGGCCCTCAGTGACTCTACTGCCTCAGTTCCATATAAAGTAGTGTTACAACTTATTACAATCAGATAAATAGTATAAATTCAACCTTGTCAAATAGCATAATAGACAATTAGGCGAGAAAATCAACTCACTTCCTAACCACCATACATCAGTCAAACTATTAAACAAACCAATACAATTAAATTCCAAGCCCCCTATATAACAACTTCATCTAACTAGAGCTGGACATACATATCATTCTGTTCACTCAAAGATACCCTTACATGATCAACACGATCACATCCATCAAACACAATCGATTATTTTTTTACAAGTGTAAAACTAATTATAAAAAATATATCCACACATAATTAAAATACACCATGTCATCAAAAGATTAAAAACAGTGATTATTAAAATGTACAGTGAAACAAATGTCTGGCATGTTCCAGCCTCTCCTATATGGTAGGTTATCCCATAGGGCTCCATGGAGCCCTTTTTTCTTTCTGTCCTTCTGTCCTGAAGTTAATGCTATGCTCCAAAGAGCTGATGGGAAATTACCATTATGCTATGTCATTATTACAGGAATGAATTCATATGGGAATCAGCCAGAATTCCGTTAGGGGTTCCAGATGGTCACTAGGGGAAACAGTTTTTTAAAAAAGTTTCTTAAGCAGTTTCTTAGAAATGATGAAGTATTTATTCAGGATTTGTTCACTAGCGTTTTATAGTAAGTGGCAAGATTTTCTTCTTTCTCACATCCCTCAAACACCACTGCCAATCTGTTTTCACAAGACTCAAAGCTCTGCATTAAACTGAGGCCACCCTGTTCCATTTGCAGATGGGCTAAGCAGGACCTAGGTTATATGATGAAGCTGAAACGCATTGGGTTTTATCAAAAATAAAAGTTCCCACTCTCCAGCATCTTGGTCTTTGACCTTCTCTTTTTGATGCCTATATGATGAAGCCCCCTGCAATTGAGATCCATACTCTGCTGATGGGTGCCACCTTTTAGGGAGTAGCAGGGGGGGCAAAGGGATGAGTGGGGGGGCAGTGGGATAAGTGGAGGAGACAATGGGAGTAGCAGAGGAGGCAACAGGAGTAGCAGAGGAGGCAACAGGAGTAGCAGAGGAGGCAACAGGAGTAGCAGAGGAGGCAACAGGAGTAGCGGCCTTCCCTTGTTTCTTGCTACTGGGAACTACTTTGCTTCCCTTCAGTTGATGATCTCTCGCATGCCCCCCTCTCCCTCACTCTGGTGCACTCTGGTGCAGACTTCAACAGTGATAGAGACACCAGCAATGAGTGAGAGAGTTAACTTCAATCTTTTCCCCTGTGCTTGGTAAGGTCCTGCTGTTGGGTTGCTATCTGATCCCATCTTTAATATTATTTGGGCCCCACTGAGTGTTCTTCTATCTGCACAACTGCACTGCATCATAGGTCCCACTGTGGACTTCAGAACCTATGGTGCAGCTCAGATGTGAGTGAGATAGGCAAGCCAGCAAGCATGAGAGTATTCAGGTCCTTTAAGATTTGGCACTAGCATTCAGTTCGGGATATTCAGCCATCTATTCACACAACAGGTGTCTTTGTTTTAACAAAGCAACATTCCCATGCTATCTTGATCCTTGACTTACAGGACAGTTCCTAATAAGGCAAGGTATGAGCCACATGGCAAGGGTGATAGGAAGAAGACACACCATTGGCTGAAGCCATGTGGAAACATGTTTGGTTGTTGTCTTGTCTCTCTCCACAGCTGGGCACAATATGACTCTCACATACATAGTCACCCAGAGGCTGGAGGAAGGAGTGTTAATCTTCAGTAACTCAGGGAACTGATATGACCACATGAAATAGGCCACAAAAGGCAGGTTCAATGTGGGTTGAAAGTACATATGATTCAGTGTCGATTCAAAGCTGAATATCAAATTTGCACTTTCCAAAGCAATGTAAGAACCGAAACACAGCCATCATTTGAAACTTACACTTAACCGCATTTTGCGATGGAATTCTCCATCCAATGTTTACAAAAAAGCATCTGTTGGGGAAAGTGGGCATAAAAATAAATATATGATGGGGAATTTTGAGGTTCGCTGAACCAGGGGTCCTTGAGGAAATTGAAGACACAAGCTTGCAGCAAAGTTAGGCCTTTATTGTTTAAGTGCTCACGGTCAGTCTCCCTTGAGTGGATGGAGAGCTGCAACATGGCACTGTGTGCCTGGGGTTTTTATACATTCCAGGACAACGACATTAGCATTTCCTCAATCAGCGGGCTACACATCAGTATTACATAAGCATTACATGAGCATTACATAGACATTGCATGAGCATTACACTGTCTACATTATGTTCTGGTCAATTTGGCAATGTTTAGCACTTCACATACCATTACATTTTCGCTATGGGCTAAGCATTTTAATTAATGCAATCCTTTCTACGTCTTGGCGAGTATTGGGATGTTCAGTGTTTGTTCAGTGTTATCTTATCTTATAGAGTTCAAGCTGTACCATATATACCAGCACAGTCAGGAAAGATAGCTCTGAAGAGAAAAAGGTTCTGGCTGATTACTAAACTATGAATATATTATAAAACTTCCATCTTGTGTAACTGGGACTTTATCCATCCATCCATCTTACTATAGCAATCAGAATGATAACAGCCAATGTGAAATATCAGAACCATCACCAGAACTCCCATGACATTTTCACTCCAGCCGAGCAGAGGTCCCACAATTTATGTGTGCCTATATTTCTAATCTTAGCTGCAATATTGCTGATATTGTGGTGTTTATGCTTTACCTGTAATGTAGCTTGTTCTCCCATTTGCTTAACTATTTCTAAGTCTTTCTGAAATCTAGGGTGAGAAAGATCAGAGCGCTTATATAGCAATGCAACAGGTTCAAGATTTCATATAACAACTAGCTCAAACATTGCAAAAGCCCCAGCTAGGAAAAGCAATCATGCCATTCACTCCCATTGACAAGCACATGCTGACACACCCATATTGATGAGCTTATTTGACAAGCTTATACTGACAACTGGTTGTCATACACAAACATTTGTTACCCACATAGTCCAATGCTAAAACCATTCTTTAAGACCTTGTTAGGAAAACCAAAGAACATCACTTTTTTTAGGATTTGAAAAGCAAACTCCAATTCTATAACACTTGCATTATGTAATGACAGATAGCAATAGTTAGATAATCAAATCCTTAAAGCACAATGCTTGAGTATCAAATACATTCAAGAATGCAATGAATATCTACCAATGGTGGAGTAAAACAATTTTTGTGATCTTGAAACATACTGCAGGGTGGCTTGCACAAGATTCATCCTCAGGAGACCAGATGGTTATGTTCAGTGGAAGCTTAACTGAACTGTCTATGGTTCGTTGATGCTAGTCAGAAAAGAAAAACTTGAATAATGGGTAAAAACTTGCATAATGAGAAGAATCAAACCCACCCACCCCGAGTGACTGTGGTAAAAGGTTGCAAGATTGCACAATATGGGACATCTTTCCAGAAGAAATACTGGTGTCCACTGCAGGATGATGGCCAGAGTAGACTTGTCACCTTCTGTAGTTGGGAAAGAATGGAGCAGGCCTCTTCACTGTTATTGCAGCAATGCAGGAAAAATGGCATGCCAGTTCCATATCTATGTCCTGGTCCCAGAGCAATTCAAGTTAACCAAAGCTTTGATGTTGGCTTCATATCAGTGATCTGCTGGGATCCAGTCAAAATGCATTTAATAAAAATCTTCTGTGATAAACACATAAAACAAAACAAAAATAAAAATAAAACATTTCTTCTTTTTTTTTAAAGTGCTTTCTCAGAAAAACATGAAAATAAAATATTTACTGCAGGAAAGAAAACATAACAATAAAATATTTTTATGGCTGTAGATGAGACTTCTGGAAAGAAGTGGACAAAAAAAACCCCAAAATTTTAGCAACTAACAACTCAGCACTGCTTTGCACTTGAGACTGAGTATTCCCATTAAAGGGGATTCCCTATTATTGGTGAAAAAATAGAATTAAAAGGTTTCAGACAAACACATAACAATACAACACATTCTAAACTTTTTGAGATCCCATAGACTCTGGCCATATGCAAAGTTTTGCACATGGAAAGTAGTCATGGAATACTCTGATTATGGTGCCAATGCCTGACTTAATTGCCACCAGAAACTGCTTCTCTTTTTTTTTTTTTCAATAATTTTTATTCAGATTTTCATAAAACATACAAGACAAAATCATAAAACATTCAAAGACAAAAAACAAAATCAAAAATAGTTAAACAAAAAGAAAAAAAGAAAAAAAAAACAAAAATAAAAAATAAAGAGTAAAATATTGACTTCCCATTTGTCAAAGATCAAATCAGTTATAAGTCTATAATATATAACAATCCTGTCTCTTAAGTCATATTATAAAATCACTTTCCTCCAGTAGTTATCTTACTTAATCATCAAATCTCATAAACATTACTTTATTCTTTCCACAAAAAGTCAAAGAGAGGTTTCAATTCTTTAAGAAATATATCTATCAATTTTTTTTCCAGATAAGCATATCGATTAATCCATCTCATTACTAATTATGATAATCTTATTGTCATAACCATAGTCAAAATAAACATTTCAATTAATCCATCACATCAGAATCTGTTAGGTTCAATAATTTCAGTAGCCATTGTTCTATTATCTCTATTAGTTCCATTTTCCATCTTCCATCTTCAGTAGTCTTGTTAAGTCCAGTAATTTCAATATCCAATCTTCCATTATCAGTATTCCATAATAATCTTGCTGTCAAAGCCATAGTCATATAGTAAGAGTCTGATGGGAATTACCTCTATCCCAAATATTTTCTTGCCATCCATTCTGAATAGGTTGCTGAAATACTGCTGTAAAATCATATCTCTGTTCTTTTTTTCAAAATGCACTGGGTCATCTCTTAAAAGTTTTTCCATTGTCACATGGCTGCAGTTAATTCCATAGATTTTCTCTATATTGGGCTCCATCACATCATTCCAGTCCAGAAGATTATCCATGCCATTGATAACTTTATCTCTAGAATCTTCATTCATTTCTTCAGAGATAACATTGAGTTCCAAACAATAGATTTTATTTCTAAAGTCCATAGACTCCAAATCTTGTTCCTGTTCCACGTTGGTTCCAATCTCCGGGATCTCCTCTCTCACAGGGACCCCTATTCCAGTCTCCAGGGTCTCCTCTCTCGCAGGAACCCCTGTTCCAATCTCCGGGGTCTCCTCTCTCACAGGGACCCCTTCCAGGGTCACCTCTCTCACAGGGACCCTTATATCTTTAATCTCCTGCTTCATTTTACTCAATTCAATTTTCGTTATCTCAATCTCATCCATTATTTTCTGAAACATAGTTATTTCCAGATTTTCAGCCACTTTCTTAATTGCCATTTTAAAAGAAAAATATAGGAAAACCACTTCTTATTTCAGCAACAATTGGGTTAATACTCCAAACTTGGTGACATCACAGTATAAACAGTGCAGACAGCCTTATCTCTCCAATAGTTAAGTAAACAAAATGCAGTTCCCAGGATCGAAACAATTAATGGCAATCGTCAAGAAACAGATTCGTCAAAATAAAATAGACCAAAAAGAGAGTAGTCTCAAAACAGTATAATATTTTTCAAAATAAAAATCTGGAATAGAAATCCCTCTTCTGTGTATATCTTTAGAATGCAAATCCAGGACAGCTTTTTGCAACAAAAACAGAGATAAGCTATTAATTAGTGCGTAGCAGAGAGAAGTTATGGCTCCCCAGTGAGATGTCAAAAACTGATCAATCTGGCAAATCTCTTTTAAACAGCAACAATTTAAGTCAAGTAAAAGAAAAATATAGAAAGAAGGGTGCTTGCCTGTTAGTGCGTTCTCTCTTAGAAGATAAGATGAACGTTCGCTTTAACAGATAGAGCTTGCTGTTGAAAATCCGTCCCACCTTCGTCGGCTGGACCTCGTCCCATAAATTAATGAGATCTGGTCGTCCCAACAAAAATAGGCTTTGAGGTTAATCTCTTCGTTTCTCCCTACCCGGGAGAAGTTTAATCAGTCAAAAAAAAAAGAAAAAACTGACTGATATATCTGAATAAGCTTCTTTTGAGGCAGGAGCCCGTCTCAAAAGCAGGCACAGGCTAAGTCACCCTTCCCGGAAGTCCAGAAACTGCTTCTCCATGGGCATCAAAGTCCACTAGATGTTGGATGCTCTAAGTTAGAATTTGGCTATGAGGTACTTTACAGATCATTGCATTCCGAAGTGGGACAAAGGAAGAAGGGGGGGTGTTACTTTTCTTGCTTGCTTTTCAAGCTTGCTATGCAGTATAGTATGGCCTTCAATGTTTCAAAGGCCTATGTTTGCACCAAAAGATACAATCTTCATCATATATTGGTGAAAATAATATACAAAAAGGCATGATATTAGATGAGTTCCTGTTGTTAATCTAATAGAGTGGCCAGGTGGGTTAATGGGTCTATCAGGTGCCCATTAACTGGTGAATGGACAGGAAGATCCTTTTGTTATTGAAACTCTTCAGGAGAGCTTTCCCCCCACCCCCTGCAAGCAGGACCTGAGTGTAACAGTGCTCTCCCAACTCATGATTTCTGGCAGCTAGGATTCTGGTATTTGGAAGCATACTGCCTCCAATGGTGGGGGTAGAACACAGCCATCTTGCACATATGTGATGCGCTCTGCAGTGTGGCATGGGCTGGCTGCTTCCAGGGCCAGCTCAAGACATTTTCTTGCTTGAGGCAAAGGCCAAGAAGACCCCCTCTCCCATTCCACATAGAAAAGTCAAGCAGACCTTCAGTTGAATCTCACTCCAACACTGGCAATACCTCAAGGCAGCTGACTAGATGAGGGGAGGTAGGACAAATCACATGGTGGTCCATACATCTCTCCCCTCCAAGACCCCACCCCTCTCCAGCACATGAAGCCTGAGGCACATGCCTCACTCTTCCTTAATGGTAGGACCAGCCCCGGCCGCTTGGTCAGGAGTCTTTCCAAATGCTGCTGCCTGTGAGAAAGTAACTAGGCAAACCAACCGCCCAGCCAATGAAGGCTAGCAACAAGCAAACATTGCTGTCACCAAAGCACAAGCTCAGAAGAATGGGAATAGCCAGAGGTCTACCTTGTTCCACCTAATGGTAGAACCATCCCCTTTGATCACTAAACTAGACTCAAGGTATTACATTGCTGGTTCACGACTCAGATTCTGTTACTGAACTCTTCCCAAGAGATCACTTGTCTCCCTCCCCCCCCCAGCAAAAGAAATAGTGAAGGCTCCATGGAAGAAGCTATTCAATACATGAGATATCCCTTCTGTCAGGGAAGGAGGAAGCTGTGGCCCCTCTAGATGTTGTTGCCAGGCCCAACCAGCATGACCAATGGTCTGGAATGATGCCAGTGGGAGGTTGGTAACACCCTTCTCATCCTTGCCTTATGTGGACATAAAGTCCATTTTTTTTGTCAGTCTGGTCTTGTACCACTGTTCTTCAGAGCCAAGGTTTACACTTTAGGATGAGGCAGAAGGAGTAAGCTAAAATGAAGTCCTCTCTCTCTCTCTCTCTCTCTCTCTCTTTCTCTCATTCTGTGCTGGCATGTCAAGTGAGACATTTTTGCACTTCTGGAGTGGCACATCAAAGCTGAGTTTCAAGCTTTGCAGAAAAGTTTCACACTTTAGTGAACAATCGGAGTGCGTGACAATTCCAGCATCCCTGTGGGAGGCCTGCGGTGCTCAACAACATCTCTCTTTCTCTCTCTCTGCTAGCAGAATCAGAACTCTGTGATTTGCTAGCAGTCAGCGAATGCCCAGATATTCATTATGACTGAGGAATGAGCAGCTAATAATTTATACAAATTGTATGTAAAGCTCAGTGGATTAGCCAGCATGCCATTAACTAAGGATTATAAATACCCATTTTCCCACTTCTCCATTGTCAGAACATCCTTCCCCTGCTGGCATTTTATTTTTTTCCCTCTCTCTCTCTTGCCTAGGCAAAATCAGATGCCAAGAACTTCACATACCAAGATCCCATTTACAATAGAGCGTGCAGCCATTCATAATGCTCAGCTCAAATGTCTTTCCAGTCCTAGTTTTTGGAATGAAAAAAAGCAAAGTGGATTATTGTTGTGTGTGTTTGGGGGTGGAGAAGAAGAAATATTACTCCATGAATGTTCTGAGACTGAAAAGAGTAACTTATTTTTTTCCAGTCCCATAAGCTGTCATTGTTTCACCTTCAGTTGCTGCTTTACTGCCATTTCCCCTCCTCCGACCTATCAGTCCTTTCTTCTTATTGGATTGATCCTAGCCAATCAGGGAAGGTGTTATTGTCAGTTTGGCATCACAACCCAGCGTAGCCAGTCAGGTTTGCTACATGATTATGTCACTGAGGGCAAGCAAAGTTGATTTTGAATAAAGGTAAGTGCAGAGAAATCAAGCATGAATATACTGGTCAATTAAAAACAATTACATTTCTACTCTAAATTACTGTCAAATATAAAATCACGTTGGATGTAAAATCCAGATAGTCACAGACTAACTGGTTGTCAGATTCAGCTCCGGTGCAAGTGAATGTATGGGCAAAGGCAGTGTGCATTCAACAAGAACAAGACTCCTTGTTCCTCAGGAGAGTGAGTCAGTCTGGTCAGGAAGCCTTTACTGTTCAGAGTGTCTGCAGTGGACAGGAGCCAGGGAGTGAGTCAGGAGCAACCAAGACCCAAGGACAAGCCAGGAGTCAGGACCAAAGAGCACAGCCAGAAACTCAAGACACACCAGCACTCAGGGAGACCTTGCTGCTCAAGCTATGCCCTCTTATACCCTTTCCTGCCCAGGAGGAACCAGCAACCAACCTGCTCATGTGAAGCCAGGCTAGATCTGGAAGATTCTTCACTGAGAGGCTGCAATTTGCCACAAGGGGGCAGCTATAAGTATTTCCAGACAGAAGGGTCTTTACGGAGAGTCTGCACTTACACAGCTCACCACATGGAGCACAGATCATGGAGGGCATCTGTGTTTGGAACTGTGCCTAGGAGTGGGCTGTTATCATCTTCTCAAGGGGAGGTATGTGAATGGAATACAAACTTGTTTTGGCAACTTTAGTTGGAAATTACAAGAACGACGCTGAGAGCAGCTGAGAAAGAGAGAGAGTTGCAGCGTTTGGTTGCCTCTCACACCCAGCAGCCCAGCAGCAGCCTCTAGCCTACAGATCGGCGTTAAGAACAGTTGGGAGGGGAGAGAGAACTGCAACACTCTATTTGCCTTCTACTCAGAGCTCTGTAAGCCGCTTTTTTAACATCAAGTTTATCCCCCTTTAACACCTTTTGGGACTATAAGAGGGGGGTAGTGTTGAGCTGAGAAGCCCACCCCCCTTTATGGCCATCCCCCCTACCTTAGGGTCTGGTTTTGGTGGCAGTGAGGGAGCAGTGTGACGGACGGCCAGAACATCAGCCAGGTGGTGGTGGGAGAGCACCTAGCCTGCTCCCCCTGCCTGTGATGTGGAGGGCTGTAGAGAGTAACGGCCCTGGACTCGGTGTGAGGCGCCAGGAGAACGGTCGGGGTGGCAGCGTAGAAGAGCTGTGGAGGACATCGGCCTGGCGGCGGTGGGAGCACCGCGGAGGGCAGCCAGGCTCTGGGTGCGGCCCAGCAACCGAAGGAAGATTGTCATCTTTATTATTGCCACCACTGCAATAGGACTAGGACTACTTGTGTTGATTTTGGGCTGATTTTGACTGTGGGGATGTATGGATGTGTGGATGTGTGGTTGTGGGGGAATTGTAATGATTTTTAATTTTAACTTTAATTTAATTTAGCAGTGTTAGAGGCGGGTCTCCAGCTCATTATTGTTTTAGGGTGGGTGGCCTGTCTGATTGGCGAACAGGGACAGGGGCATGTGCAAGTCAGGGGGGGATGTGACAGGGAGGGTGAGGGGCCAAACTATAGAAAGAGTGGGCGGCAGACGCTGGAATGGTACTGTTGGCAGACCATGCCAGATGAGGGGAACACAGGATAGATGTGTAATACCCATCCCATGTTCCGGGTCTGTTCAGAACCAGACGACAACTGGGGGATGCAGGATTCCTACCGACCTTCGATTGTTGTTGTGTAATGCCAGGTCTATAGTACAAAAAACATCGCATATCCATGATATAATCTTGGATGGGCAAGCAGACCTGGCATGTATTACGGAGACCTGGCTGGATGAGGCCTCAGCTCCCATTCTTGAGGCCATGTGTCCGCCGGGTTTCCGTTATGCACAACAACCGAGGGTGGGAAGGCGGGGAGGGGGTGTGGCAGTCATCTATCGGGAGTCTCTAGTTTTTACCAGAGCTCCTCTTCATAGGACTAAGTTTGTTGACTGCATGTACTGGAGGTTGGGCCCGAAGGGCAGTTTGGGGATCCTGCTTGTGTACCGCCCACCCCGCTGCACAGCAGACTCCCTGGCCGAGGTGCTAGAGATGGTCTTGGCTGTACGTGCGTTGTCCCCAGAGCTGTTAATTCTCGGGGACTTCAATGTACATGCTGAGGCCACTCTCGTAGGAGCCCCTCGGGATTTCCTGGAAACCATGGCTTCCTGGGAACTGCACCTCAGTAATATTGGGCCCACCCATGTAGCCGGTCATGCTCTCGACCTTATATTTGTCCTGGGAGGGGAGGGAAGTGTTCTGAAGTTGGGGGTGGCTTCTTCCACCCCTGTGTCATGGTCAGACCACTATCTGGTAAATATAGACTTCTCGATACCACACACCCTCCGTAGGGGAAAAGGACCTATTAGAATGGTCCGCCCCAGACGCCTAATGGATCCAGAAGGATTCCTGACTGCGCTTGGGGAATTGGAACCTGCTGAAGGCCGCACGGTCGATACCCTGGTGATGGAGTGGAATGAGGGGATCACCAGGGCTCTGGACCGCGTGGCGCCGAAACGTCCTCTCCCCCTGAACAGAACTCAGTTAGCACCTTGGTATACTCCACGGTTGCGAAATCTGAGACAGGAGGTGAGACGACTAGAACACCGGTGGCGGAAATCCCGTTCCGAAGATGTCCGGACACAGGTTAGAGCAGCAGTAACTGCCTACCAAGTGGCAATAAAGGCAGAAAAGAAGAGATTCTTTGCTCCCTCTATTGCGTCCGCAGAGTGCTGTCCCAGGAGGTTGTTCCAAGTGGTCCGAAGCCTGGTCGGTCCAGTTGCTCAGGAACCCTTGGAACAGTCTAAGGCCTCCTGTGACAAATTAGCAAAGCACTTTGCCGACAAAATCGAACATTTACGGAGCTCAATTCCGTACGCCGTGGACACAGTAAATGAAACAGAGTTGGCCAGTTGCAATCCGGTCAAATAGGATCAGTTTCGACCTCTTCCTTCTGAGGATGTGGACAAGGTGCTCTCGACTGTGAAGCCTACCACCTGTCTAACTGATCCTTGCCCATCGTGGCTCCTTGTGAGCTGCAAAGAGAAATTGGGCGAGGGGATTAAGGCGGTGGTCAATGCATCCTTGGAGGAGGGTGTAATGCCATTAGCACTCAAGGAGGCAATTGTAAAGCCCATCTTCAAGAAGTCATCCTTGGATCCCCAAGTTTTGAATAACTTTTGCCCAATTTCGAATCTACCATTCCTGGGCAAGATCATTGAGCGAGTGGTGGCTAATCAGTTGTCGACACACTTGGATGAAACGGATTATTTGGATCCATACCAATCGGGTTTCAGGACTGGACATGGAACTGAAACAGCATTGGTCGCTCTGGTTGATGATATGAGGAGGGCATTAGATAGGGGAGAATTCACCTTTCTTGTCCTCCTCGATCTCTCAGCGGCTTTTGATACTGTCGACCACGGTATCCTTTTACATCGCCTGGAGGAATCGGGAATAGGAGGCACTGTACTACGGTGGTTCCATTCCTTTCTTTCCGACAGGTATCAACAGGTAGCATTGGGGGAGGAGGTTTGGCCTCTCAATTGTGGTGTGCCACAGGGCTCTATCCTCTCTCCCATGCTATTTAATACCTATATGAAGCCGCTGGGGACAATCATCAGGAGATTTGGGCTGCAGTGTCACCAATATGTGGATGACACTCAGCTCTATCTCTCGTTTAAATCTTCACCAGAGTCTGCTGTGGAGACCATGTCCAAGTGCCTGGAATCCGTGAGTGGATGGATGGGAAGGAACAGGCTGAAGTTGAATCCTGATAAGACTGAGGTGCTAGTCGTGGGAGACAAGGAAAGGTTGGGAGATGTTGACCTGGTGTTCGATGGGGTGAAATTGCCCCTGAAGGACCAGGTCCGCAGCCTTGGGGTTGTTCTTGATTCCAAGCTGTCCATGGAGGCTCAGATTTCGGCAGTGAGCCGGGCAGCTTGGTATCAATTGCACCTCATTCGTAGACTGCAGCCCTACCTTCCTGCTCATCAGCTCCCACTGGTGGTACATGCCCTGGTCACCTCTCGGTTGGATTACTGTAATGCGCTCTACGTGGGGTTACCCTTGAAAACGGTCCGGAAATTACAACTTATACAGAATGCTGCGGTTCGACTGCTTACAAACTGTCGCCGCCGGGAACACATCACCCCAGTGTTGTTCGACCTACACTGGCTTCCAGTTATTTTCCGGGCCCAATTCAAGGTGTTGGTATTAACCTTTAAATCCCTATATGGTCTCGGCCCAGTTTATCTGATGGAGCGCCTCCAGCGCCACCAACCATGCCGCCCAACAAGATCAGCCACACAGGACCTTCTCTCAATCCTGCCAACTAAAACAGCTAGGTTGGTGGGGACAAGAGAGAGGGCATTTTCAGTGGCAGCCCCCACTCTCTGGAACTCCCTCCCGTATGACCTTCGACATGCCCCTTCCCTGAATGTATTCCGCCAAGCTTTGAAGACCTGGCTCTTCAGACAGGCCTTTGGGACTTACGGGGAGGGTTAAATTCTTACAACGAATAGCCTACTACTCTGTACTGGAACTGTTTTATTGTTTTGTTGTTATATTGTATTTTATGATGTATTTTATTATGATGTAATGTATTGTTGTTAAATTGTACGTCGCCTAGAGTGGCCATTGGCCAGATAGGCGACCCACAAATTAAATTATTATTATTATTATTGTTCCAATCCCACAATCTGCAAATTGGTGCTAAGAGACTATTTTGGAAGTCTAGGTGGTCTGCATGTGTCTCTCAGATTTGGCTGGAGCTATTGGGGGCACACAAGCTGGCATCCCTGGCTATCAGTTTGTGACATACTGTGGGTTGATACCCAAGGGGATATTTAAAATCAAAACTGGTAGAGGAGATAATTTTGGGGGGATGGGGAGGATTAGTTTCAGCTCTAAACAAAAACACAAATTATAGGGTTTTTTAAAAAATCCCTAGTGGACAAACTTATATCAATTGACAATCTGCCTTCCCTTCCATTTCCCAGTCTTTGTCACACCCTCTGGGGTGATATGTCAGTCCCCCTTCCCCCCTTGCCCAGAAACCCAGGGTAGACACACACTTACTGTTGTGCTGGATCCAGTGCATCTCCATCGCTCTTTTCTAAAAACAAGGGCACACAACACTTGTCAAACGCCACCCTTTTTTACACTAAAATCTGGTTGGATCAGCTTGAGCATGTCTGGGTTTTGTTTTGTTTTAATTCAGCTTCAGACACATTTTGCAACTGATTGGTAGATCAACCTGTTTGTCTTCCAGGTGTGGCCAATGGAAACTCTTGGCTGCAGGCTCAGGCACAGACAGTGACTGACCCAACACTTTGCTGTGGGAAATCCTGTAAGATCTGGTCAGTAATGGGGAAGGGATGTGTGGCCTGCAGTGCGCAGAGTGCTCAAAACACAGCTGGAAAAACATACACATCCTGGCTACTTTGGAAGCAATTAGGGTATCCATAGCCCCAGTTGAACCTTTTGAGTGTCTGTAGGATGCTTAGAAAGCTGGAGGTGGGTGTGTCCAAAAGCCCAATTGGTTGAAGTGCAGCTTCCCTTCCATCACCATCTCCACCATCTCTCCCAAGCAAACCAAAACTGCAGTAAGAAAACCACAAGTCCCATAATTCTGGGCAGGAGGACACGATGCCCCTTGTGTCCGCTCCTGGCTTGGAAGCAAACCACCTGCTCTTCCCCCCTCTCTTCACCCAATGGAAAGCTTCCATTTGCTTGGGGAAGGGGAGATGAGCGGAAGGGCTTCATAGCAGCATGAACGAGGGGTAAAAGTATCTGTCAATTTTGCTTCATTCCATTTGTCATTTTTCCAATCCTAAATTCGGTTCTCCATATTTCTGTAGGAATTTGCATTTTTACACATATACACATTTGGGCAAGCAGTTTCTCCTAATGTGGTGCATTTTTTTTGTTATTTTCACTCATATATACATTTTCATGCACACTTTCCCCTAATATATGCATTTTTGTAAACATTCTTTGGTTGGCGAACTCAGCGGCGTCACTAGCAGGAATGCGGGGGGGTGCGGACCTCTGGCATGCACCCTCCGAGGTGCATGGACGGGGTGGCTGCTTTTGGTCTCGCCCGCCCGCCGCCGCTGAGGAGTTGGCGCAGGGCAACGGTGCAGGGCGGGGCGGCTCTGGGTGTCACCCCCCTCAGGGTGTCACCTGGGTGTGGTCCACACCCTCCGCACCCCGGTAGTGACGCCCCTGGGTGAACTGCATTGCAAAATTCAGCTAAGTGCAAATTTTGAAGGATGGCTGTGTTTCAGTTCTCATGTTGTTTCAGAACTGGCAAATTTGATAGATTTGGCTTTAAATTTGAACTGAATCAAATTTCTCCCCATTCCTAACATGAACAGGGTGCAAACACCATTGCAAAATGAGTCTACCTTGAAGGGGACTAGAGTCTAGAGATGCAACTTGAAAAGAATTTGGTCTCCTCCCTCTTTTTTTGCAGAGGGGTGCATTTTGATCTACATCCCCTCCCCCATTCAGTGTCCCACACAATAATGCATCCATCGTTCGCCAACCTGGTGCTCTCCAGATGGTCTTCTGACTGGGGTTGATGGGAGTTGTAGTTCACAATATCTGGACTGTGCCAGGTTGGTGAAGGATGGATGGATGCGTACCATCTGGAAATTAAAATCAGTATTGCAGCCATTTTTTTCAACCTCCAGAGCTGGAAATGCAGGTGCTGAACTTAGTAGCAATCAACATAACTTGGAAGGCAACAGAATGCAGCAAACACTATTTTTTCAGCAAGCTATAAATCTGCCAGATTTTTTTGTTTGTTTCTTGTGCTTTCTGAAAACAAAAGCCAATGGGTGGTGCCTGCCCTCACTTATTGTCCAAATATTGTTTAAATATTTCATTTAGGAAACGCAGCACTAAAGGAGGAGGCAGACAATAGCTAGCCTGACACAAGATTTATTAGAGAAACTTGGCACCGATAGCTTTGTAAGGAACAGAAATATGTTTGTAGAGATTATAGCAGATTTACAGTGATTAATAATGGATTGGACATGGCAGACATTGCAGTTTCCATAGTGGATTGAGGAGGAAAGGAAGATTAACTTCACGGTTTCGAAATGCCTGCAGGAAAAAAAAAAGGAGAAAAGGAACATTCCTTCCAAACAAAGGCAAG
Source organism: Rhineura floridana (assembly GCF_030035675.1). Taxonomy (NCBI): domain Eukaryota; kingdom Metazoa; phylum Chordata; class Lepidosauria; order Squamata; family Rhineuridae; genus Rhineura; species Rhineura floridana. Next base: position 15,048,468 of record NC_084497.1, on the reverse strand, counting down.
CAAACAATGTCTCAGGGCAGCTGTGTGGCTATCAGGCAGTGCACAATCTACACGCAGCTGTCCCTAATGGTAAATCACTGAACTGCAGGTGGCAGCTTTCACAGTGAAGAACCTTCTAGATGGGACTGACTCCGCCCACCCAGGGTAGCTATTGGATCATTTTGGACAAGAAGGAGTATAAAGGTTTTCCTGGGCCAATTCAGCTTTAGGAGAGGTCTGACAGTATTTGGGTAATTCAACTCTTTGCTCTGGTATACTGGTTTAGCCTTCTGGCCTGATTTCTAGCTTGGTCCTATGATTTCTGGATCATCTCAGACTGCTGCCTAACACCCAAGTCTGGATAGTGTTAAGCTGTTGGGGAAAAGCTGTAAGACAGAAAATTCTCTGACATTATAGCAGTAAACACCAGGGCTGAGCCAAAACTACTTAGTGTTTTCTCTCAGCTAGAACACTGAAGTATAAAGCAGGATTTCCTTTCTCTACAGCTGCTCCCATTTTCTTCATTTTTGCTTAGCAATGCTGGTGCTGTTTGCCTGATATTTATTTCTCCCTTTGTTGGGTTCATTTTCCCTTAGTCACTGCCTTAGGAAATATGTGGTTCCATAGATTAGGGGGCCACAACTGAAAAGGCCCTCTTCCTTGTCATTACCCACTGAGACTCCCTCAGAGGAGAGACCCAGAGAAAAGATTAGATGAAGATCTAAAGGTCTGGGTAGTTCATGTCAGGACTAGATGGACCTTAGATCTATTCCACAGCAGGGCTCTTCTTCTGCTTTTGTGAGGGTAGATGCAGCAGATCCTCAGTTCTTTACCACTTTTACAGTGTTAGCTTTTACAGCAGGATATTCCAATTGCACCCTAGGTAGCAACACATCACCATTGTGAGAGCATTAGCAAGATAAGCATGGGCACAGCAGCAATGTGTTGGATATATCTGCTGACTCCTAGCTCACCCAAGGGACAGAGAGAGAGAGAGAATAATGAATGAAAACCCACAGAACATTTCCTAATCCGCAACACATGCAGGGACTCCTCACAAACATTGTGTCTACAGAGATGTTGAATATATTGTTGTCTGATGTTGCAGCAGGAGGGAAATCCACCATATTTGGGAGCCCCATTATCATGTTTGATCTAGATTTCACCAGCAGTCTGTTGGAAATATGTAGTTCAGCTCAAACTGGTGTGTTGGGCCTGCATGGAGTTAAAAAGGGTAGCAGAGAGGAGACCTCCTGGCTCCTAGGTTTCACCTGTCCTTTGATCTCCTGCTAACTCCTCCTTCCGGTGTAAACTGATATTCTTAGGATGCTGACCATGTCTTCTGGTTTCTTCATTCTCTTGAGGCAGAGAGAAGACACTTTGTCTTTGTCTGTCCCTCTTCTAACAGCATGAGGGCAAACACTGCACTCAAGGTTTGCATCTCCAACCTAGCTAGATAGCTAAATGTAGAGCTCTTCCTTTCAAGGGTGTATTTCTAGAAGAAAGTAGTTTCCTTGTTTTGAAGCTTCAAGTCTCAGTGTGACTAATTCCAGGGAAGGTGTGCTATTCAACAAAGGATTCAAATACACACAAAGCTCACTCAGGGGCTTCTCTGCTACTCTGCAATAGTAACATTGCCCCCACACCAAGGAGGACACGTGACACCAGACTGGAATAATGTTATATTTATTAAATATAACATACTAACTCAATTAAAATACAGGCAATTATTCATATCAAAATACTTCGGGCAGGTGAGGCTAAACCTATCTATGAGGGATTACACCCTCACCTTCAAAACACATCAATTCTTCTGAGTCTGTAACTCCAGAGACAAGGACATGGGTGAATTCCTCCCTCCTTGCTCTTAGAGCCAGTTATGTGGTTCCAACCTCCACACCATGGCCCCGCCGTACAGGCGTTCACCATGATGCGCAAGCCGGTCCCACCAGGACACTACCCAGATCCCCACCCGACATGAAGCCATGATGGTTCCCTAGGAAGTGCCCCTTTTTCAGAATGCCTTAATCACCTCAATTCAACCCTCTAACACCTCACCTGCCCGAATTCTATGCCACAAGAGGGGATCAGCTGAAGCTTGGTCCCCTCAGCCCAAAGAAATTAACAAACCCCTTAATCCCAACATCAGATCCTCTAAAAAGAAATCACACCCTTGTTCTGAAAGATGAACCCCATCATCACGAAACAAATGTGGGGCATAGAACCTGATCCTATCATGAGGAATATATGCCCCACCAAGAGATAAGACCAGAGCCCTGACTTTCCTATTCACCCATTTCCGGGATCTATCGATCCTGTTAGGATGAAAAGCACCCCTCCACACCCTCCTAGCTAGCATATCTGACCACACCAATAGGAGGGTGGGAAATGAACAAATAAGCCACGTGAGATCATGAGTGACCTTATGAAGCAGGTCCATCCCTGGATGCTGCACCAAGTCATTTTCCCCCAAATGAATCAACAATACATGAGGCCGATCCGCTGAAGACATAAGTCAGCAAACTGATGGCAACAGCGCATCCCATAGCATGCCCGTACGGGCTTCCCATCGAACTGTAGCTACGGCTGAGAGCTGCAGCTGTGTTCCAGGTATTGACGAAGAGGCACGCCGGTGCGCCCAAAACAAGATTGAATGGCCACACAGAACGATCTTCACAGGAACTGGGAGGCTCAACAAACCTAATGGAAACAAAAACACAATGCATCATAATTAAAACCTGACATAAGACTTAAATGCATCGGAACGCCACCTTCCAATCGCTTGGATATTGCTAACGTTCATGCCCCCGAGGGCCGCGGCCGTAGCCGCACCAATCCGAAATGAATGCAGCCCATAGACTCACGCAACGCGACCACTGGCCAACAAGGCCTGCCGAACAATGGCCCAGAATTGAAATTGAGTCAGGGCAGAACCATCCGCATGTATGAACAGATAACGCTGGCCCACTGGCCGTATAGACAAGAATTGCCGCATTGCAGACACAGGGCATAATTCAGGGACCCAGCAAGTGCTCAAAGACACAATACTGCCACGGCCCTTCAGATCAGTCTTAGAGACTCGTAGGGAAAACCTTACTATATCGGCACCTAGCGTGCAATCGCTAAAGCATAAGGCTCTGTAGGCAACATCGCGCTTAGAGGGGACCAATACTTCGCTAGGGCGAAAAGCACCATAGAACATCATCAGAGTTACTGCGGCGAACAGGTGCGACTCATACTGAGATGAGCATAAACAATGAAACAATGCCAGGATCTGGAGGAGGACATCGGGCGTGATTGGCCTCCTCCGGTCAGCGGTGTCCGGACCTTTCTGACCCTAAAATCTACAGAATGATCCGGCAGTCCCCGCGCCTTAGAGATAAAGGCCAGCGCTGAAAGGTGCCCAGCGATAGTGGAAACAGAATTGTTGTGTCCTTTTAAATATATCATAAACTGCAATAAGTGCGAAACAGGAATAGGCCACGCCATAGGCAATGCAGAAATGGTGCGAAACCGCTGGAACTTCGCAAAAGAACGCTCATACGCTTTTTGAGTACTGGGAGCAAGGGCGGCTGCAATAGCGGCCCCGACTTCTAATTGCCAAGGTTCCACAGGAACAGTGGGACTGGGACTGGATCCAGTTCCGCTCCAGGTGCAAGCTCCCGAAAGCGCGCCATCTGTAAGCGGGAAAGAGCATCAGCAAAGCAATTCTGTAAACCTGGAACATGCCTGGCTACGAATAAAATATTGAAACGCAAGCATTGCAAGACAAAGGCTCGCACCCAGCGCATAACGCGAGGCGACTTGGAAGTCTGAGCATTGATAACGCTAACTGTGGACAAATTGTCACACCAGAAATGCACTGTATGATTTCGAAATACTAGCGGCCAGATATAAACCGCTACAAGTATTGGAAAAAATTCCAAAAATGTCAAATCAGAAGTGATCCGGGATACCTGCCACGTGGCAGGCCATCTTGCAATGCACCACTGGGATCTAAAAATTACCCCGAAGCCGAGGCCTCCCGCAGCATCTGAATGCACCTGTAATTCAGCTTCCAATAATAATTCCTCCCGCCAGAAAGAGAGGCCATTAAATTCCATCAAAAACTGAAGCCACATATTTAAATCAGCTCTCATCCCAGCAGTAATTCTGACAAAGTGGCAGCGAGATCGAACTCCCTTCATGGCGTCACAAAGATGCCTGAGGAATGCACGACCAGGTGAAATAACTTTTGATGCAAATACTAAATGACCCACAATTTCCTGCAACTGAGCCAATGTAATCTTTTTAATCCTAGAACCACGCAAAGCCGTTGCCGAAGGGCAATCAACTTTTCTTGTGGCAAACTCGAAGACTGAGCCACAGTATCCAACTGGATCCCTAAAAAAGTTAAAGAAGTAGTAGGACCCTCAGACTTTTCTGGAGCTAAAGGAACCCCCAATTATTTCGTTAAAGCTGCAAAGGATTGCATCAGATGGAGGCAATGTGAAGACCCAGCTGGCCCAATAAACAAAAAATCGCCCAGATAATGAGCAGAGACGGATGAAGAGACTTTCCTCCTCAATGCCCATTCATGAAATGTGCTGAATGCTTCAAAAGCAGCACATGACACGGAACAACCCATTGGCATAGCCCTATCTACATAAAACTGACCCCGAAATTTAAAACCAAGCAAATCCACATCCTCGAGGTGAACAGGTAGGAGGCGAAAAGCGGATTTTATGTCGCACTTAGCCATTAAAGCGCCCCTACCGGCTTTGCGAACTACTCTCACTGCCTCATCAAAAGACGTATATCTAACTGATGTGTAGGATTGAGAAATCCCATCATTAACAGAGGCGCCTTTTGGGAATGACAAATTATGGATTAAACGATATTCCCCAGGCTGCTTCTTGGGAATAATACCTATAGGAGATATCCTCAAATTCTTTAAGGGTGGAAAAGAGAAAGGGCCAGATATCCGGTCAGCAATTATTTCCTTATTAATTTTTGCTAACACCACCGAAGCCATGTTGCTAAGAGAGGGCTGATTTGATGAGGAAGTAGCTATCCTGGGACCCTCAAATGGAATACGGAAGCCTTCCTTGAAACCATGAAGCAAAAAACTAGCAGCTTGCCTATTGGGGTAAAACTTCAACCATGCTTCCAAAGGAATTAACTTGATCGGTCTACTGGCCTTGCGACGCACTGCCGCTGTTGCCAGACCCTCGTTTGGGCTGTTGTTGTTCCCCTGTACCCTGTTGAGCTGTACGTGCTCGCTGGCACGATGAGCTGGGGTGGTTGCCCCCACATGAACCACAGACGTGTCTGAACTTACATGGCCGTCGGAGGCAACGGCCTGTACTGTTAAATGTCCAGCAGACATGCTGGGATTGAACCCACCGCCCGCCTTGGCCTGAGCCGAAGGCGGAAGTTTGCGCACGCGCTAATATATGTCCACTATCAGCTCTGTCTCCTAAAGTGGGCCTGGCGGGAGTCATAGAGCGGAGCCACAGGCCCGTGTGCTCGATATCCCAACGAAGGGTGGGGTCCAACGCCGCTCTCTGCCTAAAATTTGCATCATAACGCAACCAAGTGGTTCCAGAAAACTCACGGAAGGCCCGATGAACAATGTCCTGATATTTAATCATGGACAAAGCTCTAGATGGGTAAGCCTGAGTCATAACGCCCATATAGATAGTATAGGCGCTCAACCAATTAGGTCACATGCAATCGACCTTCCTTTTCATGGCCGCCTCACGCTCCTTAAGTTCCTGACCTTCCTTGGGCTTCATTTCATTTTCACGAAACAAAAGAGTGAACAGGTCAATATATTCCCCACGCCAAATTTTTTCTTTTGTAGCTAACAGTAAATGGTCACCCAGGGGAAGGGAGTTATCACCATGTGGATAAACTCCCTGTGGGAGAGGCAAATACGCAGGAGATTGCGCAGAAGAAGCCACAGGCGGCTGCCAAGGAGTCACGGCAGCCGTCGGCCAAGGTAATTGGGGTTGCTGCGGAACCAACACACCACCCATAAACACTAACGGGTGAGTAGTATTACTAGAGAACTGAGAAGCCGCCATTGGAGTGTCACAAGGAGGAGCAATAGAATCCTGAACCTGTGTGTGAAGAGCTTGTGACTGTGCGATTTGCTCACCTGCATAAGCAGCCGGAGAGGCAACCACTGGGGGTGCGACAAACCCCGAAGCTCCCGCAGGCAGAGCCATGGACGCCGGCGGCGAAAACGGCAGTGGCGCTTGAAGAGGCCCAACAGCAGGTATGACTAGAACCGCAGGAGAAGAGATGGTATCTGGAACCGCAGGCAAAGCAGCTGGCGACCCAGCTGCTAAGGGCTCTTCAATGGGTACTGCAGCTTCAAGAACACCAATCCTGCTGGAGCGGTACTTGTACCCGCATCAGCGTCCAGCAGCTGCCTGCGTTCCTTTTCCAGCGCCTCAACTCTAGCTACCAATGCACGGATGGTCCCCAAATCCTCCTCCTCATCAGAAGACGTGTCCTGCTGAATTGGCGGGCGCTTTGTAGTCTGCTTCACAACACGCACCCCTTTTTTCTGCTGAGCTTTCTTGGGTGGCATATTTGTAAAGACCAAATAACAACAATTATACAACTTACCAAATGCAAGTGTGACCTAATTATGAATTTACCAACTCTTTTTTTAAAAACAGTGCACGTACAGTGCAATATAACTACAATCCACCAATTAACTTAACCTATTATTATTATTACACGTATTAATTATTATTTATTTATTTTTATTTTCAGGTAAGTATTATAAACTGGAATTAAGGGGGGGTGGAGGATTTAAGGGGAAGGGAAGTGGGGGGGTGTTTGATAAAGGGTATTTATTAAACTCAATAAAATGAACAAACAACAACTTTCAAATGAGTTTTAACTAACAATATACCTTAAGAATAAATTACCTAAGCTATAATTATGAATTTATGCAATATTATGCTATAAATATAATTAAGTAACTGCACAAGAAATCCAGAGGATCAACACACCACTTTAAACGCCCAGAAAATGAAAAAGGGGGGGATTAAAAGAAAAATAAGGGAAGGGAAACAAAAAGGGTGGTGGAAGCTATGAATTAAAGGGTATTAATATACCAAAACTGCCTTCAAATTATAACTGAATATAATACAATAGCAAATAAATAAAAAAATATATATAAGCAATTGAAATATATATTTATCTAAGAACCAAAGATCACTGAAACTAACTAACAAAGCACCCAAACACAAGCAACTTTAACAATTTAAAAACAAACCGGAAGAAAAAGGGGGGGGCAGAACAAACGGAATCAAAATTTATATATATAACCAAGGGAATATAACAACCAGGAACGTCACCACCCACAAACACCATAAGTAAAAAACAAGCTGGGCTTTTCACAAGCAACAAACGCTGTAAAGCGCAGGCAATACAAGGAAAACGGCCGGCGAGCCGGCGAGAAGCCGGCGGGCGCGTGGGCGGAGGCCCACAGCCCAGCTGATCGTCGGGGCTCAAAACAACAACAGGGAATGATAAAGAGCAACGGGAAAGGGAGGAAAGAGCAGAGAAAGGTAAACGAGGTATTTAGCAAGGAAACGATCACCAACGGAACGCTGAAAGAGCCCCTGTAAGCGCGTGCCGCGAGGCAAAAAGGCAAGCGCATGGGGGAAGGAGCAGCTTTATATCTGCTGCTCCAACGCCCCTTTAGATTGGATAAGCGATCTCACGTGGCACCCTAGCATAATTTCGAGAACCTTCCCGCGTCTTCCATAATTAGGGTGGAGGCAAATTACGCCCCTTACAGGAACGGCATTGTCATGCAGCCATATCTGGTTGGTTTTGGAGAGTAGTGACTGTGTTCTCTGATTCACTGGGATCACCTGCATAACAAATACCCGTGACACTGCTGATAACATCACCATGCTGGGAGTAAAGAACCTTAGCTTATCACAAGTAACCTGAACCACTGGGGGTGTGTGGATGATAGAGAAAAAGGCAACATATTCTTCCCTCCTGGATTCTTTCTTTAGTAACTACATGGTAATATTTTGATTGTTTTTCTTAGGTTTTACTTCTTTTTTTCTTCTTAATGTTAGTGTTAACCTCATGGCCACTGGTATGTCCTGTGAGAATGGGTTTATTTCCCAGGAGTAATAAACCCTACGGTTCTTTACTCTTTGAGCCACCATTCCTACCAAACTATTCAGTTCTGCACTTTTCTGCTATATACATCAAACTGCAGTGCAGCAAAGGCTTTGGGAAACCACCAGATTATAGTAAATTATTTAGCAGAACCGGACATATGGAATCTAGAACGGATTCTGGGTCACATTCCAGAAGTTCAGTGGAATCCAGATAAATGTCTAGTTCTATTACACTCTTTATCATATGTTCTTGGAGAGAAGCCAAATTATTTTTGTCATTTTTAAAAAAATGATTCAGTAAGTAAGAGGGTTCTATCGAGGGGGGTCAGACTAAGTGTTCAGGGGGCTTCAACTGGATTGAACATATACTGAGGCCCAGAGTCCTGTGGAGGGACGTAGAGCCCTGCAATTCTTACTTTGCTCAGATCAATCAACCTTCATAAGAGTCCGGCATGGAAATAGATTATGGGTGATACCTAGCTATGCCATATTCAGAGCTTTATTTATTTAATATATATCCCGCCTTCCTCCAAAAAGAAGCCCAGAGCAGCAAACAACAAGCAATAAAACAATTTAAAACATTTTAAAAACAATCCCAATGCAGATGCAGACTGGAAAAAGTCTCTACTTAAAAATCTCATTGGAAAAGGAAGGTCTTCAGTAGGCGCTAAGAAGACAACAGAGATGGTGCCTGTCTAACATTTAAGGGGAGGGAATTCCAAAGGGTGGGTGCTATGACACTGTATTGTGCAGAACGGACCTCCTGATAAGATGGTATGTGCATGAGGCCCTCACCTGCAGAGTGCATGACAGACTAGGTAGATAAGGGGTGAGATGATATTTCAGGTATCCTGGTCCCAAGCTGTATAGACACCAGAAACAGCACCTTAAACTTAGCCCAGTAGTTAATTGGTAGCCAGTGTAATTCTTTCAGCAGTGGGGTAATATGTTGGCAATATCCCAGTAAGCAGTCAGGCCACCACATTTTGCACCACCTGCAGCTTCTGGACCAACCTCAAGGGCAGTCCCACATACAGGGCATTGTAGTAATCCACCCTGAAGCACTTAGATGACACTGGTCAGATTATCCTAGTCTAGAAATTGCCATAACTATTTTACCAGCCAAAGCTGGTAAAAGGTACTCCTAGCCACTGAGGTCAGGAAGCATATCCAGAATATGACCCTGCTCTTTCAGGTGTAGTATGACCCTATCTAAAGCAGGCAATTGACTAATTATTTAGACTCGGGAACCATCCACCTACAGTGCCTCCATCTTGCCAGGATTCAGAGTCAATATGTTGGCCCTCATCCAGCCCATCGCCGAGTCCAGGCACCGGTCCAAGGCTTGCATGGGCACTCTCAATTCAGATGTGGCAGAGGAATATAGCTGTGTACCGTCAGTATACTGCCCTAAATCCCATAATGACTGCTCCGAATAGATTCATATAAACATTAAACAGCATTGGGGGCAAGATGGTACCCTGTAGCACCCGACAGCACAACTGCAAAGGAGCTAAAAGATAATCATCCAGTGCTATTCTCTGAAACTGACCCTGGATCTAAACCACTGTAAAACAGTGCCTCCATACCCATCCCACTAAATTGGCTCAGAAGAGTACCATGGTCAATGGAATCAAATGCCACTGATAGGCCAAATAAGAATAATAGGGTCACACTCCCCATGTCCTCATGGCAAGCAAGGCTGATTCAGTCCCATAATGTCCTGCCCAGAGTCTGAGACACAAGACGGAGGCGAGACTGGAATTAATTCCTGTTTTATTAGAGTAATGGTTACATCAAAGACAGTGTGTTTCATAGACTTAGCTATGCTAACTCACGATAGTCCTTAACTAAGCTACCTAGGCGTACTCCGCAGCATGTGAAAAAAGTTGACTCAGCAACTGAGTCAGGGGGGCACTGCCTTAAGTAGGGAAGGTCTTTGCTCATAATCTCTGACTCCTGCCAAGTCCCACCTTCACGCCAACCCACTTCTCGAGGCGTCTTGCGTGGGGTGAAGAGGGGCGAGCCTCCGCCGCCTCATCTGACAGTACAGGCTCAAAAAGTGCTGGCTCGACTTCAGGAGGTGGGAAAACATTTGAAGTGTCAGGCAAGGAGTCCTGGAGGGGGTGGAGTTGGCGCGCGCACCAGGTCATCCCCCAATGTCTCTGTTGGGGCATCTGTAGGTGGAGCGAGGTCTGCTTCGGCGGGAGAACTGTCCATGGGAACTGACAGACTGTCAACTACACCCCCTCCCTCATTGTCCTCGAAAGCCTCATCTGCCTCTGATTCCTTCCCCTGGTCTATCTGGGGAACTGGGGCTCGAGCAACTCCCCTCCCTGATCCTCCCAGGAGAGCTGGGACTCAACATCATCCCCTCCTCCATGCACCATTCCCCTCCACCCCCGTGGTCTGGGCTTGCTTGGGTAGGCTTCATGGAATTCTCTCACCAAGTCCGGTGCATGAAAGTCCACCACTATTTCCCAAGAACATTCAGATGGATCCCGTGAGTTGGCCACGGAGCTTCCGCAAGTCTAGGATATGTTCCACTTTGTACTCCTCCTGCCCATTCACTGTGAGTGGGGGAGTCGGCTCCACTGGCACATGGTGAGGGTCGGGGGAATGTTCCAACGTCAGCAGGAAGCGGTGAAACACGGGGTGTATTCTGAAGGTGGAAGACAGCTTCAAGTGGAAGGCCACTGGGTTGATTTGTGCAAACACGGGGTGTATTCTGAAGGTGGAAGGTAGCTTCAAGTGGAAGGCCACTGGGTTGATTTGTGCCTCCACTTTGAAGGGTCCAACTCTCCGATCCTTCAGCTTGTGGCAGCAACCCTGCATAGGCAAGTAACGTGTAGATAGCAACACTCTGCCTCCCACTTGAATGGAGGGACCCTCCTGGCGATGCTGGTCTGCTGCCTTTTTGTAATCCTTTGTTGCATTGCTTAAAGCTCTTCTATGAACTCCTCTGCTGCCGGGACGGAAGGATTGGCTGGAGGGGCAGCAAAAGCTCTAAGGTGATATCTGAAGTTGGCGAAGAAAGGAGTCTGTTGTGTGAGCGTGTACAGCATTGTTATAAGCAAACTCCGCCAGGGGTAGGAAAGACACCAAATTGTCCTGCTGGTAGTTAACGTTAACAACATAGGTATTGCTCTAACGTGGCATTAACCCTCTTCGTCTGCCCATCTGTCTGTGGATAGTGGGAAGAGGAGAGTCTCAGTTCACTTTGCAGAATTTGCTACATTACCTGCCAAAAGTGGGCTGTGAATTCTGTTCCTCTGTCAAAGACCAGGCTCTCCAGGAGCCCATGCAAGCGGTACACATGATGCACATAGAGTCGGGGCATCTCTTGAGCATTTGGAAGTCCTCAGCATGGAATGAAGTGTGCCATTTTCGTAAAGGCATCCACCACTACTAACACCGTGGTCTTGCCTTGTGAGGAAGGCAGATTGGTGACGAAGTCCATGGTGACCATTCGCCAGGGGCCTTGGGGAGTTGGAAGGGGTTCTAGAAGCCCCGTGGGCTGCCTCATAGCATGCTTGGCCTGTTTTGTCAGAGTAGTTTGCGATGAACCAGTGGTAGTAATTGGCAAACCCCAGAAAGCGCTGTAAATCCTTCTTGGTGCGAGGAGGTTGCCACGCGAGAACACAATGGACCTTGCCTGGGTCCATCTCTATCCCACCTGGTGAGATATGGTACCCTAAGAAGTCCAATGTGGTCACATCGAAGCTGCACTTCTCCAACTTAGCATAGAGCCGATGTTCTCAGAGATGATACAACACCGGTTTCACATGTTCTTCGTGCTCCTCGGGGGAGTTCAAATATATCAGGATATCATCCAAATACACAGTCATGAATTGGTCCAAATAGTCTCTAAAGATGTCGTTCATGAAATTTTGGGAGATCCCTGGGCCCCCGGACAATCCGAAGGGCATCACTAGATATTCAAACTGTCCATAATGGGTCTTAAAGGTGGTCTTCCATTTGTCTCCCTCCTTTATTCGCACCAGGTTGTAAGCCCCTCTCAGATAGAGCTTGGTATAGACCTTGGCTGAGTGCAATCATTCCAGGATTTCTGTGATGAGAGGCAGGGGGTAGCTGTAGGGGATGGTGATCTGATTTAGTGCTCTGTAGTCATTACACGGACATAGCTCTCCATTTTTCTTCTAAATGAACAGCAGAGGTGCCCCAGCCGGGGACTGAGAGGGTCGGATGAAACCTCTCTTCAGGTTCGTGTCCAGAAAATCCCTCAGCACCACCAACTCCAGCTCTGACAGGGAATAAATGTGCCCAGATGGGATGGGTGCTCCCAGCATCAGGTTGATGGCGCAATCATATGGTCGGTGGGGGGGCAGTTGGTCGGCTCCTTGTCAAACACATCCCGATATTCCATATATTTCTTGGGTAGAGAAACTTGCTCTTGCAATATCATGCTGGCTACTACCTCAGGGCTGGGCTTGCCCGGGGCTGACAGTGTTGTTGGCAATACTTTGAGGCAAACGCCACCACAGCCTCATCCCAGAAAATGGTCGGGTTATACTGAACCAACCAAGGCGTCCCTAACATCACTGGGAAGTGGGACATAGAAGCCACATAGAATGACAGCTACTCCACATGTCCCGGGATCTCCATTCCCAGCAACTCGGTCATTCTAGTCACAGTTCCCGACTTTAGAGGCCGCCCTTCAATGGTCTCGATGGACAAGGGTTGCTCCTGCATCTGAATGGGAATACCATGCTTGCAGGCGAAATTGCAGTCCATGAAACTTGACTATGCCCCGCTGTCAATCATGGGTTTGACTTGGAAACTCCATCCCGTGGGCAGTTTCAGTCGGACCGGCATGAGCAGGGCGGGTTGTGATGGCAGGGGCTGTTGATGAGATGGCTTCGTTGACTTGGCTCCCAACTCTTGGGCCTCTACAAGAGCTGGGGTTTGGAGTTTTCTGGCACTGAAGTAGGTCAGTCAGTCAGTCACTTTTATTGCATAGCCATAGGCCCTCGCATCTCACAGACAACACCTACACACGTTTGGCACCAATATGGCACCATTAACCTTGAGCTGGCCAAACAATAGACAGCACATTGTTTACCCTTGAGCAACCCCCTGGCAATTACTCACCTGCTCTACAATATACTTCACCCGGAGCTTTTGCGCCACAAGGGCGAAGTGGGCAACCCTATACGTAACTATAAAATCCTTATCGGATAAAAGGAGGGAAATAATATGAAGGTCCTGAAAGGATCCCTGCCGTGGCAACAAACCACTCAAAAATCTGATCCGGGGGTAGGAATACAAAGGGCACTCCAACAAGTAATGGGGCAAGTCTTCAACCACCGCTGCACCACAAATGCACAGCCACTGACACCATAGGACCTGGTTGTAACATCCAAGCAAAACCGCATTCGTCATCGTTTGGAATCTAAGTGCAGTGAAAGCTTGTCTAAGATTTATCGATACGGGGTAGGCCAAATACCTCGCTCTAAGATGATCCTGTTTAAATACTCCATACCACTTGGAAAATTTGGAGTTGATAATTGCCAGTCTATCTATCCAGGCACAGTGCCGAAAAACTGCCTCACGCAACATTGCTCTGTTGGAAAGATTTGAATCCTGTGCAAGAATATGGTACAGATTATAGAAACTGGATAGTCTGGAGGACCAGAATTTATCCATAGAAGCCAAATCATAGCAGGATTTCAAAATTAATTTAGCTGGGGCATTTTTTATAGATCCCCAGAAGTTAAGCAAGGCGCAATGGATATGGGCTTTTATCGGGGGAAGGCCGGTCTCTGCACGAAGCATCGCCACTGGAGTACCAGCGGGTAATCGCAAGAGTTTTTTCAAAAAACTATTTTGAATAGCCTCAAGACTGGATAGGTGGAAATCCTCCCAGTCCCAGACTGCTGCTCCGTACAGGATCTGAGCAAGGACTTTACTCTGGAGATTTTCAATGCGGGGGCAATAAGATTGCCACCTGCTGTCCTATAGAAATTAAGTATAGCTCCATAAGATCTTAGTGCCACAACTTTAGTAAGATCAATATGTTTTTTCCAAGAGAGATTGTCCTGAAAGTGAATGCCCAGATACTTAAAGACGCGGCATTGATCTATTGGATGCCCTCCGATTGACCACTTAGAGTTGCAGTGCCTTTTACCAAACACCATGACTTTTGTTTTTTGATAGTTAATCTGGAGATTTTCCTTTACACAGTAAACATTAAGGCTCGCAAGTAGTCGCCTTAAGCCCTTGCGGGTGATGAATAGTAGGATCATGTCATCCGCATAAAGGAGCATCGATACCTTCCTATTTCCAAGAGGGGGGGGAATCTGGCCCCGCTAATTCAGTAGCTATATCATTAAGGTAAAGATTAAAAAGATTCAAAGAGACCCTCGGATCCAACCCAATGCTCCCCATCCTAGCATTAAAGTCACCGCATAGGATCAATCTAGAAAAGGGGAACTGGCGCTCTAACTGCGTCAGAATTTCTGACAATTGATCCCAAATACAACCTGGACCCACGGACCTTGCTACTGCAGGGGGGAAATATACATTGATGATAATAAGAGATCCTGTGCCGTTCCCCTCTAACCTCAAGCCCTGCACATACTGTGAGCACTTCATACTCAAAGGGTGGATTGCCACCAGCAGGTCCATGGAGATAATAATACCAAGGCCGCCACTACCTCGTCCTCTAGCTTTATACTTAACCGCAGGGGCAGAGAAAGCTCGAAAACCTTTCAGAAGCAATGGGTTGTCTTGGGTCACCCAAGTTTCCTGGAGACACAGAATTTTAAATTATTGGAGAAATGATCCCAAGTCTGCCTCCCGGTGTTTATTGACCCACCCCATTATGTTCCAGGATAAGATCGATAAATGTCAATCTGGACAAATTGTGTTGGCTTTCTTGGAAACACAGATGCAGCCGTTTGCTTTAGGATGTAGAATGTCAGAGACGGGGACAGGCATATCTTCTCCCCGTATGTCCATATCGAGATCGCTATAGATCCTAGGCACGCAGCCATTCTCACCGTCAAAAACTGGTAGATTTTGGATATGGGGTGACTTTACCTCTACAGGTGCTGAATAATAGGTACAAGGTGAACTGATAGAATAATGTGAGCCTTCTGGGGAGGCCAATTCTGCTCCCTCCAAAAACTTCATCTTAAGCCAAGCGTTAGGAGAGATAGTATTGGCTCTTCTCGCCTTTGTAGAGTATAATGGTTATGGTGATGTCACGGAAGGCATTGAAACACAGGGGTTTAATAACACAGCATGTTCTATTGTGTTCCTCTGGGCTGTGATTGGAACTCCCCTCTTTGGGATGGTCGGTCCAGACTCCTCATCCTTCCTGGGACTTCTGAGCTGCTGGGCTGAAGGTAACCTAGGGGGAGCCCGCGAGTGAATATTTACAAGGTGCAACTTTAGCTGGTCAATTCTATTCAGAATTTCAGTCCTTCATCTAGGTGAGAGAGAACCAAAAGAATGTAGCAGCATTTTCCCCTCATTATCAAGAGGTTGGCTAGACCAGCCAACAAATTGGCTCACATCTTGTGACAGAACATCCAATTTATCTATGTGGGTAACTGGCTCAGCGGCTCCTCATCTAGTACTCTGCTCCCATGGATCCAGATCAATAGCAATCCTTCCTTCATCTTCAGCTCGTCCTGGGGGTAATTGGTGTGAGGCCAGGGATGAGGGATTAAGTCCACCGGCAGGGCTCTATTTTCAAAGTATCTTACAGGTACTAAACCTAATTTAGTCAAGTCCTCTTTCTTATGCAAGATTTGGTTCACCACTTTCCGGGAAGAGAAGGTAGTCACGACACGTGCACTGCTGCCTTTATAGTACAAGTACTCCACCTGGTCAATGTCCATAATATTAAGATGTATTGGGGGGGATCTCTTTAAAATTTCCACGAGATGACGTTTGCTGGTGGATTGAGCTAAAGAGCTGCTAGGTTTTGGGTAATTTACGAATACCAGCTTATGCTGGTTCAGTACTAAGTTCCACTTCACTGTACTGGGCTTTTCCACCTGGACCTGGTTTACCTGCTCCCTCAGGAGAACATCATGCCATGGGTCCTGATAGGGAATATAAGGATCCTGCACACTTAAAGAGGAAATCCTTGGTGGAGCCAAAAACATAGTAAGGGGACAGTGATTGTTACAAACCTCCTGGTGAACTGGAACAGTTTTCTTACTAGGCTTCTTAGAAGAAGAGGACCCCACTTTCTCTCTACTTGATGCTGGGGATTGACCCATCAAGTCGTATAATTTCTTAAAATTCATTTTATTGCCAAGCACCAGCTTTTGAGATTTCAGATTTTTACTCTTTTTCGTGTAGGTGTGCAGTCTCCTGCTTTTCCGTGAAGTCCTGCTGATCAAGGGACTGATCTTAGTCTTGGAAGGAGCGGCTGACAATGTGCTTTTTTGAGAAGAGGATGGGTCAACTAACGGAGAAGGAGCAACGGATTTTTGATGCAACTCGACTAACGTCGTTAATAGGTGATTGCATTCACTCAAAAATACTTTGATGTGCTCCATCTCTGTTACCAGCATAAACAGCCATCCTGTTAGTGAAAGTCCCACTCCGGGAGGTTCTGTTTGCTTATGTTGCTGCCATGTCTCTGAAGATGTGCTATGGTTTTTTATCGTTTCCGTAATCTCTACAGGAGGAGGTCCTGTCTTTCTTGGCTCTGTAGATATGGCCCCTGGCCCTATTGGAGATGTCTGTGTTATATCATCGGGCTGTGCACTCCCTGATGAGGCATTGGGGTCTGTCTTAAACTTGTTCGACGATGGTATCTTTCATTTTCTTGCTGATAGTTCTGCATTTTTTACTCTAGGGTTCTCAGCCAGAGCAATTTCAGCAGCCAGACTTAAAGCTGAAGACTCCACCAAATTCCACTGTATGCTATCCTTGAGGGGCCTTGGAGGGGCACCCCCGGGCCAGATGTCCTCCTTTCCCACAGTACAGGCATAGCCCCTTCCTCCTGCATTTCTCCTTCTCCTCTTCTGACAAGCTCCCTTCCAATTTGCATGGGCTCCTCCCCTGACGAAGTCAAGGTTCCCACGCTAGTGGGTGATGAATGTGGGGGAGAGGTAGACATGCCTGGGAATGGATCGGCTCTGCTCTGCGCTCCAACCGACGGCCTTTGAGCCAACGATCTCTCTACAGGCACAACTGGATTAGCTGGGCCAAGGTGCCTGGTGGGGAGGTACACAGTCGTTGTATTCAGTCTCTTGGACCAAGACATAGAAGGTGTTAGTATAGACCCCCATGCATCCCCTCCCTTGCTTCAGGGTTTCTAGTTGGCGGGCTACTCCTTCCATTGTGGATCTCAAAATATCTCTTCCATGGCTGCGATGAAAACATTGTATTGACCCAGGGCAAGGTCATTTCAGATCAGATACGGGGTGGCCCACTTGGCAGCCTCCCTTACTAGCAGACTTCTGAGGAATGCCACCTTCGAGTCCTCTGTTGGAAACTTGGCTTCCCTTACACACATGTATAATTCACACTGGGCATGGAACGTGGAGAACTGGCCGCTCTGGCCACCATAGCGGGAGGGCATCCCCATGGGATACTTGATTCTGGCGGGTGCTGGTGCTGCGCCTCCCTGGGCAATCAAGGCACGGAGATTCTGGTTCTCTAAGTGGAGGTTCTGGGTCACGACTTGGAGGTTCTGGAGCTCAGTGTACAAGGTCTCAAGAGTCACTGGGAATTCCCCCTTTGGCACTGCCACTAGCCTCCACGTTCTCGGTCATGGAGACATCGGAGAAGAGGGATGGTGGCTGAGTCAAGCTGTCCTGCCCAGAGTCTGAGACACGAGACAGAGGCAAGACTGGAATTAATTCCAGATTTATTAGAGTAATGGTTACATCAAAAGCAGTGTGTTTCATAGACTTAGCTATGCTAACTCACAACAGTCCCTAACTAAGCTACCTAGGCGTACTCTGCAGCATGTGAAGAAAGTTGACTCAGCAATTGAGTCAGGGGGGCACTGCCTTAAGTAGGGAAGGTCTTCACTTGTAATCTCTGACTCCTGTGAAGTCTCACCTTCTTGCCGACCCGCTTCTTGCGGTGTCTCACACGGGGTGAAGGGGGAGCGAGCCTCCGCCGGCTCACCTGACAGTACAGGCTCAAAAAGTGCTGGCTCGACTTCAGGAGGTGGGAAAGCATTTGAAGTGTCAGGCAGGGAGTCCTGGGGGCGTGGAGTTGCCGCACACGCCAGGTCATCCCCCAATGCCTCTGTTGGGGCATCTGTAGGTGGAGCGAGGTCTGCTTCAGTAGGAGAACTGTCCATGGGAACTGACAGTCAACTACACCCCCTCCCTCATTGTCCTCAAAAGCCTCATCTGCCTCTGATTCCTCCCCTTGCTCTATCTGGGGAAGATGGGGCTCGACCGACTCCCCTCCCTGATCCTCCTGGGAGAGCTGGGGCTCAACACATAACCAGACCTGAACCCAGATTGAAATGGGTCAAGATAATTTGTTTCATCAGTGATTACTTGCAATTATTGTGCCACAGCCCTCTATCATCTTCCCTAAAAAGGGGGTATTTGAAACCGGGCGGTAGTTGTCACAAGCCAGTGGGTCCAGGGTGGGCTTTTTCAGGAATGGTGAGATTACTGTTTCTTTCAGGACAGCCAGGGGAACGCCTTCCCATGAAGATGTGTTGGCAACACCCTGGATCTACTTGGTGATACCCTCTTTGCATGCTTCAATAAGCCAAGAGGGTCAACAGTCAATGAGACATATTGCTGAATGCATCACTGCAATCACCTTGTTGATGACATCAGGCAGCATCACCTGAAACTGATCTGAAGAAGTTGCAGTAGAGTTTGCATTGCACACCTCACTGGAGACCTCAGTGACTGTTGATAAGGTGTCAAGATTGCTGTGGAGGCGAGAGATTATTTGCAAGTGCCTTGCTAATAATTCACAGCGGGCTTCTGAGGGGTGTACAACTCCACTCCCTGGAGTAGTTATTAACAGACAATACGAAAAAGCTCCCCTGGATGGCTACTTGAGGATGCAATGGAGGCAGAGAAGTGGGTTTTCTTTGCTTTGATTACAACCACACAATAGGCATGTTTACGTTTCTTTCATGCTTGATCCGCTTCACAGTATTTTTTTTTGCCATTTGTGCTCCATCCATCATCCAGCCTGTTTCATCATTGTTAGTTCATGGTGTACATGGGTGAAGAACGGGCTTGCACTTGGGGCAACCACATCAAGAGCCTGACATATCTCATTGTTCCACAGCATGATAAGAGCTTCAACAGGGTCACCTGCTCTATCTAGAGGACCCACCCTCCCTGAGGACATTCAGGAATCTGTTAGATTCTATTAGACTCTTGGGGCAGACCATCTTAATCTGTCCACCACTTCTCCAGGGGAGGATCAGAGCCATAAACCCACACTTCATTAGCTGTTCTCTAATCCAAATGCTGCCTTCTAGATGAAAATGCTGCTGAACTGGTGCCCACCTTTAAAGAGTGGATGGAAATGAGAAAGACCCTGAACCTTCAATTAGGTATCATCAAGTGGCAAATCTGCCCTTCTCTGCAAAATTGAACACTCACTCAGCAAAACTATAAAGAAAAGGAAGTGTGTGGCTGAGAGAGTGCAACAAAATAAAAAATGCATTAAGCCTTACCTAGGAGATTGTTAACTTTGCTCTAGAGTAAAAAACAAAGAGGCATTTGGTGTTCCAACATTATGACAGACCAACGTTCTCTGTTCTTTTTATGAAGACAAATGGTTAAGATTATTGAACGAGAGAGTAAAGCCTACATAATACATCTCAGCTAAAGTGAGCCATTTGACACAGCTTCTTAGTAAACAACTTTCCATCCCACCTACCTGCACATTGAGATCTCCCTTGGGGGACTTGCTCTTCAGGCCTTTTCCATCTGGAGCACTGTGGGTTGTATCCAATTTTAGTACTACACAGAGTAGACTCATTAAAATTGATGGACACAATTTACTTAGATCCATTAATGTTTAATGTCAACTGTGTTGGAGGTTGCAATTGCAATGCCCTGGTATATAGTGGGCAGTTTCAGAGTTGCATTCTTCACTCAAATGTCTTATTGTACTGGCCCATGTGGATAGATCTTCCAATCCAAACCTCATTTTGTTACCTGAGTCAAATCTTCCTCAGGCCCTTCCTCTCTGCTGTGATCTTGTCATTAAGGCTTCCCATCATAAGCATTTCTGTTCTAGGGGGAATATGAGAATTCTGGGTCACTGTCACCTCTAATACCTCTGTTTCGAACAGTAACCTTTTAAAAGGGAATGTCCACTCCAAGGACCTGACAGGTGGATAAAGCTAATTTTGGCTCAGTAAGTCCAAAAGTAATCAAGCCACAGCAAAGCATCCTGGGAAAAATCAGAGCTGACTACAAAAGTTTGACTTCAACCCTAACCAACATAATTCAGCAACATATGTGTGTTCCCATTGGTGGGCAGAATTCTACCATTAGCTACTTTTGTAATCTTCAGTCCTACTTTCTCAGGATGGTAATAATCTGTCACCATGTTCAGCTAACTTCTGGCAAATTCACCGGTGGAGAAGGGATACTTCTGCATCCACATATATATATATATATAAATCACTATGTTAAATTCTACATAACAACCCCTCAAATGTCAAGGGCATTTATGTCTAAAGAACCCCAACTTCCAATAGCCCCATCAATGGTGTTTCCAGCCCTCCAGATGTTGTTGGATTCCATTTCTCAGCTGGTATGGCCAATGATCAGGGATGATGGGAGTTGTCATCCAGCAACATCTGAAAGGCGCCAGATTATGGAAGACTGCTCTAGATCAGAGGTCACCAATGTGCTGATCTTCCAGATGATAGTAGACTCCAGCTCTAAGCTGGCTGCATGGGAGTTGGAATCCATCAACATCTGGAGGGACATCAGGTTTTCCATCCCTGCCTTATACATGCTGACCTCTCATGCTGGAACTTTCATTTTCTTTTAACTTATTCAGTATGAAATTTATAACATTGGATCATGACTCATAGTATGCAAGTAGCTATCTTTCTCAGTATTGAGAACGTAGTTGGCAAGAGAGATTTTTACACCTAAAAGCTTTTATCCTCCTCCACAACTATTAGCCACCTTCATTGTCTCATCCAAGGTAGTAAGATTGGCTAGACTGAGCTGCTTTCTAAATTCTCAAGGTTGGGTTACTGCAATGTGCACTATGTGGGGCTGCCCTTGGGTCTGGTTTGGAAGCTCAAGCTGGTGCAGAATGTGGTGTCTGAACTGCTGATGGAGCACACAGTTTCTGGAAGGATAGTGAGCCAGTTCCAAGGTCCTTGTATTAATTTACAAAGCCCTGAACAACTTCGGTCCAGGGTGCCGCCTGAACCCTTATATCCCAGCTCAATCACTGATGTAATCTGCAGGAGCATTGTGAGTTGTCCCCCAGGTTGGCAAGGCTCATTTGACAACAAAGAGAATGAGCCTTTAATGTCATTGGCCCAGTCCAATGCTCTGCCAATAGAGATTCAGCAGGCACCCTCTGTTTTGACCTTTAAACACCTGCTGAAAACTTTTCTATGTCACCAGGCCTATGCAGACAATTGAGAAGATATGTTTCTGCAGTAGTTAGTTGATTGATTTTAATTGTATATTTTGTATGTTTTTTTACCTATGTGTAGTTTTTTATTTGTAAGCCCCCCTGAGTTCCAGTTTTGGAAAAAGGGCATGGTAAAAATAAAGATTTATTATTATTATTATTATTATTATTATTATTATTATTATTATTATTATTATTATTATTATATTTCTGCTTTTAAAATTGTATATGGTTTTGTTCTGTTTGTATACGCTGTAAACTGCTTTGATTTTAATGAATAGCAGTATATAAATATTTTTTTATAAATAACTACATCTAAACGACTTTGTGAGGCCTGCCTGAAAAATGGTATATAAATGCCTTAAATAAATAATAAATAATTCACTCCCAACTAGTGCTAGCCAAGGATTCCTCATCAGGCTGTCACGGCATCGTATCTCTTTCCTTGTTTGTTCCTTCCTTAAAGCTTTCACATTTGTCAGAATCACTTAGGAAACCTATGAAATGGATGAACTGCCTAATTGCTAACTGGGAGTTGACAGCTACAGAAATGTGTCTCATCAGTGACAGATTACTCAATATTAATCAAACATTATTATATGTTATGGCTGGAAGGCATTTTGCAACTAATGAAGGTGTGTGTGTGCGTTTCCCCACTTCTGCATTTTATTGTGATGCTCGGAAGGCTTCAGCAAAAGTCCTCGCTCTGCTTTCAAGCAGAAGCTTATAGGAATTCCCAGAAGTCCTAGTTGCCATGGAAATCTTTTAATGCATCAATGTGAATTCCTCCCTGGAGTTCTCCCATGACAAGCCGGACTCACAGTAGCAGTATTCTTCAAGCTGTCGGCATAAGTGATTGATTGAGCAGAGCTGATGTTAGAACCATCTTGGTGCTCCTCGCACAGCAAGGAGTAGAACAACAGAAGGCAAATGGAACATGAGAAAGACTGAGCTTTTCTCCAACAGACATCTCTGTGGACCTCCACCACCACCCCCCATGGTGGAACAGGAAATAAATGGAAAGTTTGCATGTACTGTGAGGTCGACTTCTCAAGAGATTTACAGAATCATATATATCCCAGTGGCCTCTCTTTACCCGGGTGTCAGAATCCTACCTGATCCAGACACTTGGAATTTTCAGAAAGCACAATATTAATGTAAAGAACCTTTGAGACTCCACTTGTTGGCAGTGAGAAAAGACATAGCATGGAAGTGGATGGAATTTAAGGCAGTAACATAAGAGCAGTGGTATCAAAGAGTGTGGCAAATTGCATTATGGGAGAAACTGATGCAACATCTGTGGATAGCTAAGGGGCAAAAGAATAAGGAGCCTTTCACAAGGACATGGAGGTCCTTTTGATTTTGTTAAAGAGGAAGGGAACAATTTTCTCCCAAGATTTATAGACACTTGTAGTTGTCCTGAAGCCGGGGTGATATTTTGTCTCCATACTGATGTGGATTAGAGGTCTGGAAAAGAAAAAAAAAGGAAGGTCAGTAGATGAGGGAAGTTACTTAAGTCTTGTTGGTTCAAAGGATATGAATTTATTAACTATGCTGTCATAACACCTCCCTGAAGAGAATGATGCTCGATAGCAGAAGGAAACATGTAATGGTATAATTGTTATTATTTACCTAAGGAAAATCATGAAGGGCAGTTGAAGTAAACACATTAAATGAATGAAATGTAACGTAACATCATGCTGCAGACTGTACCACCCTATGTCGCCCTGGGCTCCTGCTGGGAGGAAGAGCGAGATTAATAATAATAATAATAATAATAATAATATTAATAATAAATGCCAGATTTTTTTATCAGTCAATCCCGTGTGAGGTAGGGGAAAAGGGGTAAGTGGAGGTTAAAGGTTGAATTGGAAATGCCGTTGATATCCTGTGTTTTGTATTTGATATTCAATAAAGGTATTTTTTTTAAGCACAACAGTCCAAAGGAATCCTGAAGTGCCCCATCTCCTGAATGTCTTGCCTGGCTCTCCCCCGCCCCCTCCAGGAATCCCTCTGACCATGCCACAGCCCTGCTGTGATTCCCAATTCTTCCCATTCGTCACCCAGGTCTCAAGACAGAAGGGGCAGTGGATCTGTTGGGAAACCCAAAGTGGCCTTAGTAGTACCCTTAGCAGCACCAGAAGGCTTGATCAGCGGGGATCTCCTCAGGAGAAAGAAAAGATCTACTCTGGAGGAGGGAGAAGATCCAGCTGTAAAAGCCAGCCAGGAAGAGGAGCTGTCAGTGAGCATATAAGTCTCTTGGGGTCCTGCCTCTGTGCTACTCCCACACTATATGCTGGACAAGGGCACCAGCTTGGGCACCCTCCACCCTAACTACTGTGTTCTGGCCAAATGCCAGATCCCATGGAGAATGAGGTAGGGCTGACCAAACACTGCAGGACCATGGATAGCTCCAAGTGGCAACTTGCTCCAACAACAGTTGATAGCTGACTGAGCCTTTCCAAGCTCCTGCTCTCAGACTACCTCTGCTCTCTCCCTTTTGGGATTCTTGCAGAGGCAACCCTCTGGTCTCGACAGGCACTCTTCTTCCATTCCCCAGACTCTGGTGAGGCTTGGTGGGGGGTAGAGGCAATAGGTGCAGGGTAAGATGCCAGTGAGGGTCCGTGCTCTGGCCCTACAAGTACAGGAGGCTTTTCTGTGGGCTCTTGTTCCTCAGCCTCAGTTGTTTCCTGATCTCCAACAGCAGGCTCAGAGCCCTTTGCTGAAAAAATTGCAGCTTCTGTCTCAGAGACTTGACTGCTGCTGGACTCTGGGGTCATCACACTAACCATTTTCCCACACTTCTGCTGAGTGAACAAACTCCCTAACTTTGATTTCCTATCATGCAATTTGTAGGACATGTTGCTTTTGGAAGGTGGTATCCGAATGAGGATGGCAACCAAAATGATCAACTCCCCTATGAGGACATTTAGGCACTTTTAGTTTTGTGGGGGGAAGGCCACTAAGGAGAGAGATTATGCATGGTGTGGGGCACGTGGATAGGGAGACATTTTGCAACCTCTCTCATAACATTTGAACTCAAGGCCATCCAAGGATACTGATTATTGAAAGATTCAGGACAGAATCATGTACTTCTTCACAGAGTGAACTGAGAAATTTGCTTCCAAAGGAGCGAGTGATGGCCACTAACATGGATGGCTTTATCCATGGCTTCTAGTCATGTTGGCTGTGTACTACCTTCAGTATTGGAGCTGAATGCCAATTACTGAGAATCACAGCTGGGGAGAGTACAGTTGCACTCATCACCTGCTTCCAGGCTTCCCACAGGCATCTGTAAGAACAGTTAGGAAGTTTTCCCCAAAGTTCAGCTGAAATCTGGCTTCCTTTCACTCCTAATCTAAGTGGCAGCAGGATAAATAATCAAACCCAAGAGTGTGCAGACCGGTGAGAAGAGCCCAAACCTTGAAAGAGGGAGAGATTCACCATCTGAATCTCTGAAGGCACTTGTGGCTCACAAGGAAGTAAAGTAGGTATCCTTGCAATGCAAACCAAACAAATATATCCCTCATCCAGGCTCCCCCACAGAGCTGTCTCTTTGTAACAGTCTAATGGACTGTTTTACAGTTTAGATATCAGCTGCTATATCTCATTTCCAGTCTAGTCATGATTCTGAGTTATAACTGGTTCTATAAATAAAGCAAGGATCCTCCAGCAATGTTGTTTTCCCAAAATTAACATGTATCCAGCACAAATTAAACTGGATAAAATTAAACATATATTTACCTTCTCAGTCAATGCATTTCATGGTGTTGTTGGAGCAGCTGGGGGCAGAGGGGGGAGGGAGAAAGAAAGAAGCAAAAATCCTAAAGTTGACATTTGTGCAACAGCCTTTATGGCTGATAAGAAAGCATGAATGATTCATAAAAATGAAAGAACAAAGACCATCTAATTAACCATCCCAGGAAATGTGTAATTTACTTACGCAAATTATATTATGAGTTTATTACAAGGTTCTAGGGGGTTCCCCTCTTTTTCCTCTTTCCCAGATCCATCTTGTGGCCAGGCTTTGGGGGCTATACAGCTAAAGTAAAATGTACCCATGAACTAAACTGGGAGCAGATAAAAAGCAATAAATGTAGTGGTTTTTCTTCTTCTCATCCATAAAAGCTGGTTTAGAAATCAGTCCTGTTGCAGAGAAGGAAACATTCATTATTAAAATGGTTGGCCACTGAAACACTGCTCTGTAATTACATAGTTAGAATTTTGCAGTTAGGCATTCTCCTCTGCAGCCCCTCGTAATGTCCTTCTCCAGGAGAATGTTACACACTTCTTTTTTGGCAATCTGTGGGTGGGTGGGGGTCCTGGAGGGGATATTATAGCAAAATAGACCACTCATCCATCTAGTTCACTATTGTGTACACCAGCCTTTCCCAACCTCTGTGTCCCCAGATGTTGTTGGACTACAACTCCCATCAGCCCCAGCCAGTATGGCCTATGGTCAGGAATGATGGGAATTGTAGTCCAGCAGCATCTGGGGACTCAAAGGTTGGGAAAGGCTGGTCTACACCAACGGGCAGTGGTTCACCAGGATTTCAGACAAGGCTCTCTCCCAGTGCTACCTGGAGATGGCAGGGATTGAAGTATTCCTCACACAAGACAGCAAAATGCATAAAAGCTGATTTATGCACTATGCGGTTCATGGCCACAACATGTGGCAATGGGGCCACCAGCGCAGATGATCTTAAGGCCTACCCTCGATCAGCAGATAGGAGCCATGATAAGTCGTCAATGGTGCCATCAGGGCAGGACTTGGGGGCAGGCATCCAAGGCCCTGCTCAGCAGAATGCCTGGGAGAGTCCCCAAGTTCAGCAGGGTTGGCTAACTGAATTTTTAAATGAATGAAACTGAACGTATTTTTAATACATGAGGTCAGACAGACGTGTGCATTGACAGTGGCAGTTGATGGCTACACGTTAGTGGGACAGTGGAATCTGCTGTCCTTGAAAGTTCAGACTAAAACCCAGAGCGGATTCCACTGCCTCACTGACACGGAGCCACCAGCCGCCAGTGTGTATTGGGCACTTGTGTAGACCCACCACCCCCATGAACCCTAAAACATGCTGACCCAATGGGATCTTTTAGCTGCAGACAAACCCAAGTGCTGCCTGGTATGTGTATCTGAACCCTAGTTACAAATATGATTATGGGTCCCCAGCAGGACCTGTATTTAAACCCATACTTGCAGCTAATCTTCCCAAACTATTGGAAGGAAGGAGGAGCAAGGAATATTAGCCATTGCATGAAAGATATACACCTAAGCAGAAGTTCTGAACAGACAGAGTCTCAAGATGGATGGATCAGTTTATTTCCAGTACATGTCAATTTCAGATGTGTTTATTCAGAGGTCTGTTCCAATCTCATTTCTGCATTAATCTACTTTTTTTAAAAAAAAGACTCAAAACTTGTATTTAAATATGTATTTTATCACACCACATGCATTTTGAAATGTTACTGTATCCTAAAATAGGCATTTTTTTTCTCCCCAACCCAAGACCTGGATAGCAATGCACAAGATCTGGGAGATAATTATATTCCGATATACCCATCCTCCGTGGCGCAGAGTGGTAAGCGGCAGTAACGCAGCTGAAGCTCTGCTCGCGGCCGGAGTTCGATTCCAACGGAAGGAGGAAGCCAAATCTCCGGTAAAAGGGTTCGAGGTCCACTCAGCCTTCCATCCATCCGTGGTTGGTAAAATGAGTACCCGGCATACGCTGGGGGGTAAAGAAAGGCCGGGGAAGGAACTGGCAATCCCACCCCATATATATGGTCTGCCTAGTAAACGTCGCAAGACGTGACCCTAAGAGTCGGAAATGACTCACACTACAAGTGCAGGTACACCTTTACCTTTTTATACCCATCAGTCTGAGAGGAGCAAATCCTGTCCGTTCACACTGGAGCTCACATAAATATTTTATTTTATTTATTTATGTATTTATTTATTTATATCCCACCCTTCCTCCCAGTAGGAGCCCAGGGCAGCAAACAAAAGCACTAAAAACACTTTAAAACATCATAAAAACAGACATCAGAATATATTAAAACACAACAATTATTAAAAACATATTAAAACAAAACATCGTTAAAACATTTTTTTAAAAAAAGCTTTTAAAACATTTTTAAAAGGTTTAAAAATATATTAAAATGCCAACACTGTGGAGACTGGGATAAGGTCTGTACTTAAAAGGCTTGTTGAAAGAGGAAGGTCTTCAATAGGCACTGAAAAGATAACAGAAATGGTGCCTGTCTAATATTTAAGAGGAGGGAATTCCAAAGGATAGGCACCACTACACTGAAGGTCTGTTTCCTATGTTGTGTGGAACAGACCTCCTGATAAAATGGTATCTGCAGGAGCCCTCACCTGCAGTGATCAACTGGATATATAAAGGATAAGATGGTCTTTCAGGTATCCTAGTCCCAAGCTGTATAGGGTTTTATACACCAAAACTAGAACCTTGAACTTAGCCCGGTAGCTAATAGGTAGCCAGTGCAATTATTTCAGCAATGGGGTGGCATGTTGGCAATACCCTGTCCCAGTGAGCAGTCTCACTGCTGCATTTTGCACC
The DNA here is from genome assembly GCF_030035675.1 of Rhineura floridana. Taxonomy (NCBI): domain Eukaryota; kingdom Metazoa; phylum Chordata; class Lepidosauria; order Squamata; family Rhineuridae; genus Rhineura; species Rhineura floridana. Next base: position 15,020,168 of record NC_084497.1, on the reverse strand, counting down.
AGCTGCAGCTTCCAGACCAACCTCAAGGGCAGCCCCACATAGAGCACATTACAGTAATCCAGCCTGGAGGTTACCAGTGCATGGACAACTGTGGTCAAGCTATCCCAGTCCAGAAATGGCTGCAGCTGTCTTACCATCAGAAGCTGGTGAAAGGCACTCCTAGCCACTACTCAGAGGGAGTACGACCCCATCCAAAGCAGGCAACTGAACAATTATCTGAGCTCAGGAACCACCAACCCACAGTGCCTCCATCTTGCTAGGATTCAGATTCAGTATATTGGCCCTCAACCAGTCTACCACAGAGTCCAGGCACAGGTCCAGGGCTTGAGCAGCCTCTTCTAATTCAGATGTTACAGAGAAATAGAGCTGGGTATCATCAGCGTACTGCTGACACCTTGCCCCAAATCTTATGATGACCGCTCCCAAGGGCTTCATATAGATGTTAAACAGCATGGGGGACAAGATGGTACCCTGTGGCACCCCATAGCACAACTGCCAGTGGGCCAAAAGACAATCACCCAATGCTATTCTCTAAAAACAACCCTGGAAATAGAATCAGAACCACTGTAAAACAGTGCCTCCGATACCCATCTCACCAAGACAGCCCAGAAGGATATCACAGTCAATGTTATCAAAAGCCACTGAGAGATGAAATGAGAATAATAGAGTCACAGTCCCCCTGTCCTTCTCCTGGTAAAGGTCATCCATCATGGCAACTAAGGCCGATTCAGTCCCATAACAGGCCTGAATCCAGACTGGAATGGGCCAAGATAATCTGTTTCATCTAAGAGTACTTGCAATTGCTATGCCACAACCTTCTCAATCATCTTCCCTATAAAGGGAGAATTTGTGAGCGGGTGGTAGTTGTCACAAACCAATGGGTCCAGGGTGGGCTTTTTCAGGAGCGGATGGATCACTGCCTCTTTCAGGGTGACTGGAACCACTCCCTCCCACAATGATGCATTGGCCACACCCTGGATCCACTCAGTCAAACCCCCTTGGCAAGCTTTAATAAGCTAAGAAGGGCAAGGGTCAAGAGGACATGTTGTTGGCCTCTTCATCTCGAGCACCTTGTCTACGTCATCAGGCCACATCAACTGAAGCCATTTCCAAAAAGTTGCAGGAGAAGTTGCACTGGACACCTCACTGGGGACTACAGTAGATGTGGATTAGGCATTAAGATTGCTATGGAGGCAAGCAACTTTACCCTCAAAGTGCCTTGCAAACAATTCAGTGGGCCTAAGGGTCTAAAACTTCATTTCCTGGAGCTGATGTCAACAGACCCCTGACAATATGGAAAAGCTCCACTGGATGGCTACTTGAGGATGTTATGGTGGCAGAGAAGTGGGCCTTCTTTGCCGCCCTCATCGCCACACAGTAGGCATGGTTATGATGTTTTACTCATGCCCGATCAGTCTCACAGCACATCTTTCACCACTTGGATTCTAGCTGAAATCCAGCCTGTTTCATTGCCCTTAGCTCACTGGTGTACCAAGGTACAAACCAGGCTCCACAATGCCAGAGAGGGCACTTGGTGGCAACCATGTCAAGAGCCTGACGCGCCTCGCTGTTCTACAGCATGACAAGGGCTTCAACAGGGTCACCTGCTCTATCTACTGGGAACTCCCCCAGGGCTTTGAGGAATCCTATGGATTCCATTAGCCTCTGGGGGTGGACCATCTTAATCTGTCCACCACCCCTACAGGGGAGGATCACAGCCATAAGTCTAAATTTCACCAGGAAGTGGTCTGATCATGACAATGGGGTAACATCCACCCTCCCATCTTCAGACCATCCCTTCCTTCATCTGGAGTAAAAACCAAGTCGAGGGTGTGCCCTGCCCTATGTGTCGGGCCAGTGACAACTTGAGACAGCCCCATGGTCATCATGGAGGCCATGAAGTCCTGAGCCAGAACACTAGAGGCAGCCTCAGCATGGACATTGAAATCACCCAGGACTATCATTCCAGGCTCCTCCAACACCATGGCTGAGATGGCCTCTGCCAGCTCAGTCAGAGAAGCTGCCGGGCAGCAGGGTGGATGGTACACCAGCAGCAACTCTAGTGTACTGTCTCCTTAGTCCGACACCAGATGGAGCCCCTCACAGCCAGTTTCCTGATGACAGAGATGGAAGTTCTGTAGGCCACAGCAACTCCTTCCCCCATCCCTGCAGCCTGTGCTGATGTTGCACCAAGTATCCAGGTGGGCAAAGCTGGGTCAGATCACCCACCCAGGTCTTGGTAATGCACATCAAATTGGAACCTACATCCACAATCAAATCATGGATGAGTGTGGTCTTATTGTGTACCAATCTGGCATTAAACAACATGTACAGGCCAGTGGGCACAGCAGATGAGCAATAAGGAACCCATCCATGAGAGGAGTGGGAGCAAGGAACAAAGTGTAGATAGCCTTGCCCTCATTTTCTGTGGTAGTTCACCACCTCTCCATGGCTATACCTCCCTCTACTCAGCCTCCAAGAGGTCTTCTGTATCTTTAAAAGTTGTGCAAGGGGAAGGGAGAATTCCACCTTGTGGTTTTTCCCATTATAGTGTTGCAATTACACCTGCACTTGGCTGAATTTTCTCTTCTCTTAAAGATACAGAATCATTCTCAGGCCCTGAGCCTGGCAAGCCTAGCTTGGAGTCAGAAAAGTATGACATAACAAGGATGATCCTATTCTTAGAGGAAGCATCCACCCTATATGGGGAGATGGGAGTAGATTAATTTATGCCCATTGTGGATTCAAATATTTGTCAGTAATAAAATTGTGCTCCTGTTTCATTCCATATCTTGTCATATGCCCCCCTCCATTTGTCTGGGAGACATAGGACCTTCCAGGGAGAAGGGAGAAGCTCAATGCAGAAATCCAACTAGAACTGGGCAACCCTAACTCTGCACAGACACCGTTTTAGTAATCTTTTATTTCCTTCAAAATCCCTACAAAGAAATAACTAGGCATTTTAAGCCTGGGGATTTGCTTCTGACACAAATGCCATTTCTGGCTTGCCCAGAAGTGAACAGATCAATAAGTGCTTACTTATTGAATTATTTATTTTATTGTAGCTTAACTTAGAGGTGAGCTGAAATTTCTCACAAAACGTTTTTTCTGAGAAAATCTCTGATTCTTTTTTCCCCTTTGTCTCACTGTCCTCCCCCAAAGAAGGCCACTTTTAAAAAATATATATTATTGTTATTATTAGGTTTTATCCAGTGTTAGTCCTACTCAGAGTAGACCCACTGAAGTTAATGGGCATGACTAACTAAAGTCCATTAATTTCACTGGGCCTCCTTGGAGACGATCTTAGCTGGATACAACTTAGCAGCAGTAGTAGTTCACTATTTTGCGGGTGAGGGGTGAAATAAGACGCAGAGACATCAGCTTGGGTTGAACAAGGGCCACTTTATTAAAATTACAGTAAATAAAAACCCCAATTTAAAGTGACCTGCAGAGGGAAACCTAGGTGCGGGAACTGTCTATAAGCAAGTAGCTTACCACGCAGCTCTCGGGCGACCAGCCCCTGCTGGGGCAATGGCAAGCCCATCTGCTTACCCTTTACCCCAGCCACACTTTGCAGGTGAGTAGGGGGGCCTTCCCACATCATCCCCACCCGGGACCGTATAACCCCTGGGTAGATGAGGGTAAGTTGGCCCCAGAAGCAGCCCATATCCTGCTCTAGAGCTGTAAAGCCCTGAGAGACAGGCCCTCCGGAACTGCCAATCACCTCCAAAGGTGCCTAAGGGGGCCACCTAGCTGTCCTTACCTATTTCCCTTCCCGCACCTTCCCGCCTTGGTTTTAAATATATTGCCCAATGGGCATGACCTGTTGGATAATTCAATTAGCCAAATAAGCCGAATCTGCCTATTAAACACAACACCCCCTAACCCAATTCCCTCCCAGTCCCATAGCGTGGAGCAGGCAAAAAACCTGCCTGCCAACACGGGTGGGCAGGATAAAAATTCCTACTCGGCCCCGAAGCGACCCCATAGGCACACCATGAAAGAGGGAGGGCAGGGTGGGTGTCGTCGCACAGCAAAAGGAGGAAGGTAGGAGGGGCGGCTGGACTTAAGTAGTCCTACTGACTCCGCCCCTCACATTATGCGTCGCGCCTTCATCATTAAAGATGGAGGCAGCGTCTTCACCCCCATCCGCAACATAGCCCCGCTTGTCAGCTGCGCGGCGAGCGGGGCGCCTTTTCTCCTTAATGATGCTAAGTCTGGGGCATTGTTGAGGATGCAGAATGGTTGCTGCGTTGCCAACACAGATGCTGCTGATGTCATTTGCATAAACACAGCAAAACCAGAAAACCCTTGGGGGAAAAGAAAGCAAATTTGTTTCTACTACTGCTGATGGCAAGCCCACACTAGCAAGACAAGATTGGAGAATTTTTCCTCCCCAGGAGGCATTTGATGAAATTGCCTTCCCCAAAAAACATTTCCCTGGCTGCAAACAGACTGGAGAATAGGCACCTGGTTGGCCTCTGTGAGAACAGGATGCTGGACTAGATGGCCTGATCCAGCAGGCTCTTCTTATGTTCTGATACTGAGATGCTATACGTGCTCACCCCATCAAACTTAATCCACAATTTATTGATCAGAGAGTTGGTGCTGGCAATTTGGGTTAAGCACCATTTTAAATTAATGTAAAATTTTGTAGGGCACTGAAGGTCTTAAACTGGAGATTGTGGGAGCAAGGCTCTAAGCCATCCCTGCCTGGATCGCTGTCCTAGCTTGGAAACAGAGGGAACTGCTGGATGAATTTCATTGCACAGTGCCACCACTTCAGATGGTCTGGAGTGGTATTACAGTTTCCATGTCCAGCAGCAATGAGCTGATGCCAGGAGCCAAAAGGATGCCTGTAATGCCACTGACTAAGTCCTTAGCTATGCTCATGTCTAAAGTGATCTGCTTCTCTGCATTGTCTGACCACCCAAGAAGATGTCATTTCCTAAGTCGGACAGGTGCACCCCATCATCCCTGTAGACCTCTTCCCTATTTCTTGGTGCTATGCTAACCGCTTCTGGACACACTCCGCCCCCCAATATAACTGGCCAAAACTGTCAACCTCCTATGCCTCCACTCCTAACCCCTCACCTGGCTAACCATGCACTACCCAAAGAGGATGGCACTGGATTGCCCACACGGCTCAAGCAGCTGGACACCCCCACTACTAAGTCACAATCAGATGTAGGGCCTACCTTGACTGGATCTCCTTATGCCCAAGGCCCCCAATCAGGCCCTCCTTTCAGCCCTCATGCCCAGTTCAAGCAGGCCGCAACCACTGAAAACTCCATCTAGATAAAGGCCCACCACTCTAGGCCATGCCACAGTGCCTGTGGTGACCTCTCCACCTCTCAAGCCCAGCCCAACCACCAAGGCCTCTCCACCCCTCAAGCCCAGCCCAACCACCAAGCCGAACATCGAGCCCTCCTAACACCCCCGGGAAGCCCTGGGAGGAGGGACCATAGTGGTAGCCAGAGCTTGGAAGATTACTTTTAAAAAGTAATGAATTACAGTTACAATTACTTGGCCCAAAAAAGTAGTAATTACCGTTACAATTACAATTGCTCTGAAAGTAACTGATTACTTTACTTTTTCTCAAAAGTAATCACTACAATTACATTTCAGTTACTTTTTTAAAAAAACTCCTACAAGGTGCTGGCCTTGGCTGCTGCACATCTAAGAAGCCTAAAACAATATTAAAAATAAACACACACACACAGGGGGTAGTAGAATAAAAAATTTTATCCTTAAGATTAACATAATGGCATAACAGAATCTCACATCCCCCCAAGCAATGAAGATACCCCAACTCTTGAAATCAGATTTTACACTTGAAATGCTTTTATAATATGTTTCTGTTATGTCTCAAAAGAACAAGATGCTCAAAGAGCATGTCAGACAAGGAATGTCTTTTTACAGTCATTACGTTGCCACCAGTACTAAACAGGCGTTCTACTGCGGCGCTTGAAGGCATGCCTGTGTTGTGATGCAAAAAGCACCGCAGCACACGTGGAAAGCCATAGAGTGATGACACTTCCCTGCTGGGAGACCTCAGGTACCTCACCAGTTCCTCCTCAGCAGTGTCCACTGCTGACTTCTTGTCCTGGGGCAGAAAGTTAAAGAAGTCATCTTCTAAGTCATCTCCTTCCTGGTCTTTATCTGAAGACTGATCACTGTCCTCATTAAGTACACCCATCTTTATTTCAGCTTTCAACAAGGCTTCCATTGTGTATCTAAGAAAGAGAGAGGATATGTTAACACATATATGTTAGGAAACCATCATCCGCTCTTCATTTCCTGATGCTTGTCATGTCCCCTGGTTCAGGGTCCAGCCTGAGCCTGTGGATGATGACATGGAAGGTACACCATGGGGCAGCACAGCAGACCCTTAAGGATTACCTGCAGCAACCCAAGGTTGTGATGAGGAGCCCCAGGAAGAAAAGGCCCAGCCCCTGCCTACCACCTTAAGCCCTCTGATGTCTCCCTTGAAACAACATTTCCCTTGGAGTAATCCACCCAAAGGGCTTCCCTAATGTTCTTACTTGTTGGTATGGGTGGTGGCCTGACACGATTCCAGCCGATCTAGTTTGAAGCGAGGGTGTAGGCAGGCTGCCAGAAGAAGCAGATCCCTGCCAGATCCCCACTTCTCAAGGGTTGTCTGCTGCTGCTTCAGCATTTTGGGAGGAGGGGTGTCATGCATTGGTTCAGGAAGGCCACGTCTCCTTTCCTTTATTGCTTCTTCAATTGCTCTCAGCTTCTCAGGGTGTGCCCTCTGAGGAAGAAGAACAAAGCATGAATCCAAGAAAAAATGGAAGAGGAACTTCGCAATTTAAACATAAATAGACAATGGACACTCTTTGAGGACCAGCATGACAAAGGCTTACCTCAAAATGTTTCTTCACATTGGATGAGGAGGAAACAGCTGATCTCAGGTTTTTGATCCTTGGAAGGCAGTAATTGCATCGTACAACAACATTTTTCCCACTCTGGCTCACAAATGTACAAGCTTTCTCAAAGCCAAACCATGGTACTTGCTGTTCTGCAGATGTGGCTGTGGGCAACTGGCACTGCTTCATGCCCTCCTCCTCCTCGTGCACAGGGCCTCCTTTCTGAACCTCACTTTCTAGTTTTGCCTCCTCAGGATCAACAAGCTGTGACGCAAGTGGCCGCACTAACTGACTGCTGCTCTCAGCAGCAAAACCTGCAACAGGAGTCTCTGTAATAAACAAGAGATAATGCTCCTATGTGGGTGAACTTCAGCTGTGATGTGCCCCCATCTCTTTCCCATGCTGCAAGGTGCCCCAGTCAAAGTGGAAGTAAACAGGTCGATAGCACAATTAAAAGAGATCCTATTTGCATCATTTTTGCTCACTAAATAACCCTGCCTGGGCCAGTCTAACCTACTATCTCACAGGGTTGTTGTGAGAACAAAATGAGACTAGGGTTCAAATCCCCACATAGCCATGAAGCTCACTGAGTGACCTTGGGCCAGTCACTGCCTCTCAGCCTCATGAAAACCCTATTCATAGGGTCACCATAAGTTGGAATCAACTTGAAGGCGGTACATATATATTTTATTTTGAATATGATGATTATGATAATAAATATGCAGCATTTCAAATTAATTCTGTATGAGAAGCATTCCATGCCAAGCTTGGAAAACCAAGGATGAGGTATAAAATGTAGACAAAAATACTTTTGACAAAATGCCGTTTATATTTTATATATATGAGCCTGGGTAGGGAACATTTAATCTAGCCTACTTGCTTTCAGCAAGAAGGGTTAAGTGCCTTCAGGTTAGGGCAGTCACCAGAAGGCCACAGCAGAGACAAAGGAGCCTAGTGTTGTGGAGATGTTAGATGGGAGCTTTGGGGAGTAAAGATGGAGGCTTCTGAAGGCTGCAATTCTAAACACACTTACTAAGGGATTAAGCCCCATAGAACTCAACAGGACTGACTTCTAAGTAGGTATAGTTTGGACTGTGCTGTTGGTAAACCTTGACTAGGGTTCTTCTGCAAAGGCATCCATATCCAAGCAGGGTTGGCAACCCCCTGCCTGGAATACCCTGCCCTTATCTTTTAATGTGGCTGCTCCAAATGTTTTTACAGATTTGACCCTTTACTTCAGAAAGAGGTCTGAAAAATGAGTAAGAGTAAGAAGTATCTTTTAAAATTGTTCTTTTCAATTCACTCTTGAATGAACATCATACCTAGGGCAGATCCACACCATTCCTTTAAAGCACATTCAACACCCATTTGAAGCACATGAATCCCACCACAGAATCATGGGAACTGCAGTTTGTTAAGAGTGGTGAGAACTATAACTGTGAGGGGGAAATGACACTTCCCAGAATTCTTTAGGGGAAGTCATGCGCTTTAAATGCGACTTGGATGTGCTTTACACATATTGTGTGAATCTGCTTAATAAATTTTGCCTGCATGTAAATTGTTTTAATTAATTTTTCAAAATGAAAATAAGCTATAAAGTGTAGTGGGTGACCATGGGCTACTCACCATTTCTCAGCCTATCTGCCCCTCAGGATGAAAACAATGGAGAACCATGACTACCCCAAGGCATACTTAAAATGTAAAGGAAGTATTGTACAACCATAGTATGCAATTGGATACTTATAGGGACACAGCATGACAAAACTGGGTGGAAGTAAAAGTTCTACACTTAGGAAAAAGAAACCAAATGCACAGTTATAAGATGGGGGTGACTTGGCTCAGCAGTACGACATGCAAGAAGGATCTTGGAATTGTTGTTGATCACAAGCTGAATATGAGCCAACAGTGTGATGTGGCTGCAACAAAGGCAAATGCTATATCAGGCTGCATTAACAGAAGTATAGTTTCCAAATCATGTGAAGTATTAGTTCCCCTCTATTCAGCACTGGTTAGGCCTCATCTTGAGTGCTGTGTCCAGTTCTGGTCTCTGCACTTCAAGAAGGATGCAGACAAACTGGAACAGGTTCAAAAGAGGGCAATAAGGATGATCAGGGGACTGGAAACAATGCCCTATGAGGAGAGACTGAAGGAACTGGGCATATTTAACCTGGAGAAGAGAAGACTGAGGGGAGATATGATAGCACTCTTCAAGTACTTGAAAGGTTGCCACACAGAGGAGGGCCGGGATCTCTTCTCAATGATCCCAGAGTGCAGGACACAGAATAATGGGCTCTAGTTGCAAGAAGCCAGATTTCGACTGGACATCAGGAAAAGCTTCCTAACAGTTATAGCCATACAACAATGGAACTAATTACTAGAGAGGTAGTGGGATCTCCGACACTGGAGGCATTCAAGAGGCAGCTGGACAGCCATCTGTCGGGAATGCTTTGATTTGGATTCCTGCATTGAGCAGGGGGTTGGACTTGATGGGCTTATAGGCCCCTTCCAACTCTACTATTCTATGATTCTATGAAAATATTTATATAAGCATGACTATCAAATATGTTTATTTATATAACCTGTAAAGATATTTATAGTGCAATCCTATGTTTGTTTACTCAGAAGCAAGTCCCAATGTATTCAATGGGGCTTACTCAACCAGGGAAAACTGCAGCCTCAAGTGATAAGGAACTTGTTCTTTTAACAAGTCCTTTAAGTTGAGAGCTTATCCCAGTCTGCGTCTGTGTTGAAATTGCTTTTTAATATGTTTTTAAACTTTTTCTTAAAAAAAATGTTTTTAAAGCTTTTAAAAATGTTTTTAAAGATGTTTTGTTTTAATATATTTTAAAGTCTGTTTTTATGATTTTTAAAGTGTTTTTAGTGCTTTTGTTTGCTGCCCTGGGCTCCTACTGGGAGGAAGGGTGGGATATAAATAAAATAATAAAAATAAATAAATAAACTTCATTCATTTTTTTAAAAAATGAGTATTAGTTTCCTACATAATAAAAACTGTGATAAACCCTGCCTAATTTCTTTAAAAATAGGGTTGGAGGGAGAGAGATTTACAACACAAACACAAGTCTGCACTTTACTCACAATCATGAAAGGGCGGGGTTGCAGCCAGAGCTTTGAAAAGTTACTTTAAACTACAACTCCCATCAGCCCCAGCCAGCTTGGCCACTGGATTGGGCTGATGGGAGTTGTAGCTAGAGCATGATCTGTTTAAAAAAAAGTTGTGCAGGGGGGTTACGTTTTGGTGTATATCTTGGGAATTAGACCACCTAGAAACTTAATTTTTTTTTAATTGAAGCGGAGAGTCCAGAGAGTAAGGGGTGGTAGCCAGAGAGCCGGAGCCCCCCCCCCAAAACCAGAGACTCCAGCCGAAAACACACACACCGGGGCACACACACATACAAATCATCATCACTCACCTCCACAGCTCTTCGCCATTCTGCTGCAGCCTTCTCCTCTGTTGTTGTCCTTGCCCTGGCTTTTTCCTCCGGTGTCCATTTTTTCCTCTCAGAGTCAGACGCTAGCAGGCTCCCCCTGCCTATTCATCTCTTCCCTCGTGCCTCCTAACACAGATCACGAGGGAAGAGACAGTCTGAGCAGAGGTCCAATCAGTGTGAGGCACATGTCTTGTGTTAACCAATCACAGCCAGGAGCTGACTTCCCCTTGTTCCCGTCCCCAAGTAACGTCCAACCTAACGTGGAAACATTAAAGTTGAAGCTGAAAAGTAGGGAAATTACTATTCATTCCGTTACTTGCCAAATGTAATGGAATTACCCACTTGTTATTTAAAATTGTAACAAATTAAAAGTAACTCGTTAAAAATAACGAGTTACTTCCAAGCTCTGGTGGTAGCTCCTCAAGGCCCCCTACCATCCTGGACCTCCCTCCTCCCCCTGGCTCCAAACCACATGGGGACTAAGCCCTGATGCTCCTTGGCATCCAGTCCTGTGGCCACCACCGACTCCCCAGGTTCCGCTGCTGCTCCTCCAAGAACACCACCACTCATCACTCACAGCCGCTTGCCACTCACTGCCACCAAGCAGTCAAACCTCACCGTCGCACTCCCTGCAAAAAAAGAGAAGGAGGTCAAAAGGGGCGCATGGCCTTAAATAGCCTGTCCCTGCTCCTCCCCTGCATTGGCATGATTGGCGCCAAAAGAAGCCGGAAGTGGCTTCATGCCTTCCTTCTTGTCCCTGCTGCAAAAATGCTCCTGCCCAGACCTCTGTTGGTGCCAGACGGAGAGGAGCGGGACCCTGTAAACAACGTTGCTTCTGCTTCTGCTACAGCACACAGTGGTGGCTGGTTCCTATTGGGAATGGTAGGATGGAAGGCCAACAGCAGGTGGAGCCAGAGACAATGACAAATTCTAAGTTTGTCCCACTCCCTGCTGTGAGTTCCACAAGGCCAAAACTGAGACTAAGGAGGAGGAAGTTGGCAGGCCATGCCACCCCCTGGACTGGTTGAAAGTAAAAGGGCAGGAAGGTGAAAGGCTGGCTGAAGGCAGACTGAGGTTGGGAGGGGGCATATAGATTTATAGAATCGTAGAGTTAGAAGGGGCCATTGAGTCCAATGCATCCTGCTCAACGCGGGAATCCAACTTAAAGCATCCCTGACAGGTCGCCATCCAGCTGCCTCTTGAATGCCTTCAGTGTTGGAGAGCCCACTACTTCCTGAGGCCATGGGTTCCATTGTCATACCACTCTAACAGTTTGGATGTTTTTCCTGAAGTTCAGCTGAAATCTGGCTTCCTGTAATGTCCTATAATGGACCATCCTCCACTGCAACAACAATGCTTGTGATGAAAAGGGAATGCTTAAAAATATCTCTTGACAGGTGGGTGTTCAACCTTTTTCGGAGGGCCTTCAGGGAACAGACAGATCTCAAGCTCCCATCACATCCCATCCCACTGCAAAACCAATTCCTCCTCTTCTCATTTGTTTGTTTTATCCGGTCCCCTGGAAAAATGCCTCTCCACGTCGCACACATCAGTTCCAACCCATTGCTGCTATGAAACAAATTATCTCTCCAGTTGGAACTTGTATAGATATCATTTTGAGTTGGTATCTGGTCTCCAAATTTGCACAAGCAGTGCTTCCTTGAAGATGAACGATTCATTCGGCAACTTGACCCCAAAACCTGAGTGTTCTGCATTTTAAGCATGAGTGCAAACATTTTATTTCAGCAGGACTGACTTTACTCTAGCAGGCTTGAGATCAGATTCATAATGACTGTGGTGAATCTTAGACAGAGACCTCTTCCCATTAACACAATTACCTAATGGCCCAGAAAATATAATTAATTAGATAACCTCAGTTTGTTTGGAGAATGCGCTCAGATGTAAACTGGTAGTGTTGGTTTCTAAGCCCTTGATCAGTCAATGGATTTTGCACCATTGCTGATGCAACTGCTTATGCATTTATGTTGGAACAGTACATGACTTGAAGTAGAAAGACCCAACCACAAAATTCACTGAGTGACCCATGGCCAGCCCCCAAACCATCCCAAAGTGCCACTATGAAGGGTGAAGACATGCACACCACAGAGAACTGAAATTTCAAATATGTATGGTGAGGCCACATTTGGAACACTGTGTAGAGTTCTGGTCGCCTCATCTCAAAAAGGATATTATAGAGTTGGAAAAGGTTCAGAAGAGGGCAACCAGAATGATCAAGGGGATGGAGCGACTCCCTTACGAGGAAAGGTTGCAGCATTTGGGGCTTTTTAGTTGAGAGAAAAGGCGGGTCAGAGGAGACATGATAGAAGTGTATCAAATTATGCATGGCATTGAGAAAGTGGATAGAGAAAAGTTCTTCTCCCTCTCTCATAATACTAGAACTCGTGGACATTCCAAGAAGCTGAATGTTGGAAGATTCAGGACAGACAAAAGGAAGTACTTCTTTACTCAGCACATAGTTAAACTCTGAAATTTGCTCCCACAAAATGCAGTAATGGCCACCAGCTTGGATGGCTTTAAAAGAAGATTAGAGAAATTCATGGAGGACAGGGCTATCAATGGCTACTAGCCGTGATGGCTGTGCTCTGCCACCCTAGTCAGAGGCAGCATGCTTCTGAAAACCATTTGCCGGAAGCCTCAGGAGGGGAGGGTGTTCTTGCACTCAGGTCCTGCTTGCGGGCTTCCCCCAGGCACCTGGTTGGCCACTGTGAGAACAGGCTGCTGGACTAGATAGGCCACTGGCCTGATCCAGCAGGCTCTTCTTATGTTCTTACGTTCTTATGACTCCAGTCCCTGGTTACCCAGCAGAATACATATTGGGTGGTATTCAATGCTATTCCTACTCAGAGTAGACCTAGTGAAGTTAATGGACCTAACTAACTTAGGTTCATTAATTTCAATGGGTCTATCCTGAGTAGGACTTAGACAAATACAACCCTCTGTTGTTAATGGCCAACATCCTGTTTTCTCTTTTCTCAACAAAAATAATTCTAATCCAATTTCTTTACATCGTCACCCTTCCTTGCATGGCACGTTTCTCAACTGGCAAAGGAACTGGGCATTAATGGTGCAATGGATTTATTCTGCTGCTATAGTCCTGAATCATGTATTCCTAAGATAAAGTATGACTAAGTAACACACAGCCCATTGCCTGCTCTATACTTCAATTTATCAGTTTGTTGAGCTAAGAGCAGCAACAGGCCTCGTTGATTCATCCAGAAACAAGAATGTTCAATGCACCAATTTGTTTTGTTCCCTCTGATGCCTTGAAGCTGCCTTATATTAGGACAGATCATTGACACATTTACTCCAGTGGTGACAGGCAGCAGCTTTCCAGGGGCTCAGGGAGAGATCCTTCCCACCCTACTACCTATCATGATTTTGGATCCAAGAATGTAAATCCACAGAATGAAGACTGGCAGCCATTGAATCCGAAGTCATTCAACAGTTTGTACAGCAATCCCAGGCCTCCCTCTAGTCCAACAGGACATGCCCACAAAACATTGATTTCTAAGAGTCATCTAGCCTCCCAAATAAGGGAACATCTCTAAATTTGAAACAATGAGTACACGAAAGCTTGCATTCCATTGAGTAGCACATTTGGACTCAGGGCTAACTCTGGACCCTCCAGATGTTGCTGGACTTCCTCAGCCTCTGTATTGGGGCAGTATCATTCTTTCAAACCTAGTGCCTAGGGCCAGAATGTTACTGCTCCAATACAGAGGCTGAAGGAGATACTCCCATCAGTCGGGGAGGAGTAATTCCTGGTTTGACCGGGAGTGCAAAATGAAGAAGAGGGAGTTAGCTACCCAAATCAAAAAGCTAAAAAGAAATTATTCTAAGGAGGCAACCCATCGCCTACTCTTAATGAAGAGAGCTTACAAAAAACTACTAAAGGATAAAAAAAAAAATTGTAAACAATTGGCGCAAGTTAGAGCAGGCCCATCTCCAAGGCAAGGACACACTTTTTTGGAAACTTGTCCAATGGGGTAATTACCAGTGGGAAAACGTCCCAATTCCCCTGATTTTACCCGAAACGTGGGTGTCTCATTTTAGAATAATTTTTGGCTCGGTCCCATTATCTCTTCCACACTACCTCGAAAGGCTGTCAGACTTGCCCGACTGGCCCCCAGTCTCAAGCTCTGAGATTGGAGACCTGATCCTGATGCTACGCAAAAGTAAAGCTCCGGGAGAAGACATGATGCTACCGGAGATCTTTCTGGCCGAAATGTCATGGTGGGGTCCCTTACTTGCGGCCTTATTTACACACATTAACACCGTAGGTGAGTTTCCAAAAGGCTGGCGTACCAGCATAATTGTACCTATTTTTAAAAAAGGGGATCCAGCTGACCCCTGAAATTATAGGCCAATTAGTCTGCTCGACATAGTGGCAAAACTCTATGGTCGCTTCCTGCTTAACAAACTAGCTGAATGGGATGCAAAGTTCTCAATTATTCACCAGGAACAAGCCGGATTTAGAAAGGGAAGATCCACAAAAGAACAAGCATTTATTCTACAATACCTAATAAACAAGGCCGTAAAAGGGCGGAATCTATCGCTCTATATTGCCTTCATAGATTTTGCGGCAGCTTTTGATTCGGTGGATAGGGCGATTCTGTGGCAAAAGTTGGACTATTCAAATGCAGACAAGAGATTGGTGTGGCTCATAAAATCTCTACACCAATCCAATGTGGCAAGAATTCGTTTAGGAAGGAATGGCGCCTTATCCTGTGACATCCCTATAATGAAAGGGGTGAAACAAGGGTGCATATTGGCGCCATTACTTTTTAATTTTTTTATAAATGACATAATTCCTGCACTGTCCGCACCCAAGTTCTTTCCCCCTGCTGTAGGTTCCCAAAAAATTTCAGTACTATTATATGCGGATGACCTGGTTTTAATGTCCATGAACAAAATAGGTATAAAAAGATTACTCCTCGGTTTGGAAGAATATTGTCCAACCCACCACCTCCAAGTAAACCAGGCAAAATCAAAAATCATGGTCTGCGGTAGATACAGAAGGACAAAAAACATTTGGATTTTTAATGAATGCAGACTAGAACAAGTGAAGTCCTTCAAGTATCTTGGCATAGTCTTTACAAATACACTCTCCTGGAAAGCGCATGAGGAAGCCATCAAACTAACCAGTGCTAAAACATCTGGCCAATTGAAAAGGTTCTACTATACGAGAGGAGGCCAATTAACCCTTCCCCTCCTAAAAATATATAGAACTGCAGTAATTCCCAAATTACTATATGGGGCAGAATTGTGGGGACATGCCCTCAAACGCACTGTAGAGCCTTTACAAAACTCTTTTCTAAAACAGATCCTGGGCCTCCCACGCAGCTCCCCTTCAGCACATGTAAGGACGGAAGTGGGAATACACTCATTAACTGCAAAAATTGACTTGGCAGCATTAAGATTCTGGAGGAAAATCCTATTATTGGACGATTCCGCATTAGTCAAAGGTTGCTGGCAGGAACAAATTCAAAAAGGGGGGTGGGCACAATCTACGAAACTCTTAATTGAGCATTACAATCTAGCACCTTATGATCTTAAATTATTCACCCCAAAAGAGCTGAACAACTGGGTACTCAATTTTGATGAGTCTCAAGATAGATGCCGAGTGTCGAGTTCTCAGTTTTCGACCTGGTTCCCGCTCTTCAAAATAAACCACACTCCCGCCGCTTATTTTTCCACCCTTTCCTGTCCACAGAAACGCAGAGCATTTACAGAAATAAGGTTTCAGACAATGCCCTCAGCAGTTTTAGAGGGAAGGTATAAGGGAGTGCCAAGAAACCAACGTTTCTGTATATGCAGGAATAATATGATTGAGGACCTCTCCTGTCCTCTCTACAATTCCCCGAGACATAATTTTTTAGATCCCTTCCTAAAACCTAGAGAGGGCCTAGCACAGGAATTTATACTTACTGACCTATTGGCCGACAATTTTAAGGAGGTGACCATTGCGGTTACAAACTTTGCCATGGCAGCGAAGAGATTAAGAGCCCAAATAGTGAAAGACAATTCAAACAAAGCCGAGCAGCCATGATTTCCCAAGACAAAACATATTGCATTTTATTGTACAAATTTTACTGTTGTGTTTTTAAATGTGTTTTGCGATGGCCAATGGCTAGAAGCAATAAAGTATTTGATTGATTGATACTCCCATCAGTCTCCTACTGCCAGGCTGCCCAGACATGGTGTTATACTACTGTTACATGCACCCTAATCTCTGTGCCGAGAGACTTCCAGGGGTTTCAGTGCTTACCTCTGGGGTTCAGTTTCCTTGAAATGAAGTCTCTCGCTACTGAGATTAGGGTGCATGCAACAACATTCTACCTTCTTTCCAAGGACACTGAACCCAGAGGTGAGTGCCGAAACCCCTGAAAGTCTGTCCCTCAGCCTCCTTATTAGGGCAGTAACATTCTGGCCCTGTGCACAGGATCAGTGATCCTGCATGCCTATCATAATAATATAATTTAAGGTGCTCACATTAGTGTTTAAAGCCCTACATGACTTAGACCCCAAATATCTGAAAGACCATCTGCTTTCCTTCAGACCCTCTCAGGTGTTTTAGATCAGCATAGAGGGCTCTCTTGGTAGTTCCACTTCCCTCTGAAGTACAGGGAAGAGGTGGCCCAGAATAGGGCATTATCTGTAGCACTCAGTAAGTTGTGAAATTCCCTCTCCACAAAGGCTTGCCTGGCACCTTCATTATACAGCTTCCGTTGCATGCTGAAGATGCACCTCTCTCTCTCTCTCTCTCTCTCTCTCTCTCTCTCTCTCTCTCTCTCTCTCTGTCTGTCTGTCTGTCTGTCTTATTTTAAGGACCCTCTCTAGTTGTGAATGTAATTTGTTTTAAACTGTTTTAATATTGCATTTTGTATTGTTGTGATCTGGGGCCTTCTAGCAAAGGGAGGGTAATATATTTCTTCATCATCACCACCACCAGCATCCTTCTTAATGGTGAGCTGATAGGGCACCTGTCAGGGTTAAGCTCTGCAGAAACTTAGAAATGAGATATCCTCAGAGGAGGAGCAGGGCCCTCCAGCAGTTCTCCACATTGCCAATAACCCAGAGAAGCCATCAGACCTAGACATCCCTAACCAAAGACTGGAGGTCCCCACACTAACTGTCTGGGTTCCTTGGCAGTTCTTTGACCTTCCCCCCATCTCCTCAGGAGTAGAGGGGATGGTGAGCCAGACAAGAACTTCAGAGCCACAACTGAAGTGCTCAGGTAGCTGCATGTGAGGCTACTCAGGAGGAGGGTAAAGCATATGGGCACAGAGCAGGGTCCAACTGAGAGATAGGAAGAGGTGGACCCTTAAATCCCTATATAAGCTGAAGCATCAGCTCTCTTCCCATTTCTAGCCTTCCTGATGTGCAGGGAATGGATAGCACTGGGCTACTCCCCTCACTGGCTAGCATTTGTTGGGCCAAACCCTCCAGTGGGAGGATTCTCTTCCCACATCCTCTGGACCTGGGTGACAATAGGGGGGGTTGGGAAACCATCTCTTTGCTGCCCAGGTGCCTTTGGGTGCTCACCAACATCTTCTTCCCTGCTTGCATTTCTTGCCCATGTGGGCAGTGAATAATGCCAAACAGCCAAATCAAACAACATCATACTCCAGCTATATTTCAGCAATGTAGAATAGGTGAATTAAAAATGTACCCCCAAAATCAAGTGGAAGAACATACAAAAAATTCTTAGCCCCTGCAAGGGCATCTAGCCAGTAGCTGATGACACGTGTTTCTGACATCCAGAAGTAGATGTCACACCTGAGTTGCTGCTGATTACCAGGAAGGAGAGGGGAAGGAGTGAAGTGAGGAGGGATGTTAGTGTACCAGCAGGAGTTTGGCTTTGTTGGTACATTTGCACCTCAAGGACATCTCTGCCACCTCTCCCTTGCTGTTGTGCAGCAGTGACCCAGCTATCAGGAGGTTAAGAGAGGACCACCACTTCACCATGATGTCTGCTACTGCAACTGGCTAATGCCAAATCGCTGTAAAGGATTGCTGCGCAAGCTGGAAAAGAAGCCAGAGTAGTGGGCAGCACCACCTTAGAAAGGCTAACCCGGTCTCCTCTGATTGGTGGATGTCCTGTCACATGTCTCCACTCCATCCTCAGTGGCACCAGAGAGAAATTTATTCCCATCTCAAATGATGGAGGAATTGTGTTGATCTAAATTCCTCTGAAATATCCTCTGTAAAAGAAAAAAGGGAGGAAATCAAAGCCCTCTTGACTCACAGCAAATTCCTGAGCATCTGCTTTGTTCCTCACAGATTCAAGGCCCTCTAATGCCCACACACCAAGCGACACACAATAATCGTGATTCAGACCAAGCTGGAACTGTTTATAGGCTTTGTTCCCTGTACGCAACCATATCAAGCAGACTCCATTGTGCAAAACTATATTTAAATCCTGCTTTCACTCCAAGAAAATGGGGTTCCTCTTCTGTTACAGCAAGGGCTAAGCCCTCTTTCTTTTCCCTTGTTCAAGGCTTCTTTCTTCATCTGAAGCATAGATAATGCACAGAAACAGAGCTGAAGTTACTATCTATTCCCACCTCTCATCTATTTGAGATATTGACCCCCAAATAACCCCTTCTCTGTTCCTGCAGGATGTGCTCTGATGGCTACTGGGTTCAAAAGACTACATTCCGGGCTGGTCACCATTTTGCCTGCTACAGCAAAATTTGCAAAGAATCATCATCATCATCATCATCATCATTTATTTATTTATTTATTTATTTATATCCCACCATCCTTCCAACACTGGAACTTGCGGCGGCTTCCAGATAAAAGCACATATAATTAAAACATACCAAATCTACATTAAAATAGAATTAAACTATATCCAATATTAAAACCATTCAAACCAATCATGTGAACAACTTGTACTATCGCAGGGGTAGAAACGTTTGTTCAGTTTGAGGGCCACAATTGGCTTCTGGGCATTCTCCCAGGGGTTACGTGCCAATGGTGGGCAGGGCCAGAGGCAAAAGTGGATGAAACAATTGATGCAAATTTGTCCTTCAGAGTTCAAGGATGCATTACAGCCAGGCTAAAACACTCCAGGAGGGTGCAAAGCAAGGCTGGTAAGGGATGTGGTCTGGAGAGAAGGGTGGGCAGGGGAGGAGATTTTCCTGGCTCTGGACCAGAGAGAGAAACCCCAGACTGGGTTTTGCAAGAGTCTTATTCCAGAGGTTAGCACAGGAATGTAGCATCAAAACATACTAGGTATGAATCAGGATTCAGAACACCAGCAGGTGCACTAGGCTGTAGAAGCAATGGAAACTTGTCACAGTAACGTTACCAGTACACTCCAAATAAAAGAGAAAGGAGTGATCACTATTTACACAAGTTACTGCAAATCTAGCACTTCCCAGTCTTTGAAACAAGCTGGGGAATTCTCCTGGGAAAACAGGATACAATAGGGCCCCACTCATACAGCGGGTTACATTCCGGACCCCAGCTGTAAAGCGAAAACCGCTGTAAAGCAGAACTCATTGACTAGCATTGACCAAAATGGCGCCCGATGGCAAAAAAAAATGCCATAAAAGCGGAACAAGCTCTGTAAGAGCGGGGCCTTTCTGCAATTGACAACCGCTGCATTAGCGGAACGCAGTAAAGCGAAGCACTGTAAAGCGGGGCCCTACTGCAATTTCTTGAGTTTTAACCATCTTTTCTCTTGTCTGCATGACCTTGGGGAAACTGTCAACTCCGACGCTGTGAAAGATTCCCCCTCCTTCTCTGGGATTGTCCAGCAGATTCATTATGCCCTGGCTGCTACAAGAATGAGTCTGGGCTAAGTGCCAGTGATGATGGTAGACTGCATTCCTCACTCTTCAACACAGGCGGTGGCTGGGGGGGGGCTGCTGAAGCCTTCCTCAGCAGAAATGCTAACAGGACCACTAGGCACAGAGAACTGCGTGTGTGACCTCTGGCCATTGAAGGGTCACAAGCACATGCACACATGGATATATGCACAGAGAGTGTATAGTAGCAGGAGGGGGCTCTGGACATCTAGACGCACCTCTGATGTTGTGTCCCCATCATTGCAGTGGCACTGGTGACAGGTAGCTCCATGTCAGTGGGGCTGAAGCACCTTGGACAGCTCCTTGAAAGGTCGGATTAAAACCTGGAATGGATTCCATTCCCCACTGACATGGAGCCACCGGCTGCCACTGAACCATTGTGCCGATTGTATAGGTGTCCCCCTACTGTGAGCAGCTACTTGGGAGAAGTGTTCCCTTTACAGACCTCTGCAGTCAACATGCAAGCATTGAGGGCTGTGCAGAAACTGGGGGGCACAACCTTTGGGGAAAGTGGAAACACATTATACTTCCAGCAGCCTGCTCTTCCACATGAAGAGGCAGCACCATCTTGCTCAGAGCAGAGGAAGCCACATCCAAGCAGTCAGGCAGCAAGGGCAAGAAGGGGCTGCACACAGCACAGGACTGAGTCCCCCACCAGCTCTCAGGCTCCCCTCCCCAAGAGGATTAGACAGGAAACAGTGGAGGAAATGGGGTGGGGGAATATGGGGGCAAGAGGTGAAGGTCTCCAATGGCAGACCAGATCACCAACAGCATCTGTGAGATGGTGGCCCTGGAGAACCAGCCATTCGGTCTCGAGGAGAACACAGGCTTCAAGAGGCCGATGGCTTTGATGGCCCCATACTATACACTGCCATCTCACATCACCTTAAGCAGGAGGGTGGTGCCCTCCCTGTACCAGGCACACAGGGACAACGTGCTGCAGCATCTGCACTAGGCAGAGGTGCAGATGGTGCATGTCACCTCAGATATTTGAAGCAGCCAGGGTGGAGGTGTGCATGCTTAATTGCCCCTGATGGCCCCCTGGTAATCGGCCATAGGGGCAGGAGTAGCCAGCATGTCAAGAACTGGGAAGAAGGGGGATTGGTGGGCCCTCCCTCATGACAAAGTAGTGGATCAACCCCCCACAGGAGTAGCGAGTACAGCAGCCATGCACCACATGGTAAACGGGAGTGGCACCACCTCACCCACGTTTACCTGGCGAAGGATGGGGAAACGAACATGGCAAAGGCAGTATGTGAGGGTGGATTTGTGGGCTTCCCCTGCATCACCCACATACTCCCCCTGCTGATGAAGGGGGCCCTTGCTTTGGGCACCAAGTTTCCTCTCTGTTCCTTCTCCGCAAAAGCTACAGAGGGGTTGCTGGGCACTCCCACCAGAGTTGAAAGGGAGAAGCAGGCAGAGCTGAGTATCCCATGGCACTGGCTGGTGCAAGTTGTGGGCGCACGCTGGAACTCCGCCTACCTCATTCTTGAATGAGATAACAAGGAAAAGGCAGAACTGCTCAACGCCTATTTTGCCTCCGTTTTCTCCCAAAAACAGAACAGTGTGCAACCTTGCATCGGTAGCAATCTCAGTAAGGGGTCAGGACTGCAGTTCGAGATTGATAAGGAGATAGTCAGGAAATACCTAGTTAACCTAAATGAGTTCAAACCTCCAGGGCCTGATGAACTGCATCCCAGAGTATTGAAGGAACTTGCTGATGTACTCTGGGAACCTCTTGCCATCATCTTTGAGAAATCCTGGAGAACGGGAGAGGTGTCGGAGGATTGGAGACGGGCAAACGTCATCCCGCTCTTTAAAAAGGGTAAAAAAGAAGATCCGGGGAATTACAGGCCGGTCAGTCTGACTTCAATACCGGGAAAGATATTAGAATGGATAATAAAAGAGCAACTATCTAGATGACAATGCTGTGATTAGAAGGAGCCAACATGGGTTTGTCAAGAAAAAATCCTGTCAAACTAATCTCATCTCTTTTTTTGATCAGGTCACTAGCTTAGTAGATGGTGGAAATGCTGTAGATGTCATCTATCTAGATTTCAGCAAAGCGTTTGACAAAGTCCCCCACGACCTTTTGATTAGCAAACTAGTCAAATGCGGACTACATGGAAATACTGTCAGGTGGATTCACAACTGGTTGGAAAACCGTACTCAAAGAGTGGTCGTCGATGGCTCTGCTTCGGACTGGAAGGAGGTCTCGAGTGGAGTGCCACAGGGTTCTGTCCTGGGGCCGATACTCTTCAACATTTTTATCAATGACTTAGATGACGGGGTGGAGGGAAGCCTTATGAAGTTTGCGGATGATACGAAACTGGGAGGGATAGCTAACACAATGGAAGACAAGAATAAAATCCAAAGGGACGTGGATAGACTAGAAAATTGGGCTGAAATTAATAAAATGACATTCAATAAAGACAAATGCAAGATTCTGCATTTAGGCCACAAAAACAAAATGCACTGGTACTGGATGGGAAATACCCGGCTTAGCAGTAGTGCGTGTGAGAAGGACCTTGGAATTGTAGTGGATCACAAGTTGAACATGACCCAGCAGTGTGATGCTGCGGCAAAAATGGCAAATGTGGTTTTGGGCTGCATAAACAGAGCTATAGTTTCCAGGTCGAGGGAAGTAATAGTCCCACTATATTCTGCATTGGTCAGGCCTCATCTGGAATACTGCGCACAGTTCTGGGCACCTCATTTTAAGAAAGATATAGACAAGTTAGAGCGGGTTCAGAAGAGGGCGACGAGGATGATAGCCGGTATGGAGAACAAGTCTTATGAGGAAAGGTTGAAGGAACTTGGCATGTTCAGTCTGGTGAAGAGAAGGCTGAGGGGGGACATGATTGCACTCTTTAAGTACCTGAAGGGCTGTCACATAGAGGAGGGTACAGATTTGTTCTCTGCTGCCCCAGAGGGTAGGACTAGGTCTAATGGTTTTAAGTTGCAGGAGCGTAGATTCAGATTGGACATTAGAAGGACCTTCTTGACAGTAAGGGCAGTTCAGCAATGGAACTGACTGCCTAGGGAGGTGGTGGGATCACCTTCGCTGGATGTCTTCAAGCAGAGGCTGGACGGCTATCTGCTGGAGATGCTGTAGCTGTGGATTTCCTGCTGTGAGCAGGGGGTTGGACTCGATGGCCTACAAGGCCCCTTCCAACTCTATGATTCTATGATTCTACACTTCCTGCAGCTTATTAGGATTCCTGCTTCTGCAACCCCTCCAGGTTAACAAGTGGGCAGAGGCACATCTTGACATTTTCAGGACCTGTCTTCTTTCTCCATTTGCAACATTCCATGACTCTCCCTTCCCCCCTTAGCACTTACAGAATGTTCATGAATATTAGGGTTGGGCATGGCCCCATTGATCCAGTTTGGGGTTCAGTTTGGTATCTTGGATTGAACCAATCTATCCTGGACCTATCTCAACCTAATCCAGGCTCTGATCCAAATCAGGGGCCTTGCACAGCCCTGATTAAACATGTGGTTACCCAAATGTGCTCCCCCTGCTTTGGCAGCCCCAGATCACTCCAGTTGGACAATGCATGGAGCAGCCCAGGGCTGCCTCGATCCACTCTGGGCAAAGCCCATATCAACCTAGATCATCCCAATTTGTTTTGAGATCTGGGATTTGTCCAAAACTGGTGCATGGCCCTAATGAGTATTAGTTGACATTATGATTCACCTGACAGCTACGGGAGATGGGGCAAGGAAGGAGTCTGCAGATGTGGTGTGCACCAGCTAAGTTTTAACCAATGATAACTTAAGATAGTGTGTGGAAATGCAATGTGATGCTTGGCTAATCTTTCGTCCTTTATTGATACAGTTACTAGCTTGGTAGAAAAGGGGGATGCTTAAGATGTAATCTATCTTGATTTCAGCAAGTCTTTCTATAAGGTCTCACATGATATTCTTGCTGACAAGCTGGTACAATGTTGGCTATACTAGGCATAGGAAACCTGACGCCCATCAGCTGTTATTGGACTACAAACCCCACCATTTCTGGTGCTGCTTTAGATGTTTTGTGCTGCAATTCTTATCAGTCATAGCCAGCATGGCCAAAGATCAGGTGTGATGGGAACTGTACTCATATGGCTCCAGGTTGAGGAAGGCTGTGTTGCTCAGAAAGCCTGTTGGCTATTGCTGTGCAAGGTACACCTCATCTCCCTTTTCTCCCATCAATGGGTTTGACATATTGATGGGGAAAATGAGAAAATGCAGAATATTCTCATCTTGTGCCCCTGCCAGGTGACTTCAATGAAGGTGCCACAATTGTCCCTTGTCTTAGTGACACTAGCAATTAATCAAAGCAACTACCAGTCTCAACAGATTATTACTTCTCTTCAAAAGCTCCCAAAGAGCTGTCAGGATTTTAATATATATATATTTAATGATAAAAGGATATGTGTGTAATAATAGGACGTGTTGAGAAGAGACAGCATGATCTGGAGGAGGACATTAATACAGCGAGGAGGCTGTCTGGATTTTTCTAGCCGCTACTTTTCAACAGCTTGGTGAATCACACAAGTATTTTTAGAGATTTAAGTGAGCTGAAGTTATTAAAAAAAAACTTTAGAAACAATTAACGCCTCCAAGAAATCAGGATGATTCCAGGTGGGATTTTCGTGTTTAACTAGTGATCCCATTTAATGGGAGGAGAGAAGAACCCCTTTCAAATACAGTCCATAAACTCTGCCCATTGGTATGGATGGCAAGTGGTGGAATTATTTATTATCTATTTCTTTATTAAATTTCTATCCTGCCCTTCTTCCTGAAGGAGCCCAGGGTGGCAAATGTATCCATAAAACAATTTAACAAGCAAAAGAAAAGCATTCTAAAAAGAGTTAGAAACATTCTATAACACAGTTACAGTTAAAAACATTCTTTCAGCAGTGATCTTCAGGTTCCCCAGAACAGCCGTCTTCAGCCATCAAATGTCTGGGTAAAAAGGAATGTTTTCAGATTCCTCCTGAAAGACAGTAGTGATGGAGATATACGTACCTCGCTGGGGAGGGCATTCCACAAAGGAGGAGCCACCACTGAAAACGTCCTGTCACAGGTCAGTGCCAGCCAGGCAACCCTCAGTTGCAGCATCACCAACAAACCAATCATAGGGTCCAATATGGTTCATATTGGGGAAGTCACTCTTTTAGATGGATCCCAAGACATCTAGGGCTTTATGTGCTAGTACTAACACCTTGTATTGGGCATGGAAACTCACTGGCAGCCAGTGCAATGCTTTTAAGACTGAGGACACACAATCCCATTGGGCTGCCCCACTTCTACACTAGCTGCAGCATTTGGACTGTCTTCAAGGGCAGCCCCACATACTGCACATTACAGTAGCCCATACAGGCAGTCACCAGAGCATGGGCAATTGAGGCCAGGCTATCTTGGTCCAAGAACAGCCATAGCTAGTGACTCAGCCTCAGGTGGGCATAAGCACTCCTTGGCACAGAAGCCACTTGGGACTCTAGTGACAAGTTGAAATCCAGAAGTACTCAAAGGTTACAAACCTGTTCTTTTAGGGGAAGTGTGCGCGCACGCGTGCACACACACACACACTGGCCCCCATTTATGGAATGATCTACATGGTGAGGTGCGCCTGGCGCCAACACTGTTATCTTGTCGGCGCTAGGTCAAGACTTTCCTCTTCTCCCAGGCATTTTAGCATGTTTTTTTTATTTTTTTTAAAAAAAATCATTGTATATTTACTTTTAACGTTTTTAATCATTGTAAACTGCCCAGAGAGCTACGGGGTGGTATACAAATGCAATAAATAAATCAATAAATAAAATTAATTAAAAAAACAGCTTTCCAGGCAATACATATTTTGCTACACCTGATTTCACCACTCCAAAACAAGGACAATGACCAGAATAATGTTAGTATAAGAAATCATTGCTAAATATGTCATAGGTTCAGAAAGTGTTGTTAATTTTATTGGATTTTTTCTTTCTAAAAATGGCATCACTAAAGATCACTTGAACTTGCATGGAAATCAACTGGCTCACTTGGTAGGTGAACATGCAAACTTCTGCAGAGCTCATATTCATGTTCAATTATTATGCAATTCTCCACCATCCCTTGTGTGGACCACAGACAGAGCAACGGCAAAGCCTCTTCTTATGTTCTTCCTAAGAGCTGGACTTTTGCTTTGTTAGAGTTCATTTCTACACCGCCTTTTGGCAAAAAATAAAAAAAAAAACGGTCCCCAAGGAGGGTCACAAAGGGAAATGCAGAAATATAAAATTCAAGTAAAAAAATGTGCAACTTACAAAAATGTAAGACACCACAATCTTAACATTTCAAAAAACAAAAAAAAAGGCCACAGGGCAAATGCATCCATGTTCTTGCTCACAGGCAAAAGGAAGTCCCCACAAAAATGTCAGAGCAAGCAAAAGTAAATCCTTAGGGAGCAACTCCTTCCTATCAGGTTCCCAAGTGGGGTTGAGGCAGGGCAGTGGGGAGAGCCTTGCCCCTTGATGGCTTTGCACAGTCTCTGCCGTGCAGCAATCAGGAGACTTGTCCTGTTTTAGAAATGCTAAGAAAAGTGTGATTGTCTGACAATCTCATATCAAAATAAGCCTCACCAGGATGTGAAGCAGAGCTGGAGTTTTTGGCTCAGCTGTTTTTTTCCTCCAAAAAGAAAAAGAAAAGGAGGGGACAGTACAGAGGAAAAAGATGAAGGAAAACAGCTAGATTTGGAAGGGGGATTTCACCAGGCAGACATTGCCAGCAGCAGTGGCTTTCCTTTCTTAAGAATAAAAGTGTTGATTTTGCAGATATATGCTTGAGCAAGCAGAGAATGAGGGGAAACAGGTCCAGCTCAGCCACTGTATGAAATAATTAAAATTATTCAATTTGCTCCCACAAGTGGCAGTGATGACCACCCCTTGGATTGCTTTAAAGTCCGTGGAGGCTGAGGCTATCAATGGCCACTAGCCATGATGGCTATTTTTTTACCTCTAGTAAGGACAGAATATGGAGAAACTTATTGGTTCCCCATCGGAAAGGGTGTGAGAGAGGGATGCATTTTATCACCCTATTTCTTTAATCTATACGCAGATCATACGGAAAGCGGGACTGGACCAAGATGAAGGCGGTGTGGAAACTGGAGGGAGAAATATCAATAATTTAAGATAGGCAGATGATACTAGCAGAAACCAGTAATAATTTGAAACTAATGCTGATGAAAGTGAAAGAGGAAAGCACAAAAGCAGGACTACAGCTGAACGTCAAGAAGACTAAAGTAATGACAACATATATGTACCTTTAAAGCTGACAATGAGAACATTGAACTTGTCAAGGATTATCAATACCTCAGCACAGTCATTAACCAAAATGGAGACAATAGTCAAGAAATCAGAAGAAGGTTAGGACTGGGTAGGGCAGCTGTGAGAGAACTAGAGAAGGTCCTCAAATGCAAAGATGTATCACTGAACACCAAAGTCAGGATCATTCAGACCATTGTATTCCCGATCCCTATGTATGGATGTGAAAGTTGGACAGTGAAAATGGTGGATAAGAGAAAAATCAACTCATTTGAAATGTGGTATTGGAGGAGAGCATTGCAGATACCATGGGCCGCGAAAAAGACAAATAATTGGGTGTTAGAACAAATTAAACCAGAACTGTCACTAGAAGCTAAAATGAAGAAACTGAAGTTGTCATACTTTGGACACATCATGAGAAGACATGATTCACTAGAGAAGACAATAATGCTGGGAAAAACAGAAGGGAGTAGAAAAAGAGGAAGGCCAAACAAGAGATGGATTGATTCCATAAAGGAAGCCACAGACCTGAACTTACAAGATCTCAACAGGGTGGTTTATAACAGATGCTATTGGAGGTCGCTGATTTATAGGGTCACCATAAGTCGTAATCAATTTGAAGGCACATAACAACAACAAATGCGTCTGGATACCAACTGCTTAAAACCACAGAGGGGGAGAGTGCTGTTGTTCTCAGGTCCTGCTTGTGAGCTCCCCAAAAGCATCTGCTGGGCCACTGTGAGATCAGGAGGCTGGTCTAGATGGGCCACTGGCCTGTCCCAGCAGGCTCTTATTACATTCTTATGTTCTTAACTCTCTTGGTTGCCTGGATGAAGGATACAAAGGGGTGTGTGAAAATACTATACAAAGGAAAAATCTGCATTCATTGCTCTACCCACCACTGGTGTTTGACTCCCAGAAGGGCGTAGAACGGAATGTGGCCCTACAGGAAAAACATGAAGTTATGGGGGATCAGGATGAAACAAGGGGTCATGAAGCTGAGGGTAGATTTATCATCTGCACTCTGCCCAGGGTGTTCAGACCAGCAGCCCTTGTGGTACAGAAAAGAGACCCAGTTTGAAGGAGCCATTCAAATATATATTTTGCACATCGTAATCTTGAATGGTTACCTTCAGCTGCACTCAGAGAACAAAGCCATGCTTAAAATTCTAGGTCTTAATCAGTGCCATTGTGCGTTGTTTGTTGTGTGTGTGTTTGAGGGCCTTGAATCTGAAAGGGATGGAGACACATGTTCAGGGACATTTCATGAGTCAAGAGGGTTTTGATGGGTTTCTCATGGGAGATGTCATATGCAGAAAGCAGATGGGGCTTCAAAGAAACATTTATTTTAAAAGACAGTTAGGTTTGAGCTGTCATAGCTGTGGCCTTTAGGAACCACGCAAGAGATGCCCTCCAAGTCTGGGGTTGCAAATGTGTGCAGTGGGGTACAGGATAGCAGGTCCCACCATGCAAGTAGTGTTCACATGTTACGTGCCAGGAATATGCAGTCTGTGTACCTGTGCACGCAAACAGTGTACACTATTTGCAGTTATTCATAAATGTAATGTTCAACAAGAGCACCTTCTGCGTACCTCTGTGTGTAACAGTTGAGCTGCACAAACCAACACGTGTATACGCTTTTGGACAAACGCTTATACATCTGTAGAGGCAGCTTGTACCCGTGTACAGTGTAACGTGCCAGCAAGTCTACCACGTGGGTGTGTGCAAGCACATGCTGTACCAATGGCAATAATGGCTTTTTAGTGTGACCAGGGGGGGTTGACCCTTTCCTCTCCCCACTTGTGGCCCCAATTTGTGCTATTTGGAATGCAAATAGCAGGCACACAGACACACACACACATGCCAATCTGGCCTGGGCCAGCCACAAAGACAAAGCCTTCCTGCTCTGCCTGCCAGTATCCTGATCTGGACTGGGGAAAGGGACACACCTGCAATTTACTTTTAAACTGGATGGCTGAAACTCCTGTTTTGATTACAGTCCCCGGCATCTCCAGGTAGGACTGGCAAAGGCTCCTTGGCTGAAATCCTGGAGAGCTGCTGCCAGCTGGTGTCACCAGTACTGATTGAGACAGACCAATGGGTCTGACTCAGTAGAGATAAGCTTCCTCTGTTCCTAACTGCAGGAATGGTGCCACATCTGCTTTGGCCCTGAACCTCCTCCTCCCCCTAGTAGATGCCCCCCTGAAAGCTGAGAGCTGCCTGCAAGCTTCCATCCTCTCCCCCCCCCTTCCGCCTCACGATTGCCAGGAAGTTTATGAATAGATTTTTTCTGCTCCTCACTCCGCCTCCCACTGCCATCCCTCCCACATGTCCTTGCTGTTTCAGAGCATCAGGAACAGAGCATAGCGAAGAGGAGACAAAGCAAACCTTGAGCAAGATTGAAAGCAGACCCAAGGGCAGCTTCCTCTTACGCAGTTGACGAAACCTTGGTATCGGTTCTGATTTAGCATGTTGGAAATGCAATCACCCAGAAGAGCCACGATGGGAGATTTTTTTTTTTTTTTTTAAACCAATTCACTAAATGTGACGGATTTCACAAAATGGGTCTCAGAACAAAAGATTAACTTCAGTGTCAGTGCTATAGTTCTTGAGCCTTCCTGCCTCTCCACACCTGGATTGAGAAAAGCTGTATCGACCATGCCTGTTTTCCTAGTCATGGGAGGCGGCTGGGGGGGGGAGCAGAGAGATCCTGGGACCTTCAGCTGGGAAAGAATTTGAATGGGCAAACAGCAGGAAAGGAGAGGGCTACGCAACTCTCAATCACAGGCTGTTTTGAATAAAAATAATAAAAATGAACCGAAGACAACCAACCCATTACATGCAGTTGGTGTCTCGTTTTAAGGGCGTAAGCCACTTCTTAAGGCATTGATCACATGATCAGCCTGCAGAATTAGAGCCAAGACTAATGGCAAGAGTGTTTTCGGCAAGAGTGTTTTGGCAAGAGTGTTTCGGCAAAAGTGTTTTGGCAATGTTTTAGCTCTTCTTGCAAAAATGTCTGCCGTTGTCCTCATGTGCCCTCAGAAATGTCACTGCACAGCCACATGACTGGATACAGAGCAGTGTGATGGCATGCTCCCTGACTGGGTGGGGCCATTTTTGGTCATTTGGGGAACATTTGGCCCTCTAGGTGTTACTGAACTACGCCTCCCACAATCCCTGACCATTGGGCATGCTTGCTGGGGCTGATGGGAATGGTAGGTTAGCAACATCTGTAGTGCCGAAGGATCCCGATCCCTGGACTATGTGACTATTCAAGGTAAGAGCAGCGCTGCGGGAGGGCAGCAGGGGACAGTACAAAGCAGAACTGATTCAGGCTCTGTTCAGGAGTTGAGTCAAACATGAGTAGGCACAAACAGTGTAGAAGATGCGAGGTCATTCATGCCAGCCCCACACCCATGCCCCTAGCTGTGCACCCCAACCTGTCCACTTTCAAACGTTAAGATTTAAATGCATTCCGCTGAATGCATTCCCTTTAGACCTCTGTGCTGAATGCAGGAGAGATGGGGCAGAGCTGGTGGGCATGGAAATGGCAGAAGCAAGCAGGTGTAGGGATGAACTTTTTACGAACTAAAAAATTGAACTTGTTTTGTAAAAGATGCCCTTGAATCCTAAGTAGCTCCTTTTTGGACCGGATGAACTTGAACCAGAACTAGTTCCTTTTAAAAAGAACTTCCCAAGCACTGGAAAAAAGTGGAATCACTGGTCTGATTCACAGAATCATGGAATAGTAGAGTTGGAAGGGGCCTATAAGGCCATAGACTCCAACCCCCTGCTCAGTATATGAAGAATGAAGAAGCTGGTGGGAGGGATTTCTGTAGGGGGAGGAGAAATTCTCCAAGAGTTGCTCAGGCAGAACTCCCCTAGCAGTGGCAGTATAGCACAGCTTGTTTCTAGACCCTAGCATCATTTAAGGGCTTTGTGGGATATTGGCTGGTACAAAAATATGATGGAGGATATTCAGAGAAAATTCTTCAAAGTTCTCTTCTTTCCCTGGTGTGGGGTGGTCTTCTTCAGGCTTTTAGGGAGTCTTTTCCAGCCCTGACTGGAGATGCCGATGCTCAGCCTGTCCTGCCCGACGTTGAAGAACTCAGGCACGGTGGAGATGTTTTTTCTTTTATTGTAGTAAGAGACAGCTTCAGTTCAGTGCGCTTCATGAATCTACCTACGCTTACTCAGAACTCGGCATCTCTCTCGAACTAGCTAAGCGTCACTTCGCGACTCTAAGAGGTCGACTCAGCAACCGCTCGCTCCCCGCCCTGAGTCAGCTTTAGTAAGGCTGGGCAGGCTTCCCTCTGGCATGTGCCAACCGTCAATGCGGAGAGTGCACGAGTAAGCAAAGGCTGCTCCTTAATGGAGTCCGTTGAATTTCCCGCCTCATTCGCCTCCTGGCATGAGGCGAAGGCGGGGCCTCAGCCACCTTCTCGTCTTCCCCCTCTGATGGAGGGGGGCTGCTAATGATGACCTGGGGATGGGAAGTGGGGGGCACCCAGCTGGGAAGCATCTGACAGGCCAGGTTGAGCTCCCACAGGCGTGATGGGAGTAGTGGCGGCTGAGCTGTCAGAGAGTGGAGCCAGGTTGCCCAAGTCCATTTTGCCACATGGCTCCTCCCCAGGTTGTTCATCCCAGTCCAAGTCCTCATCCTCTACCTCGCTCTAGTCTGTCCACCTCTCCCGGCAGGGATCACGACACCACCCTTGAGCCATAGCCCTGCCCTGGCCCTAGGGTCAATAAGAATACATCCAACCGAGGAAATAAAACAGTTTTGGGAAATCAGTCACCTGAAAGGAACACGTGAATGAAAGAAAATGTGACTCAGAAGTAGGCATGGGGGAGAAATTCAACTCAGTTCACATTGAAAGCTAAGTCCAACAAATTGACACTTTCCAAAACAGTTAGAGAACTGAAATACAGCCATCCTTTGAGATTTGCACTAATCTGAATTTTGTGATGCAGTGGTCCAGCCAGCCAGTGTTTCCAAAATGCTTGTGTAAAAATGGATATATTAGTGAAACTGACATACACAAATGCACTGTGTTAGGAGCCATTGCACACAAAAAGTGTTTATTGGGAGACGTTTGCACTAAAATGTTGAAGGATTTTAATGAGGATTTTTTTTAACAAAAATGCAAATTCCTGCAGAAATGTGGAGGACTGAATTTAAGATTGGGGAAAATGAGAAATTGAGAGAGCTGAAGCTGACAGCTCCTGCCATCCCTACACAGGAGAAGTAAGCCTCTCTTGCTTTTTCATAGCCTTTTACTTCAGACCCATTGGATCAGCCTCTGCACAGGCACAGCACTGGCCATTTTTGAAATGCCGCTTCATTTTGCACTTAATGGGGATAAGCTTTTAATAAAGATGTTGGGCTTGTGAATAGGATTTGTGTGCCAATAGCAAATTGAGCGGCGCTTGTAGTCTCCCTCCTGCATAACTTGGTTTTCAGCGGCTATTTGCAAAGGTGCAATTTATTTAAAAATTCATCTTATTCATTTTTTTTTAAAAAAATCACATTTTTATTATCGTCCCTTTCCTCCAAGAAACACAGTCATCCCCCCCCCCTTTCCTCTTGAGCCAGACTGAGGGAAATCTTGGCGAGCTTTCCAATCAATACTCCAAGAACTTCTTTACTTAGCTAAAATGAAGAGTGTGGCTGATCTCCAGTGTCTGCTCCCCCCGTTCTAATTAGGCTGCCCCTCTTTAGGCCACAATCCTATATACTCTAACCTGAGAACATCTGGGTAGGCATGCATAGGCTTGCAAAATTAACGTGGCCAGCTGCCTTTTCCATACAAACTCAAGGCTTCCAGGATTCTCCATTGTTGCCCCATCCTTTGATCTCTGTTCCGGGGGGGGGGGGAATCCCATTTGTTAAAACCAAAGAGGCAGGTTCTTGGCTGCTCATGGTCTAGGTGTTCTGCCCTGAAACACTTTAATGGAATTTTGGGAAACCAGCCATGAGGCTTTGAAGACTGAGGGATAATGGCTTCTTACCTCAGTCTCCATTTTCAAAGCACTTTCCCAAAAATAGTTTTTTCCCTTCATTAAGAAGCTGCAAGTACCTCACAGATACTACTCAAGGAAACCTGGAGGGAGGGGTGGCCATATTGCAATCTTGCTGCACAGCAGAAAGCCCTAGGCCTCAATGCTCTTTTAGGGAAAGGCCCATTTTCCTGGTGCCTATCCTGGTTTAGTCCTGAGACATTAGGGATGCAATTTTCCAAATGTTGCCACAGTGTACTAGGGTGGCTGGGTGTCCTATTTTTCAGAGGACAGCCCTCACTTTGAAAGGATATTAAAGACCGTCTGGTCCAAGCCTGGTTTAAGGAAAAAGGACCCTAAAAGGAAACGCAGGAGAGCCCTTGAAGTTACCCATTACAGTAAGGCGACTGGTATTGGAGTTCGGTGTACATAACAGGAGAGTGTAGAAGTGAATAGTGTGGTAAGACTGGTGGTTGAAAGAATAAAGAAACGTGAGGTTTATCACTACTGGGAAATAAACCCATTCTGAGTATAGGCATGCATGTGGCCATTATGGACTCATGAGGTTATTATGAACGCTAACAGTAACAAGGGAGGGGAAGGAAGGAAGGAAGGAAGGAAGGAAGGCCTGAGAAAAAACAATCTCCCATATCAACCAGTAGTTACTAAAGAAGGAATTGGCAAGGGGAAAATAGCAGAGCTTGGAAAAGTTACTTTTATGAACTACAACTCCCATCAACCCCATCCAGCATGCGCTGGCTGGGGCTGATGGGAGTTGTAGTTCAAAAAAGTAACTTTTCCAAGCTCTGGAAAATAGGTTGCCTTTCTCTCTATCGCCCCCCTCACACAACACAACACACACACACACACACACACACACTAGTTCCGATCACTTTTTACAAGTGTTGGTGCTTTACTCCCAACACCTGGTAGGGTGGCCATGTGTCCTACATCACAGAGGACAGTCTTATGTCCTCTAGGGACAGAGGAGAACCATGAATGCTACCTTGAGCTCCTTAGAGGGTTATAAATAAAATAGGCTAAGGAGGGGATGCAATGAATTCGCCATTCCCATCTTTGAAGTTATAAACTGGGAAGCAAGGTGGCTATGTGCCCTACTTTATAGAGGATAGTCCCCTGTTTGAAAGCATCCCCAGTTTGAATGCCAGTTTAAAGATAAAGAACCCGAAGTAAGGAGAGCATCAGGGGACTTAAGACTTGCCCATCCACAGTCACCTGGACAGCAGACTGAGCAGGTGCACAGATCACCTTGTCACAGTCCCCACAACTGTGATGAGATTATTGTATTTCTGTTCAGGTTATAGAATTGTTTACAAATCTGCATTTGGACATATAGATTAGCACATACAAATTTTATGCAAAATCAGTGTGCATCACAGCAAAAAATATCTGGGTGGGGAGTAGAGAGGAGAACAGCTGTGCACATGGAGGGTGTTAACCCTATCACTCCCTCCTCCCCCTTATCATGCCCTCCCTTGGAAACAATATGTGTACAGAAACACAGCTACCCTTTGCAATTAGCATGCCTCTGAATTTTGCAATGGAGTTCTCAAACTGAATAATGTGTACAAAATGTATATATTAGGTGAAAGGGTGAATAAAAGTCATATATAAATAAAACAACATACAAAAATGCATTATATTATGAAAAATTGCTTGCAAAAATGTGTATATTGGGGAAAATTGCATAGAAAATGTGCATATTAGGAGAAATGTGTATTAAAATGCTGATAAATTTTCATGAGGATTTTTTTTAAAAAAAGTACAGTTATGCAGAAATGTGGAAAAATTAATTTAAGATTGTCGTAATGAGAAACAGAGAAGAAACTGAAATTGACTGATTCACCCATCCTTAGACAATGGAGGCAAGCCTAAAAGTGTGGCCCTGCTGCTTTGAACTTGCTCCTTCCTGCAAGTAACAACTAAACAGTGCTTGTGAAACATGCAGGGTGCTTTGTTTTGTTTGCAAACCATAGGACATTTGAATGCATCTGTTCCACTTCAGAAATAAGGCCAGGTGTTTTAGAATGCCAAAATGTGAGGAGGAAAAAAATCAGAGAAAGAGAATTTCGGGAAGCATTCCTACTTGGGAGTAAGCCCTGTGGAGCGTAAAGGGGCTTACTTGTGAATAAACTAGCATTAGGCTGCAAAGGGCAGAGCAGAAAATGGGTTTGGTTCTGAGCTGTGTCTCCTGTTGTGAAAGAGCAAGGCTACTTCATTAACCTGCAGTAATTAAGTAAGTGCTCACTTTCCCTCTGCTGTGATTAAAATGGTAACACTTGCTAAAATTAGACAGCTGAGGGGTTGCCACTTCTGACTTTGAATGCCATCGCGCTAACTCTGAAGGACAGATCTACCCCGAAGACTGTTGCGTCTACCTTAACGGTGCCTGATTGAAATAGGCCCATCCTTTATTCATCCCCCTCCGCCAACCATTTTCTGAAAGAGATGAGAAAGCAGAGGGCATGTCGCTGTCCCTGAAGAGTCTCCATTTAATCGGTTTATCAGCTTGGTCAGGCAGTGTGAGATGGGCAGAAGATTTGCCAACACCTCCTTGATTAATAAGGAAGCCAATGAAGACCGGCAGTTTGCTTTGACTGCCATAATAGAGTCAGCAACTGCTCTCCATTGAGCACACGGACTTTATGATGTCCCCGCCGTGCTGCGCAAATCTGCGTCTTGGCAGGAGAATTATAACTCTGGCCATAGACGGGGCTACTCTTCTGAACTTGAAAGCTCATGTATATTTAAATAGGATAGTGTGGAGAGCTCTGGTTGTCTCAAACAGGATGGCCTGATTTATCCATGCGGCAGAATGAGGTGAATGTTCTGTACAGCTTTGTGCTGACGGTGGGGAAACCATTTTTGGAAAGTTCCCCTATATGAAAAATTCCCTTCAAGCAGAAAACAAGCAAGCTCTAGTGGAGGCTCATCTAGTAGGGTGACCTGGGCACTGCCCCCTCAACCTCACTCTGCCCTTGCCACCCACACCTGCCTGTCTTCTTACGTCCAACCAATCCAGGGAGTGATTCGGCCTGTTGTTGGTTCTGGTTCCACCTAGTCTCCCTATTGCATTAGTCTGGATTAAAATAATTCCATGCTTACTTATTTCACAAAGTCTCTTTTCAAAAATGTATCTTGTGAAGGTGAATGAGCACAACAGCTGTGCACCCTCTTAGGAGTCAGGACTAGTAGTGAATGCTTGCAAACACTCAAACAGGGCCATCTCTTCCATACAGTGGGGTGAAGTGACCAGCTTTAGGTAGGGTGGCCATGTGTCCTACTTTACAGAGGACAGTCCTGTCTTTGAAGGGCAGTCCAGCCCAAGGCTAGTTAAAAGGTATGGGGTTTAATGAAATGCCAGCCCTACTCATAATGGATCCATTGATGTTAATGGCCATGGTGACTAACTTAGAGGTTCATTAATTTTAACGGATCTATGCTAAGTTATCATCATCATCATCATCATTATCATTATTATTATTTAATAATAATAATAATAATAAACAACCTGTCCTTCACCCTAAGGCAGCCTTTCCCAACCGGAGGCTGAGGCTGATGGGAGTTGTGGTCCAACAACATCTGGAGGCACACCGGTTGGGAAAGGCTGCCCTAAGGTCTCAGAGCAGACCCACAGGTAACCTGACGGTGAGAGGTACTGTGTTCCCATTGAAATAATAGTGATCATTTCTGAATTTGTGCCTCTACATATAAATTAGCACATGTAAATTTTATGGAAATCTGTACCCTCATTCATCCTCTTTCTTTTCAATGTACAAATGGCCAGCATAGCTTCAGGTGGCAGCTTGAGTGAAAAAGATAGATAAAGGCACAAGCTAGTGTCTGGATGGCGAAGAAAGGCTTTTTTTCAGGTGTCAGCACTAGTTGTGGGCGTCATTCATTAGGCCTTTGCTTCAGACAGAAAGACATCTTGGGCCAGCACTGTCCTGCTTGAGTGGATGTCTTCCCTCCTCCTCTACTGCTGCTTTGTTAGCTTTCTTATTGATTGGTTCATTTGATTATTTTAATGACAATTTGTACCAGTTTTTAACAATGATATTTTTGGTAACCTACCCTGGGACCATTTGGAGAAGGGTGCTCGAATTATAAATAATAAAGGGTTAGGGTTCAATTACTTTTCTGTAAATGCTCACAGGGCAAAAACTGTGCCCATCCCTCTAGTACCTGCTACCCCTTCTCCTGCCTTCTCCGATAAAAGGAGGGAGACCTTCACTTTGTAGAAAGGGAAGGTAACTATGGGTAGGGATGTGGTTCGGCATATTTTTTGGCCCATGTGCTATCTGATGGAGAGATGATATTGTCCAGCCCTTGGCTTTTTACAGTCTTTGCCATCCTGCCAAGTTATAGTTGCAGGATTTCATGTTACTGTTGATGTCTGGTCTAACAATAGCTTAATGGTCTCTTACACAGGTAGGGTTGTAACTTCCAGTACTTCTGACGAGCTCCATCCATTTTCTGATGGCTTCTGTTCCAGCTACTTGCCCCTCAAAATTGCCATTTGCCCACAGGGTTATTGTGTTTCTGGAACGTGAATGATGAAAGGACACGAGCAACATGGTTGGGGTTACACACACACACACACACACACACACAATGACAACAAAGATGATATGATGAGGCTTGATGAACTGAATAAAATTATTTTTTAAGTATTTTGCAGTGGTGGAACTGAACACACTAACCTACTTTGTAGATTTGTGGTGACACTGAAAAGGGGACTGTGATGCCCTTCCCTGGCTCTCCCTGTCAGGTTCCTACCTGCTCGTGGCTATTGCCTTTCACTAGGCACCACCAGGGACTCCACCAGTCCGGACTGTCCTTTTTTATGGTTTCTCTCTCTGCTCTAGCACAGATCTCAATAGATCCCCCTGCTAGGCAGCACCACCAGTCACGTTCTACCACCAATGTTCCCAGAGACCTTGCCTGAGTCTCTCTATCCGGTTACATTCGTGACTGCGTGCCTATGCTGTTCCCAACCCCCTTGTATCAATGCAGATAACTCATAACTCGGGGTTGCTCTGGATACTTATAATGTTATCTTCTCCTCTTCACCGCTGCCACCATTTGTTACTGTTTCCCTTCAGCCTTGGTTATTACCTTACCCTCCCTTCTGGTCTGTGAAACCCCAGCCAAGGATCAGGCCTTCGGTAAACCAAAATAGTATTTATTAAATAACATTAATAACAAGATAACTTTGATAATGATCTACAAGCTTATGGTTTCATCTATTACTGTGATATTTGACTTATTACTAATCCGAACTCCACCTCCCTCTTTCTCCACACTCTCCTGACATACACCAACTCACACCCACCTCCAAACTCCACCAAAACAACCCACTAACGTCCACCCAGATTCAACTGTCATCCTTCCATTTATACTCTCAGCCAAACACTCAGCCAATCATCCAGCATTCTACTGCTCATTTACTCCCCCCTCCTCTTTCATTCCACTTACCATGTATCTTCTATACAAACAGCACTTACCATATATACATTAATATAGGAACATCACAGGAACACATGGAAAATTTACTCCAGCTCGACTAGTTAGTAGTTCATCATCATCAATCTTTATTTACAGTCAACTGACCACAAATATAAAACAATGCTGGGAGTTATAAAATAAGACTACATAGTAACACAGAGTACAACGAGCAACAAACTGGATTATATAAACAACTCAAGTTATTTAATTACCGTTGACAATCATACAGGGTCTAGTCCGGATGGCCAAGTTCAGGAATCTTGCCACTTGCTCAGTAATTGCCTTATCTGAACCCTCAAGTAAAACAGTCAAAAGGGACTAGTTTAGTAGTTACTGATAGTCTTATTCTCCATAAATAATTCCCTTATAAAACTATCCAAGTTACTAGCTAACACTACATCTTCTGGGATGACAGGATTGAACTATTATCGCTGATGAGAAATAATGTTCAGAATGTCATTTCCAGCTAATGAGAGATGGGGGTGTGGAAGTGAACCAAATACCCTCCCCATCTGCCTTCTAAAATTATTTGGCCTCCTTTGCTACTTCAGGACTCTACCACTCGACAAATGGTCAAAGTTGACGCAGCTTGACAAGACACATCCACTCTCCTGGAACTTGATCTAGACTTCTTGTCTTGGGTAGCAGCAGAGCTTGGAAAAGTTACTTTTTAAAACTACAACTCCCATCAGCCCAAGCCACCATGGCCACTGGATTGGGCTGATAGGAGTTGTAGTTCAAAAAAGTAACTTTTCCAAGCTCTGGGTAGCAGGGAACATATCTCCATCTTCTTCTATATGTGAGTCCCCCAGGTGTATTAAGTGCATTCCAATGAATGCCCTCCTCAATCAATATTGGAGGAACAGGCCAGGTCTCCCCGTCATGTTGCCTACATCCCACAACATCCTGGTCTTGATGGGGAGTCAGCTCCATCCCATGGGGACAGAGCAGAACACAGCTTCCACTGCACTCTGCAGAGCATATAATTGGATGACAGCCTTCCTCCAAGACACGCTAAGCTTCCCCTGTCTATGTGCAACCTCTTTCAGCCTATGTCTTTACTTAAGATTCAGTGGCTCCTGGGTATAACTTCAAATTCCAAGGCAGGAACTTCCATCCATACCCAAAAATGGAGCAGCCATGCTACCGCTACATGACAAGGCAAGAGGAGTGGAATTAGAGATGCTTCCAGCAATGGACAAAGGGAAACAGAGAGAGGGGACCTTCAGGGAGATGTCTCTGAGCATGGAACACTTACTTATCATGGCCAATAGCCATGGATGGATCTATCCTCTTTGCATTTGTCAGGTCCGTTTTAGAGTGTCTTCAGTTTATACACCACTATAATGTCTCCCCTGTCATCTTTTTTTTTAAAATGAAAAATAAAAGATGCAGGGTGGGAATCCTCAACCTAGGGACTGAATGTGGCCCTCCAGGCCTCTCTCTCTGGCCCTCAGGAATGCACCCTTGAACTGTGATAATAAATACATTTAACTTGATGGAAGTGTGTACACTGGTACCTCTGGCTTTTGTACAGCTGGAATGTAGCCTACTGTACAAAGGCACATCTGTTGCTCCACCCACTTTTTGCCTCTGGCCCCACCCACCAGTGCTATGCAGCACCTGGAAGTTTGTCTATGAGAGAATGAGGAGCTTGGACTGAAAAGGAGTTCCCACTCATGCTTTAGCCTTTCTTTGAAGGAAGTTGCCCAAAGTTTGGGAGACATCAAGAACATAAGAACATAAGAAGAGCCTGCTGGATCAGGCCAGTGGCCCATCTAGTCCGGCATCCTGTTCTCACAGTGGGCAACCGGGTGCCTGGGGACATTCATTGGGGGAGTGCATCCACGTGTGTGTGTGTGTTTCATACACTGGCCCATAACAGAAGGAAGAAATGTACTGACAGGCTAATTCAAGCAATGTCCAGTGGAGAGAACTGCCTCCGAAGGCTGTAGAGCAAGCAGAGGTTCCCAAACTGCAGTCCGTGTGCCACCAGTGGGCTGCAAACTTCATTCAGGCGGTCTACTGCCTGTCTGCATTAAAATATCCATATTGGTTTTAAATGGTATTTGTATTGCTTCTTTCCTTTTTGTTATATGGAATGCATTCTTGTGTGGACGGCAAATTGTAATACAATTAAATGCAATGTAAGAAATAAAACAAGCCATAAAAATATAGTTAAAAGTCATACAGCACTTAAGACAGTGCATTACAATTGCCGCAACAGGCAGAGAAATCATTAAGTGGCCTGCCAAGACCTTCTGCAAATTTCACGTAGTCTGCGGAGGACAAGGTGAGTCTTTGTCAGTGAAGTTTTTTAAGCAGAGGCTGGATGGCCGCTTTATTTATTTATTTATTTAT
Source organism: Rhineura floridana (assembly GCF_030035675.1). Taxonomy (NCBI): domain Eukaryota; kingdom Metazoa; phylum Chordata; class Lepidosauria; order Squamata; family Rhineuridae; genus Rhineura; species Rhineura floridana. The sequence goes on along the minus strand of NC_084497.1, from coordinate 14,978,811 downwards.
TTATTTATTTATTTGGGTTTGTATACCGCCCTTAGCAAAATAGCTCTCAGGGCGGTTGACAACATTGAGATAAAATACACAGATCATAACAATAAATCACTAAACATATACAATACAAAAGAAGAAAAGTACAATGAAACAAAATAGGAGATAATTAGGATTAGTGTAACACGATTCAAACGATATGATTAAAATGATTAAAAATGATTAAATGATTGAGACGGCTTTAGTAGTAGATTTACTGCCTTGGCAGGCAGGGTTAAGCAAGATAACCTTGGAGGACCCTTCCACCCCTACAGGTCTATGTACATGGTACATAGCGAGCCAAGCACAGTTGAATTCCTCTTTCCCTGATTTCAAGTTTCAAGGAGAATGAAATAAAATAAAAAGCAACCTGGGTAATCTTCAGCATGATGCGGAAGAGAGACCCTGAAATACAAATGCTGTTGTGTCTAGTCTGCTGCTTTACAAATAATTTCTCTAGGATGTGTTGACGTGGTCAGCTGCAAGGGAACATCAGTAGGGAGAAAGGATCCCAGGAGATTATCCTTGGTGTCTGGGTGCTGTGTTGGTCATAGATGTTGTTTGTACATAAAGGTTATCGTGCACTGTGGGGGCCAGTACATCTGAGGAGCTGGACCTTAAAACATGATGTGGTGATCTTAGCAGCGGCATCTGTTAGCTCCACCTCAATGAGGCAGTGGAATCCGCTCTGAGTTTTAGTCCAAACTTTCAAGGAACTGACAGTTTCTTGAAAGTTTGGACTAAAACCCGGAGCGGATTCCACTGCCCCATTGACATGGGAGCTAGCAGATGCCACTGGATCTTGGATGGCATTCAATGGGGATTAGACAAATGTGTGTTGGGGAAGAGGCCTGCCAATGGCTATTACTTATTAAGTCTATATCAGCCTCTCCCAACTTTTGGGTCTCCAGATGTTGGGCTACAACTCCCACCTGCCCCAGTCAGCATGGCAAATGGTCAGGAATGATGGGAATTGTAGTCCAGCAACATCTAGGGACCCAAAGGTTGGGAAAGGCTGGTGTATATGGAACCTCCATGTTCAGAAATAGTCAAACAGGGTCACAGCCCTTGGGCAAGACCCCCACAGTGTCTCCCCTTCCTTAGTGATGATGTATCTCATCACTGCAGCAGGTACAGGGGACTGGGACTGCCAGTGGTTCCTTGGCAGATGTCTAACCATGCCAATCCTTGATGCCAGCCCTGACTCTGAATTCCAGATCTTGCGGTGGGGAAAAAAAGAGAAGACCACTGCTTGCAGGCTCTGCCTGGGATATTCTTGGGAGCTTCTCACAGATCCACAAGAATCTCCTTCATTTCAATTCCTGCCATCTCCTGCAAAAGCACATCTTAGTTTGGTGGCACATGTAGCAGTGCTGGGATTCTCTTTGAATGGCACCTTATAATATGCAGGTGTGCCTGTGCCCCTCAGTAAAACTAGAGATGGAAGAGAGGTTCATTCGGTTTGAAGGTTAATCAGACTGACCTAATTTGCACCTCTTACACTCATACGCAAAATTTGCATGCCTTTAAATTTTGTCATACAGCTCAAAAAATTTACCAAACTGCATAAAGAAATATGTATTTTTGGATCAGCTATGTTTAGACATGCAAATATTGAGATAAAATGCTATTTAAATACATATTTTGTGAGAAAATACACATTCAAGTACATATTTAAAAATGTTAAATGTGTTTTTTGGTATGGATTTTTTTATTTTAAAAATGCAGATTAATGTGGAAATGTGATAGAATGGACTTATGAATTAGGGTTCATAGGCATCTGGCTAGCCACTGTGAGAACAGGACCCTGCACTAGATGGGCCATTGGCCTCATCCAGCAGACACTTCTTATGTTCTTATGGCTTATAATAATCATTTAGATACCTATTTGGACTTCTGGGGTTGTAGCTAACTAAGTTCTACTTAGAGTAGACCCATTGTATGGAGTAAACCTAAGCTATTCCTGTCCAGTAACTTCAATGGGTCTACTCTGAGTAGGACAAGTATTGGAGAGCCAGTGTGGTGTAGTGGTTAGAGTGCTGGAACAGGACCTGGGAGTACAGGGTTTGAATCCTCACTAACCCATGAAGCTCATTGGGTGATCTTGGGCTAGTCACTGCCTCTCAGCCTAACCTACCTCACAGGGTTATTATGGGGATTACATGAGGAGAGGGAGAACCATGTACACCACCTTGAGCACCTTGGAGAAAAGGCAGGATACCAATGCAATAAGTAAATAAATAAATAAAGCCATATAGTGTATATATTAATCTATACAATTAATTTAGGATTGATGGACTATTCTTATTCTTAATGTTCACTGACAATGCTCTTACCTCTCTGTTGTTTCCTCTTTCCTTCTATTTGCATTTTTTAAAGTTAATAAATAGTCCTTTGGGATGCATCCAATAGTAGTCCTACTTACAGTAGAGCTATTGAAGTTAATGGCGATGACTAACTTGGGTCTATTAATTTCAATAGGTCTACTTCGAGTAGAACTTAGTTGGCTCCATCCCTTTGTATCCTATGTGTTGAGTTTTGTGTTTATTTCACTGGGGTGGAGTCAAGAGGGAGTACCCTCATGCCTTCCATTCTCTTGTCCATTACATTTCATGAGCATTTAGACAGCATAAAATAATTTCCAAAATGCTTTTCAAACTTGGGGGGGGGAGGCCACAGTGACAATTAAAAGTTCAGGGACAGGTGACGAGGTGGTGAAATTGGTATGGGGTTTGGGAAGCAGATTGGTTTGCAAAACTATTAGATTTTTGTCACTAAGATGTGTGACTCTCCTTCTGCAGAAGCAATGGCTATCAAGACGTTAACAGAACGGTTTTAGCACTGGAAATCTAAGATGTAAGAAAGGAGATAAAACCTTGGCTGATGCTTTGATTCCACATGCTTTCCCTTCGTAGGATAATGGATTCTGAGAGCAGATTCACACATGCTGCCCATGTACATCAGTAGATTGCTGAATGCTGGCAGCAACATGGCATCCCTCCCTGTGCTTCACATGCTCAAAAGCTCATGAAGGAACCACTAGTGCATAAAGCTTCCATCTATTAGCAGGAAGTGATCAGAACTATTTAGCACACCAAGGACATCTGCTGGGTATGGCTTAAGTTGGATTCCTGCATTGAGCAGGGGGTTGAACTCGATGGCCTTATAGGCCCCTTCCAACTCTATGATTCTATGATTTTATGAATAGAATTGTTAAGCTTATTAATATATTTTCCCTCTTTGTTCACCAATATTAGTTGTTGCCTTTAACTGCGTTGGCCCAAATTACATAAAACATGTGTTTGAGCACCTGCTGTTATCCAGAGACTAATTGCTCATCTGGCTCTCCTTATGTTCATAATCCAGAGATATGTATGCTTTACACTGAGGCCAGGGAGGGCAACTGTGAGTGATGGCAAGTGAGGGAGGAAAGTCCAGACATTTTTGCAAGGGGTGTTGAAATATCACCAGGAAGGGGAGGGGTTGTATTTGTCTTTTCTTTGTTTTCTTTTGCACTGATAAAAGCGCTGGTGAGAAACAAAGCAATTTCTACTCAACTCTTGTCTATTTTGGACTTCTATTTACTTTTTATTTTATTGGTGAGACCCTTAAGATCCATAGATTGGTGTATTTTATATAATAATGATCCTTACCTATCCCAACTGTTGGGGTGGAATAGGCTGTAAATCAAAATAAAACAAATTCAAAATAAAAGGAGTATTATTTCTAGGGAGGACTTCATTCTTTCCTGACTTCTCAGTTTTTCAAAATAACATTTGAGGCATGCACCTGCTAACGTCCCTTTCATTATATTTACTGCAGCTCCTAACAGCATCTTAAACCATCAGGCAGGCAGCAAATCCAGAGATGCTGTCAACAGATGAGCAGTGAGAGACGTTCCTCAAATTGCACAGAAGGAAGCGAGCAGAGCTAAAAGCCTCCAAGTAAATCTCTGTCATAAATCCCCCTAACTGCTTGAACAAGGAGAAAGCACATCACCGCAGCAGTGCCATCGTCCAAACAATGACAACATCTGAATTAAATTAAGAACATCAGAAGAGCCCTGCTGGATCAGATCAAAGACACATCTGGCCCGACATCCTGTTTTCACAGGGGCCAAGCAAATGCCCCGAAGAGAAGCCCACAAGCAGGATATGTGTGGACACGCTCCACTTGTGCCCTACAGCAACAGGAAGAGAAGCACACTGCCTCTGACAGTGGAAGCAGAAAGTAGCCATCTTGGCTAATAGCCATTGATACTCATGATGGGCCAGTCTAATCTCCTTGCCACGGGTTCCTCCCTTTGGAATGCCAGGTGTCCTCAGAAGGCCAGGTTATCTTTTGTCAGCAAAGACAAACCTTTAGTGTGGCAGCACCTACCCTGTGGAGTTCCCTCCCTTTGAATATTAGGCAGGCGTCATCTCTGCTATCTTTTTGGCGCCTTTTGAAGACTTTCCTCTTTCAAAAAGCCTTTTAGGTTGAGACCTATCCCAGTCTGCGTCTGTGTTAGAATTGCTGTTAATATGCTTTTTAATAATGTTTTAACCCTTTTTTAAAGTTGTTTTTTAATGTTTTTAATGCTGTTTTGTTTTAATGTATTTTAAGATCTGTTTTTATGATGTTTTATAGTGTTTTTAGCATTTTGTTTGCCGCCCTGGGCTCCTGCTGGGAGGAAGGGCAGGATACAAATTAAATAATAAATAAATAAACATTGGTTCTGGGGCTGGAGGGGGGGTTAGAGGAGGCAAGTGTTGGGCCAGTGGTCTCCGACCATCAGCTCTGGCCCCCATGATAATGATGACGGCCGATGCTTGGGTCACTTTAGGGAAGGCGAGAGAGGTGGGTCTGCCTCAGGCAGATGCTTCTGACAATCAGTGGAGGTGGCAGGCAGGATAGCCATGAAGTGGGAGGAGGTCGCCTTGCTGTCAGTGGTGGGGCCAGCAGGGACATCTGGGGCCTGAACTGCACTGAGCTGGGACACATCGTAGGCAACTAGGGAGGAGGGAATGGCCAAGAGGGGAGGGCAAGCAGGCATGGCAGCTGAGCACAGGCTGCAGCAGAAGTTTGGGAGTTGTCCACCCAAAGTGCAGTGCTGCTAACTGCAGGCAAGACTCTGGCAAAGCAGGCACCCAGCAAGACTGAACCCTCCTGTTCTCTGCCATGCAATCAGGGGTGGGGGAGATGCAACATCTCCTTACCCCACCCCTCTCACAACCATATAGAGTTTTAAAAAAACACTAGCCTCACCCCCAAATTGACTATTGGCTGGATCCAGATCAGGGTCAATGCAGGTCTCCAAACTGGGAGCCCCGGTTGGCTGGGGGGGGAGGCTGTGCACAGCCCTAGAAACCAAGAAATTACACTATTCATATATACAATGGAAATGGACTGCCTTCAAGTGGATTCCTACTTAAGGCGACCCTATGAATAGGGTTTTCTTGGCAAGCGGTATTCAGAGGGGGTTTACCATTGCCTTCGTCTGAGGCTGAGAGGTAGTGACTGGCCCAAGGTCACCCAATGAGCTTCATGGCTGTGTGGGGATTCGAACTCTGGTCTCCCAGGTCATAGTCCAACACCTTAACCACTACGCCACACTGGCTCTCATTTATATATAAATCTCAGTATTATTTTGTTTCTTAGAAGTCCCGAGTAATGCCAGGTACTTTCAGCTAGTTCTCTAATTTCCTGGAGTGACCATTTTTAATGAGGTGTGATGTTGTGACCCAGGACAGGGGGAGGGCTTGCAGGAGTTCTCTGGCTTTGAGGACTCAGGCATGGGGTTGAGGGAGGAAGGATCTCAGTGCACCCAAATCGCAACTCCTCCTGTGGAAGTGCAGGAAGAGCTGTCAGAGGTTGCTTCTGAGGACCCGCCCCTTTCTCCTGTGCCAAAGGAGTCACATGAGGCAGTAGCTGGTTCCTAGCCGAGTGCTCAGCAGTTTCCCATGCCTACCCAGTCAGCTAGCCTCCCTCATTCAGAGGGAGAAATTGAGGTCCAGCCCCTTTCCCCCACTCTTGCAGAATTCAGAGGCGCAAAGAACAATGGCCAGTCGGGGTTAGGAGGAGACGTCGTCTGAGTGCGAAAGTGAAACCTATTTAAGGGGGGCATTAACAAGGAGGTCTGTAATCAGAGGCTTGCTTAGTCAGCGCTAGTCACGGAAATAGTCCTTAGGAAGCATAGTTAGGTGAATGAGTTGAAAAGTTTTTGATATAACTTTCATAAAAAGAGAAAACCTTACTGAACCGTGTACGTCTGCATTCCTCGGCTCTGGACGGGACATCTACTGAAGGTGGTATTGTACTCACCCAGTGTTAAGTACTGTTATATCTGATTCCAGTTAATGTACAGCATATTTCCTATAATATTAAAGAATTCCCATGGAAGTGTCTCATATATCCAAGCAAATAAAAACTGTGGGAATAACTGTGTTTCAATGGCAGCACCATTGTTTGGTGTTCAGATGTTGCACCAATCCATTGTTTGGCACTACAAGAGCAATCTCTCTTCTTTTATTGCTTTCTCCCACACTCTCTCTTCCTGGCATGACACAGCCTTAGGAAGTGCATGTTCTGGGGGCGCGTGAGAGTGATTACTACATCAACTTATTTCCAAGTAAAAGGTATAGGATTAAAATTTAAGATGATAAAGCAGTTGGAGCTCTTTCCTTATGAGATTTTAAGAAGGGATAAGACAAACTGATGAGTCTTGGAGAGGTCTCTCAGATGCTAGTAGCCATAATGACTTATATAGAACCTCCAGATTCAGGAACAGTATACCACTTACTGCCACTTCCAGCCTGAGGAATCAACTCTCCCCAGACATCAGGCAAATGTCAAAATTGTTTGGTTTTAAATTCTTATCAAAGACTTATTTATTCACTCACATATTTGCTGTTGTTGTCAGTTTTTAGTGTTTGTTAAATCTACTGTGGACATTTCCCCCTTGCATTGGTTTTATGGGAACTATTTGCAAACTGTTCTGGCTTTCTTTTTTTAAACGAAGGGCACTATTATAATGTTTTAATAATTTTTTTAAAAATAAAATAAAGATGCCTTCACAACTTTCTTGTAAGTTTCTGAAGGAATGGCCACTGTGAAATGTTTGGCTATGTGGACCTTTGGTCTGATCTAGCACAGCCCTTCTTATATATGTATGTTTCCCTGCCCTCATTCCCTCACACACCCACTTACTCCCTCTTTTGTGGAGACCACAGTTTCCCATTGCATCTGAAAGGACCAACTGCAGCTTGCATCTTGCCCTCCCTCCAGTCCAAATTTGCAAACAAGCTTCATAATATGACTTGCAAAGATTGTTGGCAGGACAAGGAGAAATAATAGTATGTCACTTCAGATGACATATGCAGCTTTAGGAACACTTTCCCCGAATATACACACCATTAAATGCAGAGAAGTACAAATTTTGAAGGGCAACGGTGCTTCAGTTTGTGTGCCATTTAAATACTTGCCAATTTGGTAGGTTTCACATTAAAATATGAACCAAGCCTTATTTATCTCCTATGCCAAGCCCTCCATCACCTCCATGAGTTGGAGACTTCAGTAGACCCTCGTTGGCTTCTGTAGGTTCCCCACCACCCATTTTAGAACCCTTATTTCCCTCACTATGTGCACTCAACCTGCACCCTGGTCCAGAACATGCCCTCCCACTCATGGAAAGCTCTGGGAACAGTGATGGCCACACTCTCCCTTACTGCATGAGTGATTTAAAACACCTAAACCAGGGATAGGAAATCAGTGGCCCTCCAAAGGTTGTTGGATGAAAACTGCCATCAGCCCCACCTGGTATGACCAATGGTCAGGGATGATGGGAGTTGTACTCCACCAACATCGGAGAGCCACAGGTTTCACATCCCTGACCTGAACGTAGCTATAGTTTATTTATGTCAAGGAATTTCAGAAGGAAGTAACCCTATGCTTTATAGATTACAGCAAAGCCTGTGTTGCGTAGATCATTTATTTTATTTATTTATTTATTGTACTTTTAGACCGCCCTATAGCAACAAGCTCTCAGGGCGGTGTACAGCAGAATAAAACCACATTAAAATACAGGTGAGTGTGGGTACAATACAACTATAAAAACATTTTAAAAACACAGTTAAGACAAAAATTAAAATAAAATTACAATTAAAATTAAAATGCCTGGTCAAAGAAGTAGGTCTTTACCTGGCGCCGAAAAGATAACAAAGAAGGCGCCAGGCGTATCTCATCAGGGAGGGCGTTCCATAATTCGGGGGCCACCACTGAGAAGGCCCTAGATCTAGTTATTGCTCTCTGGGCCTCCCTATGAGTTGGGACCTGGAGAAGAGCCTTCGACGTCGAGCGTAGCGAACGGGTTGGTACATAGCGGGAGAGGCGTTCCATCAGGTATTGCGGTCCGATGCCATTAAGGGCTTTATAGGTAAGAACCAACACTTTGAATCTGGCCCGGAAACATATTGGTAGCCTGTGCAGTTGGGCCAGGACAGGTGTTATATGGTCAGATTTTTTAGTCCAAGTAAGAACTCTGGCCGCAGCATTCTGCACCAGCTGAAGTTTCCGAACCGTCTTCAAAGGTAACCCTACGTAGAGTGCATTACAGTAGTCCAATCTAGAGGTTACCAGAGCATGGATAACTGTGCTTTAAAAGAAATGGGGGTGCCACAGCATCTGATTGTACTGACGCGCAACCTCTACTCTGCACAAGAGGCTACTGTAAGGACAGAATATGGAGAAACTGATTGGTTCCCCATCGGAAAGGGTGTGAGACAGAGGTGTATTTTATCACCCTATTTATTTAATCTATATGCAGAACATATCATACGGAAAACAGGATTGGACCAAGATGAAGGAGGTGCGAAAATTGTAGGGAGAAATACCAATAATTTAAGATATGCAGACCATACCATACTACTACCAGAAACCAGTCATGATTTGAAATGACTGCTGATGAAAGTTAAAGAGGAAAGCACAAAAGCTGGACTACAACTGAATGTCAAAAAGACTAAAGTAATAACAGAAGATTTATGTAACTTTAAAGTTGGCAATGAGGACATTGAATTATCAATACCTTAGCACAGTCATTAACCAAAATGGAAACAATAAGATATCAGGCTAGGACTGGAGAGGGCAGCTGTGAGAGAACTAGAAAAGTTCCTCAAATGTAAAGATGTATCACTGAACACTAAAGTCAGGATCATTCAGACCATGGTATTCCTGATCTCTATGTATGGATGTAAAAGTTGGACAGTGAAAAAGGCAGATAAGAGAAAAATCAATTCATTTGAAATGTGGTGTTGGAGGAAAGCTTTGCAGATACCATGGACTGTGAAAAAGACAAATAATTGTGTGTGAAAACAAACTAGACCAGAACTGTCACTACAAGCTAAAATAATGAAACTGAGGTTCTCATACTTAGAAAACAATAATGCTGGGAAAAACAGAAGGGAGTAGAAAAAGAGGAAGGCCAAACAAGAGGTGGATTGATTCCATAAAGGAAGCCACAGACCTGAACTTACAAGATCTGAACAGGGTGGTTCACGACAGATGCTTTTGGAGGTCGCTGATTCATAGGGTCACCATAAGTTGTAATCAACTTGAAGGCACATAACAACAATAACAATTTATATCAGGGATCTATACACACTCTTTCTCTCCCAGTCCTTTTTACCTTGCTGGCTCACCCTTCCTCGGCTGGTTAAATCTTCCCTCCCCTACAATTCCCATGATGATTGATTCCATGGTGCCATTAAGCTTTTCCCTTACCTTGAATCATGGGAAGGGGAAAGAAGGTTTTAAACTTTTCTTACACTCCCTCCCCCCTTGTGCTGTTTAGTTGACTGGGAAACAGGTGAAAAGAAAAGAGCTGGATTGAGGAAAAAAGTTCATCTTCGTCAGAAAAAAGTAATCTTTATGTTCCTGTGGATCAGCAGAAGGGTATGTTGTGGGCTGTGTAAGATCAGGCAGTTGGGCAGAAGCAGCTCAAGGGGTGCAGCTTGCATACTTCTGAACAAAAGATAGAGGGAAAGGCATGCTTCTTGGAAATTATGCATACTGACCAGAGGCTGTGCATATTGCCTGGAGAATGTATAAAACGTAGTTGAGATATGCTCATTCCCCAAGGTCTGTTGGAGATTATGCATAATGGCTGAAGAACGTACAAAATTCAGTTGATATATGCGCATTCCCCCAGGCCTGTTGGAGATTATGTAGCTTGACTGGGAAATGTGCATAATTCCTTCATGGAAGGATAATGTGCACATTCTCCATGACGCATGGTGAAAATGCACAATGGCCGATTGTTTCATGCATGGTGAAAATGCACAATGGTTGATTGTAACTGCTCAACGTACATTGCCCTTGACACATACATTAATGAAAACAACATAGAATAATGCATTTATTAGGGACAATTGCAAAAATTTGTATGTTTGGCAAACCTGCATACATAAATGTATAGATGGTGATGAATTCTCTTGAGGACTTAAGCAAACAAACAAAAATAGCAAGCTGATGCAGAAATGGGGCAAGCTGAACTTAAATATTGGAAACACCAATAATGGAGGAAAACTGCAACTGACATATGCTTCCCTGGGAGAGGGGAAGAGGGGCAAAGATAATGCACTCCTCACTCTCCTTCATTGCGTGGCAGATCTGGAACACCTGTACAGGGCGTATGGTTTGTTTCTGAAAGGAACAAACTTAAGTTGAGCTCATGAAGGGAGGGGGAGCCTGTAGGCACAAGGCAATTTTTCATAGCACCAAACCACAATTTGTCATTCTCTTTGCCACACACTCTGTTAATATATTTGGGGACCCAGTTTGCAAAAAATAATCCCATTTGTTTGTGATGGCTGAGAAAGGAAACTATCCCAAATGGCTTGTCCCATTTTCTGTATTCTAATCACTCGTCATGTCTTCCCTCTCTCTTGGTTTGTGTCCCCAAAGATGTAGCATTTCCTCCTGTTTAGGGATTGTTCTTCATGCAGAAGAACCGACACTGCCCTCTTTGCTGCAGAATAAACAGGCCTCGCTGAATAACGTGGCACTGAATAGCGGCCTGCAGAAACTCTGTGTTTGCTTTGGAAATAAAAAGCCCACTTCAGCAGCCCAAAAATGATAGCTGTGAGGTCATGGGTTACTAGTGGCACCCTCCTGATCTTTTGGACCCATCAGCCCCAGCCACCAAGGTCAATTGTCAAGGATGCTGTGAGTTGTACTTATTTATTTACCTATTAAATTTATATTGCACCCTTCCCCCCAGAAGGAGCCATGGGCTCCTGTAGTCCAAAACATCTTGAGGGCACCAAATTGGCTGCCCCTGCTTTAATTATTAAGTTATTTTTATACTCCCCTTCACCACAAGAGTTGCAGGGCAGTGTAACATAAAATACAACAAAATGTAATGGATGCTAATTCATTTAAGATACCTACGTACCTAATATAGCAGCAGAGTTGCACTTAAAACTGACTTCATCTATCACTCCTCTCCACCTCTAAAAACCTGACAAAAGAGGTGAACTTCAGTGGGGGAATCACCAATCAGCATCATGCAGCAACCTCCACTCTCTGCAGTGAAGAGATACCACATACTCTGGGGTATTGTGGGAAATTTTAGATGGAAACTCATCGGCACCTGCCCTGGTGCGAACCCTGCTATGATACCGCTGCCCTAGCAGCTGCCCAATAATGGTAGGTGCTGATGTTAGGCCTGAGCTCTTTCCACGAGAGCTAAAACTGTGTTTCCTTTCTCTGTTTGTATCTTTTCACTCTGAACCAACTTTATCTCTATCAGTTAGACACAGGAGAGTTAGTTTTTCCACATTTGTAACACTACTAGTTCAGTGAAGCAGTACAATTTTCAGCAGATCACAAATGCACGAAGACATCCAGAGCCTTTACTAGGGATAGGGGAGATAATTCTATTCAGTTTGTATTTAAAGCTGAATCTATTAAATTATTGCTTTCCAAAACGACATGAGAACCGAAAGACAGCCATCCTTTGAAATTCGCACCTATCTGAATTTTGCGATGCTAACAGTGCTAACAAAAATGCCTGTGGAAACAGCATGCAAGAGTGCATTATACTAGGAGAAATGGCCTGCAAAAATGTGTACATTTGTCAAAGTCACATAGAAATGCATTGATTTCAAGAAATTTGCACTGAAATTCTGAAGAATTTTCATGAGGATTTTTTTTTTCTAATTGCAGCAATGTGGAGAACCGAATTTACAACGGGGGAAAACTGAGAATCTGAGAGGACTGATATGGACAGATACTCCCATTTTTAATTCCATTTTTACTGATGGAGCAATAGATAATACTGAATTAGGTAAAGCAAGTGGGGATGTTTCTCAATGCTGGGGAGGGAAGCCCCAACTTTGAGTATACGAAACTATTGCATATAACTCAGTGTTATTTATACTGGCTAGCAATAGCTCACCAGAGTTTCAAATAGGGGGCTTTGCAAACTCTACCAGGAGGTGCTGGGGATTGAACCTGGGACCTTCTGCATGCAAAGCATGTGCTCTGCCTGGGAGCTATGACTGTCTACCTGAAGTAATGATGAAAAGAGCAAAGCTACCCTATTTATGCCAGAGCACCAGACACGGGCTTCAAAACCCTCTAAACATCTGTGCGCAGTTGGAAGTCACAGCCGACACAAAGCCCCACAGCGTCAGTTAAAATGTTAGATTTGAGATCTTGGCTCTAAAGGGATGTTGCCAGCTTAGATCTCTGCCACCCAAACCCTGAAGGATTGAGTTAGCACATGGTAAGCTTGCAGAGGAAATTGACTGGAAAGGGAACAGTCAACTCTCGTTTGGGTGACTTGTCTTGATTCTGTTTGCCTCTGCTCAGCTCATCTTCATGAGCTGAAAGCAGGAATTTAATATCGGCATATTTCTGGATGCTGCCGGGAGATATTGTGAGTCCAAAGCAATAATATCCACTCTTTATACTGGAGCATGTTAGGATACCATGAGAAAAAAATCAAATGATTAAAGGCTCTTCGGAACCGAGATCATCCATCTGTAGGGGACGGTGTCCACTATGTCTCTGCATGATTCATTGTTGTGGCCTCTAATCAATCCATTCTGGGGATTGTTAATTCTTCCATGCCTTTCAATCTGGAATGATTTGATTCCTACCCAATCTGGGGTGGTTTGATTCCCCTCTGAATTACCAACCCTCTGTTGCATCTCTGCATGAGTCACTGCTTTGCCTCTTTCTAATCCATCTCTGTTGAGAGGTTTGTAGTTCTATGCTCTCTCTCCATGCAGTGTGAACGGACCATTCAGGAATGTAGTGGATGTGGACACCAGGCTGTTACACCTCTTCTAGAGTCACTGCTCTGGGTTTGCTTCCTTCTACTTAAGGCACAGAGATCAGACAGACATATGGGTGGTAGACTCCCTCCCTCCCTCTCTCTGTCTCTCTCCCTCCCTCTCCCTCACTCATTCACTCTATGTGTGTGGGTGTGTATGCAACTCTTACTATTACACTTGCTAGGATGAAACACTTTAGGGTGTGTCATGACAGTGACGCCTACCTTCAGTTTTAATTCAGAAAAAAAAGAGTGTCAGAAGAGTATCTGACGTCTTTGGGGAGGCAAATATTCCTTTTCTTCTCTCATTCTGGCTAAGAATTGCATGAAGACTCAGCTGCACTTTCAGATAAGGATCAATTTTCTAGCCATACTAATATAGGCTTGTATCCAACAAGTCCAACTCAGAGCAGACTCAGTGAAATTCATGGATTTACATTAGCCATATCCATTCTTTTCAGTGGGTCTACTCTGATTAGGACCAACATTGGATGCAAAACCATAAACTATGTTTATTTCATTGATCATTTCCCTTTGGGCCAGTTAAATAAACTGTGTTTTACCCAAAATCTTGATAGAGCAGCCTACATAAGAACATAAGAAGAGCCTGCTGGATCAGGCCAGTGGCCCATCTAGTCCAGCATCCTGTTCTCACAGTGGCCAACCAGGTGCCTGGGGGAAGCCCGCAAGCAGGACCCGAGTGCAAGAACACTCTCCCCTCCTGAGGCTTCCGGCAACTGGTTTTCAGAAGCATGCTGCCTCTGACTAGGGTGGCACAGCACAGCCATCACGGCTAGTAGCCATTGATAGCCCTGTCCTCCATGAATTTGTCCAATCTTCTTTTAAAGCCATCCAAGCTGGTGGCCATTACTGCACCTTGTGGGAGCAAATTCCATAGTTTAACTATGCACTGAGTAAAGAAGTACTTCCTTTTGTCTGTCCTGAATCTTCCAACATTCAGCCTAATGGAGATGGGGGGAAAGGGAGTGTGAGAGTATGAACATGAAAATAAGCAGAAGCTGTTGCATGCTAAGTTGCAGGGTATTGTGAGGTAAGTTCCCACCTGCTTGTGCATCTGTTGATTTCTGTGCTGTCTCTGCCTCCAAGCTGCGTTTGCGTCCAGCATCTTGGCAACTACAACAAAGCTTTTGATCAGCTGACACATCCGTGGTTGGGAATAACGTGTCACTTGCTTGAGTATCCACACTAATGGTAGGGAGGAGCTAATGAAAAGCGACCAGCCGAGAAATAAGACTCTGCTGAGTCTGCCCGGCACTTGAAGTTTGCGTAGAGATGGATAAGTCTATCAACCGGGGATGGGGGGAGGTTCGCTGTTGTTCTGTTTTTCAGTCTTAAACTCAGTTCATTCCATTTCCTCATCGATTTGCATTTTTTTTAAAAAAAGAAATCCACATGAAAATTCATTGTGTGTGCATTTCTTCTAATATACACATCTCTGTACAGTTTTTTGTCTGGTATATGGACTGTGCACCTGATACGGCTGAAGCCAATTCCAGGGGATTCAGACTTGGGCTGAGTCAGGTCAAGACAATCTGGACTGGCCTGGGTCAGGTCAGCCTGCCTGCCTGTAGTGATCCAGGGATGTCAGGGGGCAGGATGTGTTGGAATATGTGGTTCAACTCAAACTGGTGGGTTGAGTCTGCATGGGGTTAAAAAGGGTAGTGTAGAGAGGAGACCTCCTGATTCCTAGGCTATACCTATCCTTTGATCTCCTGCTGACTCTTCCTTCCTGTGTAAACTGTTATTCTCAGGATGCTGACCACATCTTCCGGCTTCTTCTTCGTTCTCTTGAGAGGGACAGCAGACACCTTCTCTTTGTCTGTCTCTCTCCTCCCAGCATGAGGGTAAGCTGTACGCTTAGTGTTTGCCTCTCCAACGTAGCTAGTTAGCTAGATGTAGAACTCTTTCTTATCAAGTATGTACTTCCAGAATAAAGTACTTCTTTCTGATTGTGAAGCTTAAAGTCTCAGTGTAACTAATTCCAGGGAAGGTGTAATATTTAGCAAGGATTCAAACACGCAAAGATCACTCAGGTGATTTTTGCTGCTCTGCAACAGAGCATGGTGAGAAGACTGCAGAGGTCTGCTTTGCTAGTGTGTTTCCTGCAGGAAATGCACTGGAGCAACAGACCCCAGCAGGCCTGAATCCTCCACTCAACACTGGAGGGTTCAATCCTGTGAGTGTCCTGCCCAGAGTGCAAGACATGAGACGGAGGAGAGACTGGAAGTAATTCTTGTTTTATTAAAGTAACAGTTACATCAAAACCAGTGTGCTTCAGAGACCTAACTATGCTGACTCACTGATGACCCGAACTAGGCTAACTAGACATTCTCTGCAGCATATGGAGTTAGTTGACTCAGCACCCCAATCAGAGGGGCACCGCCTTAAATAGGGAAGGTCTTAGCCCGTAATATCTGACTCCTGCAAAGTATCACCTTCTGACCGTCCCGCTTCTTGCGTCGTCTCATGCGGGGCGAAAGAGGGTGAGCCTCCGTCTGCTCATCTGATAGCAAAGGCTCGCTAGGTGCTGGCTCAATCTCAGGGGGCAGGTTGGTGGGGAAGCATTTGAAGTGCCAGGCGGGGAATCCTGGAGGGGTGGAGTTGGCGGGTGTGCCAGTTTGCTTGCTAATGGCTCTGTTGAGGTGCTTGCAGTCGGAGCAGGAGCCACATCGATGGGAGGGCTGTCCATGGGAACTTGCGGGCTATCAGCATCTCGCCCTCCCTCAATATCCTTGAAAACCACCTCCTCTTCCTCCGAAACCTCTCCCTGATCCACCTGGGGGATCTGGGGCTCAACAGTGAGCTGCGACAGCCTTCCCCATAGGGTACACTCTTGCAAAGCCACACCCCATAGGATCAACACTATCTGCTCTTCCCACTGAGAGTGGGGGGGGTTGATCCTGTGGGAAGGCTTCCATAGGGGAGGTTCTTGAGAAGCAGCACCCCAAAGAATTGAATCCTTCATGGGCTGTGTGTGGAGATGCTCCTTCTCCCCCCCCCGACAGAGAGCAAGGGGATTCCATCCTGCAAGAGTTGCTCCTGAAGAGTCTTCCCCAAAGGGATGGCTCTTGAAGCAATACCC
This sequence comes from Rhineura floridana, assembly GCF_030035675.1. NCBI lineage: Eukaryota > Metazoa > Chordata > Lepidosauria > Squamata > Rhineuridae > Rhineura > Rhineura floridana. Next base: position 14,962,369 of record NC_084497.1, on the reverse strand, counting down.
TGCTCCTCCCTCCCGCTTACAACCAAGACAATGGGAGTTCCATTCGACAGGTCCTGCTTCTCAAGAGCCTTTGCAACAGGGAAGGCTCTTGCAAAGCAGCACCCCACATCATCAACCTGCCTTCTTTTGATGGGGAGGAGGAGACTCTGGGTCTCCATCTCCCCACCCTCCTCCCAACCAAATGTTTAATAAAGGTTTTTTAATCCCAAATTAAACATTAGCCCCACCCTCAAAATTGCTTCAGGGATGGATCCAGAGCAGGGCGGGTGGTCCTTGGTTTGGACCAGGGTGGGTCAGCCTGATCCAGGGCCCCTGGTTGGAGGTGACGTTTTTGTGCAAGAATGCATTTTTCTATGTTATTTTGCCTAACATACATAATTTTGTGCACCTTTTCCTAATTCATGCAGTGGGCAGTGCACCCCCTTCATGATCATGTCCTGATTCATTTGGGAGGTACAAATTAGGACAATTGGCTTAAAAATTCTACACTAAACTAAATTCTCCTCCATTCCTGCTTGATTTCTTGTCCCAGTTATTTTTATTTATTTATTATTTATTTATTAAATTTATTAGTCACCCATCTGGCTGGCTGGCCAGCCACTCTGGGTGACGTACAAAATAAAAACATACAAATACATTAAAACATTAAAAGTCTCAACAATAATAAGAAATGCTAACCCACCCCAAAAGCCTGCCTGAAAAGCCAGGTCTTCATGGCCCGGCGGAAGCTCATCATAGAGGGGGCATGGCGGAGATTATTTGGGAGGGAATTTCACAAAGTGGGGGCCACAATTGAAAAAGCCCTCTCCCTAGTCCTCACCAGTCTAGCTGTTTTAACTGGTGGGATGGAGAGGAGGCCTTTTGAGGCTGATCTTGTTGAGTGGCATCCCTGATGATGCTGGAGGCGCTCCATCAGATAGACTGGGCCGAAACTGTTGGGCAGCCTTAGATGGAATGAAGACACTAGAGTCCAAGAGGAGCTTTGATATCATGGCCCCTTGAGCTGTGTGGCAGAGTACAAACCTGCCCAGATCTTGAAACTGAGGTCTCCTCAGAGAAGGAGGAGGGGACAGGACCCCATTTCAACTAGATTTCCATACTACCAGTTAACCTAAAGAGCCATTGGATCCACACATCCCCACCCCAGGACTAAAGGTCCCCATGCCAGCAAGCCAGGCAGAGCCAAAATACCTGACTAGCTGCATTTGCAGTTTCTGAGGAGTAGTGGGGAGCACCTGCCTGAATCAGGGCCTAATTGAGAGTCAGGAAAGGGTAGAGCCTCCAGACCTCTACCTAAGCTCACTGCTGAAGCAACAGACCCCTCTGAGCTCTTAGTCCCAGGTTCCCTGGCCAGGGGAAATGAATCCTACTGTATTTAATTCCCTTCCTTTTTGGGCCTGCCAAACCAGCCAAACTGCAGATCACTGTTTGGAGAATCTGAAGGGGGGAACAAAGGTTCCCAGCAGTCAATTGTGAGATCCATCCTAAACATTATTCCTACTCAGCCCCATCAAGTCTCATCCTGCACTGTTAAAGTACATGTGGGAGGGGAGATACAAATGATCTAAAGCATTCTGTCGTTGGACTCCACTTCCCATCGACTTCAGCCAGCATGGCCAGTAGTTGGGGATGATGATGGGAAGTGGAGTCCAACAACATCTAGAGGCCAGGCTGGATGAATCAATGTAACAATTGTGCATGCTATCTGCAAGACTATAACAATTGTGTAACAATTTTGCATGCTGTCTCCAAGATTGAGGGAGGTGGGGGGAACCAGAATATTCTTTCCCAATGCATCAGTTCCAGTTCAGAAAAAGTACCAAGTAAATTGGAACTCTGAAATTTGTATGAAGGAGGTTTCAGAAGCATCCCTACATTTAATATTCTTCTCCTTTCTTTGGCACCCCATGCAATTGAAACTATTCATCTATAACATTGGTAGCCTATTAAGTAGGAAATACAATTTCATTGCTACGGATTAGGCCAATCAATCTCCCTCTGGAAAACAAGCTGAGATTTAAAAAAAATAAAGCAAGCAAATAAAACAACACCAATAATCATCCCAAATTAGAGTGGTTGGTCTGTTGCCGTGTGCGGTTGCTAGCCCACCTCTTTCTCTATAATATTTTGCCGCTGACCACAAGACACAGCCAAATCCACTTAGCATGGGCAAACACTAAAGGAGCTATGATGCACATTACAGAATGAGATTCTCTGCATGCTGAGAGGTTAACTTTCAAAAAGGTCACAAACTCTCTGAAACAATTTAGGGGCAGGGCTGATGTTTAATTAGTTTTAAAAAAAAGCCCTAGTTAAACATATGGATGGGATGGGGAGAAGACAGAGCAACTCCTTTGCCCCTCCCCAACTGAGAACAGGGGGTAAAATCCTGCAGGGAAGGCTCTTGTGAAGCCACAAGCCTTGGGTTTGGCTGGCAGGGGGGAAGGAGTTGCAGTGCCTTGCAGCCCTCAGGATTAAATCCTCCACTAAACAGATTCAATCCTGTGGGGTTGTTCCTTTGCAAGAGCCTTCCCCAAGGGAAAGCAGCACCCACAGGATTGAACCTCCCCAACCAAGAGCAGCATGTTCAGTCCTGCAACATGCTGCTTCACAAGCACCTTCCCTGACAACCCAAATCACTCTAGGTGGTCCAACACGACCTGGGATGATCCAGGGGTAACTTGACCCAACTCCGCCCAAGCCCGGTTCCCTCCAATGAACCCAATTTGGTTTGCGATTTGGCTTAATCCAGTGCACAGCCTTACTTTTTGTTTGCCGTGGTTTGTTATGCATTTGGTTGTGTGAATATGCCTCAACTGTTCCCATTTACTTTGATTTGGATTCCTGCGTTGCGTAGGGGGTTGGACTTGATGGCCTTATAGACTCCTTCCAACTCTACTATTCTATGATTCTATGATACCAGGGGCAGTCTCTGTTTTCTGATACTTGTCTTTGGTCTTTGTCTTTGATACTTGGGAATACCTTGCTCAAATTTTGTTGACTTAAATTATGCTCTGTTGTTCTTCATGGTCCATCTCCCTCCCCAGAATCTCAAGTTAAATCGCTGAGTGGGGAGTGGATGTGTATTTCAGAAATCTAATGCACATCCATTGCCAATGCATGCACATGAACACTAGGCCATGTGCATTTCACACCCCATCAGCTGCCTGAGGCATATTTTAGAACTCTTGATAACCTATTGAGGGACACGGAAAAAGGAAAGAAATCTGTGTTCATCTATAAATCCACAGTTGCAAAATATCCTTATCAGGGCCCACCAAAACATCATAAAATAGAGAGCAAACTTTTGAGCTCTCCAGGAATCTTAATCAGGCTGGATGTTTAGCAAAGTGAGGACAGAGGGACAGACACCCTTTTCAGGCATGCTACTAACATGTAAACGCATGAACAGGGAATGTGGGGACACAGGGAACAATAGGAGCCCCCTAAGTTTTCAAAAATGAAAGTAACCAAAAAGATGTCAGTGTCAGCACCAGGCAGGGCTCACTCAGTCAGGAGAGCCCTCCACAGACAGAGGGGCCATGACCAAAAAGGCCCTGTGCCTTGTTGCCACCCTCAGAGCCTCTTTTGGAGAATGCACATTGACCAGGGCCTTAGATGATCCTTACAGGTAGGGATGGAAAGATCAGTCAGTTTCTCTGTCACTTTTCTATTTTTTTTTAAAAAAGGTGTTTTTAAGATGTTTTGTTTTTAAGACATTTTAAGATGTTTTTAGGGGGGGGGGTTGTTCCTTGTTTTTCGCCCTGGGCTCTTTCTGGGAGGAAGGGTGGGATAGAATTATTATTATCATCATCATCATCATTATTCCAATCTTAAATTTAGTTCTCCACATTTCTGCAGCAATTTGCGAGGAATTGCTTTTAAATCCTCACAAAAATTGTTCAACACTTTACTCCTAATTACATTTTGTATGCAGTTTTGACTAAAGTACACATTTTTGCAAGCAATTTCTCTTACTGTAATTCATTGTTGTATGGCATGTTCATCAATGTAGTCATTTTAATGTACACTTTCCCCTAATATACACATTTTTTGTAATACTGGTTGGAGAACTGCATTGCGAAACTCAGATACTTATAGGTCAGGCATGATGTCTGGGGGTGGGGTGGGGAGAGGAGAATGTAGTATGTTTATCTGCATTCTGTCTGCTCACATGTAGCATCTACATATGGGTAAAGTGCCTGCACATGGCTAGAGACAGAAGCCAGGTGAATTTTGAAATCCCAAAGTTTACTTGAAGGATTGTCAGACGCCGTATGTGCCCACTCAACTGCTTTGATCTGTGGAACTGACACTTTGACAAGCACCACATAATGTCCATTCCACATTTGCAAGGAATCAGTCCCTCAGTGTGGCAGCACCTACTTCTTGGAACTCACTGCCCATAGATATTAAACTGGCGCTGTTGTATAGATTTCAGCATCTGCTAAATACTTTGTTGTTGTTGTTGTTGTTTAAGCAAGCCTACCTAGACAGCTAATTTTATTGTGTACTGGTGTATTGGTTTTATACACATAATTTGATTTTATCAGCAATGTAATGAATATTTTATATTGTTTTATGTGAGCTAGTTAGAGGTTTTTGTCAATTATGCAGCATACAAATCTTGTCAAATAAATAACTGCAGTCACTATTTTCAAATGAATTGGAAGAGGAGATGGCGGATTTAATGGGATCAGTCTCTATCAGATGCTGTACAGGTGTTGGATGGTATTTAGGACTGTTGGAACAAGCAAGCAAACAAAAAAACCTGCCATGGTTGATCCCCCATTTTGAACATATAAATCTGTCAGTTACCCTGACATCTCCAGTCTTAAGCAAAGCAAACCTGCATGTCTTGACATTTTGCCTGTGAAATATTGAAGGAGAAGTGTCAGGCCAAACAACTGCTCTCTCCAACCAGTGGAAGGCCAGTTGTACACACTCAGAGACACTCATGGTCTAAACCCATGGTGCTTTTAAACAGGGGCCATGGTCTGAATTGGGCAAAAGGGCTAAGACGAAAGTGAGTGCTCTTCACAAAAGCTTCTGGGAGCACCACCAGTTTAGATGATTTTCCCCCAACCTCCACCCCAGGAACTAATCCAATACAGGGGGAAAGAGTTTGCAAATTCGGAGTGAAGACAATGCTTTCTGTCCTCACTCTCAACCAGATCCATGGCATAATTTCATAGCCAAGTTTAATTACATAGCAACATGTCACCATCATGCTATATAAGAGGGGTTTGCCCATGTGACTATTCCTTAGAAGATGACGTTTCCCCTATCCCAGGTAGTGCTGAAGTAGCTATTACTTGAGAAAATAGTGCCTTGAACAGACAGCCAATATGAGCATGCGGTGAGTGGGTAGTTCTATGGTTCGAGGCACAACAGCAGAGGTCAGATGTCGCTTTAGCGGCAGCTACAGCTCACAAGGCTAGTGTAACCAGCCTCTAGCCTAAGGGTTGGGAACTTGAGGCCCTCCATAAAACCATAAGAAGATTCCTTTGGCTGGATCAGGCCAAAGACCCACCTAGTCCTGTTGTCAAAGTGGCCTATGGGAAGCACACAAGCAGGACCTGAGCAGAATAACACTCTCCCCATATGTGATTTGCACCAATAAATATTCAGAAGTATACTGCTTCCTCTTGCATTACTACTTGCCTATGGGATGGTTAAGGTGTTGGACTAATAAAGCAGAATGATGTTTGGACTATCCAGTATTAATCCATCACTAATTTGTGCCGTAGTGGTTAAGGTGTTGGACTATGACCTGGGAGCAGAGCTTGGAAAAGTTATTTTTTTGAACTACAACTCCCATCAGCCCCATCCAGCACCATGCTGGCTGGGGCTGATGGGAGTTGTAGTTCAAAAAAGTAACTTTTCCAAGCTCTGCCTGGGAGACCAACGTTCGAATCCTCACACAGCCATGAAGCTCCCTGGGTGACCTTGGGCCAGTCACTGCCTCCCAGCCTCACAGGAAGGCAATGGTGAACCCCCTCTGAATACCGCTTACCATGAAAACCCTATTCATAGGCTCACCATAAGTCGGGATCAGCTTGAAGGCAGGCCATTGTTGTTGTTGTTATGGGATGGCCATCTGACCAGAAAAAGATACTGGCCTGGGCAACCCTTGTGCCTTTAACAGAAGCTTGAGCTAGATGAGGATTTTCACAGCATGGGCATAATCATTGCTTCCAGCTGAAGTCTGAAAATCAACAGCTTTTTAAAGGCAGTGGATCAGAGTTTGGTAAAAGAGTTGACAACGTAAGCAGAAAGGATGTTTCACATTATTTTGGGTCTAAAATTGGCTAATGTCACACCACCACAGGAAGAAAAGAAAATTTAAAAGCACACAATGAAACTAGGGGTGTGTGCATGCTAAAGGTAATTGGACTGGAAAATTCCTACCAGTATCTATACAATTCACAATGATTAAATCACACAGAGAGAAACAGTTCACTCTTTTCTTTTCTTATTTACTGACAAAACAAATGTGGGTTTGCATGGGTGCACACATTCCGGAGGATTTCTGGGCGCCATCTTCAATTAGCAGACTTAGCAAACAGCCTTGTCACCTGCTGAATAATAAATAGAAACTTCTTCTAGACCCTGGTGGGCTTACCTGCTGTATCTGAGTATGGATTTCCATCATCAAGCACAATTAGAAAGCTCTTCTCTAGTTCCCTGCTAATACCACTTTCTTCAAGAAGCATCTATGTGGCTTGTAGGGAAAGTCTGCATCTGCATGTCAAGAGGGACTGTTGGATCTCTATTAAAATCCATCTCCCGTCTTCTAATAACCTGTCACTGCCAGGATATTTAAGTAATAACGACCAGGGTTATTTTCTCTCTCCCCATCAGTCATCTGCAATCACAAGATGTTCTAATCCAGGAATGGGAAACTGGGCACAGAATAATGGGCTCAAGTTACAGGAAGCCAGATTTCAGCTGAACATCAGGAAAAAAAACTGTGGTGTGACAGTGGAAATGATGACCTTGGGAGGTGCTGGGCTCTCCAGCGCTGGAGGCCTTCAAAAGGCAGTTGGACAGCCACCTGTCAGAGATGCTTTAAGATAGTGAGCAGGGGGTTGGACTTGATGGCCTTACAGACCCCTTCCAACTCTACAAATCTATGATTGCTTCCAGGCCTCTCCACCTGCCTGCAGGACTCCCCTCAAGTCACGCCCTCAGCATCCCAGCCCCACGCCCACCTGGAGTGCTTTTGATTGGCTGGAGTGTGGCCTAATGACGACAATGCCTCTTGCTTGCTTGGGCAGAGGTTGGAGACAAGGGTGTTTGTCTGGCTGGAACATAACCTATTGTATAAAGATAAGAGTTGCATTGGCTGCTCTGCCCACTTTTGCCTCTGCCCCCCTCCCACTGGCATACAGCCCCCTGAAGGTTGTCTGTGAGGGACTATAGCCATTGGGCTGAAAAGCCCCCCCCCATTGTTCTAATCTGGCAATTAGCAAGGAACTAACAAAGAGGGAGTGTTTGGGTAAGTGCATGCATATAGAATTGTAGAACAGTAGAGTTGGAAGGGGCCTATAAGGCCATCAAGTCCAACCCCACAATATATATGCAGTGCACCTCTGGCCTCCCAGGAAGATCATAATGGCCAGAAGGAGACCAACCATTGGCCAATGAAGGAACAGCCACTCCAGTGATTGTTTTCCTCTTCCCTCCCCATTTGTTTTTCCTTTAGTGTCATCACATTGTGAGCCTCCAGGCAGGGACTTAACTCGTTCACATTTGAACAGCACTTAAAAACTGTCACATGTTGTATGTGTTAGCACTGAAGTTGAATGCTGGCAGAAGCTGGACTGTGACGGATCCCTGCTGGAGGAGCACACTCGGCCCTGGAGATAATCGCACGGAGACTCTGGGTTCAGAAAAACAAGAAAGCTTGCATCTATTATTGTTCTTCCTGCTGCCTGGCAGAGGTTAATAAGGATTCGGACAAAGGAATGAACACACTAGAAAGTTCTTCTGTAACTCATTTTATTAGAGGGTAAGCCGTACAACCCAAGACGAGAGAAAACAGACATGCAGACTCATGGCCCTTCTGTTGCTGAGTGAAAAGTGTCATGAAGAAGCGGCCACAGAGAGGATATATACTGTAACACCAAGAGATTTTCTGTAACAGTTTATAAAGAGAACAAAGCCTGCAGGGTGGTGCTTCTTGTAAGGCAGAACTGAAAACTAATTGCAGTCCTTGGTATGGCAAGCCTGGAGGGCCAATACAATCCACTGAGGAATCCCTGTTATCAGCACGGATGTAGTTTCAGCAAGCCATGGCACACGTCACAGTCCTGGTCCATGGAGAGGGTCTCCTTCAAAGGGGTCTGTCAGGATTATCCCGCTCCGCACCCAGGACTTGCCAGATTGCGGGACATGCTTTGCAGCCTGGGACACTGTAAGTGCGGGGCAGCAGAGCTGATTTAAGCCTGCGCCGCCTAACCCACGCCCTCTTTTTCTTCCACGTGGGACATTGAGGAGCCTTGGTTTGTGGCGTCCTTCAGCGGAGTGAGCGGGATGCCATTTTGAGAGCCATGTTCTGCCCATGGGGTTTTTCCTACTGGGGTTCAGGACAGGCTTGGCCCTTCTCTCCCCCGATCGGGGCAGAGACAGGCAACCAGGCTGTGCCTGCACCTGTAGTGGGGAACGTCCTGCAGCACCAACAGCCCCCTTTGCTTGAAGCCTGTGACCACGTGTGGCAGCCTTCCCAGAGGGGAGACATTGTAGGAGAGTCTTCCTCCTCTCAGCCACTCTTGCAATGGTTCCTGCAGACCCTCTTGGGCATATTAAGGAGGGGGGCATTCCATTTGGAGAGACTTCACCCCCTTTAGGTTTTTACTTGCTTTCTACCACCAGGGAAAAAAATTGGAAAGGGGAATACATGGATCTGTTTTCCCTTCTGTGCAGGGAGCAAGTTAAGAAGGACAAGGATAAGGGAGATGAAAAGGACTTGGATAAACCCAGAGGAATGGGACATTCACGAGAGTGGCATTTGCTATAGTTGAGTGATCCAGGTATTATCTATCTGGCTGGTATCATGAGGTTTTCAGGTATGAGGGAAGGATATACCATAACTAGCATCCTTCATTGGCTCACAGTTTTTAAGAGCACTCTTACAGCCCTTTTCCAAACATCCCTTTGGGATCAAACATCCCAAAGGCCATCTTCCTGTTTGCCCAAGTTCCTTTCACAACCCTGTCTTATTCAACCAGGGAGGGGCTAAGGCCAGCAGCTGTGGCCCCTTGCATCCTTCAAGGTAGCTTCTTGAATCTGTAGATCTTTGTGTCCTTCAAGGGGTTGGGTTGTTCTGCTATGCAGCGCCTACTGTGATGGGCACTCTCGACGTCTTGTCTGGTGTCTCTTCCTCTCCCTAAGCCACTGAGGCAACAGTTTGTGTCCCTTCCAGGGAGTTTCAGCATTTAACCAAGAGTGCATAAGGGAGCCGTTGCAGCTGCCCAGCTTCCACAAGCAGAGGGCTTAGATCTTTCAGCCACTCACCCAGCTTTCTTGCTTGAGCCTCTGAGTGCGGAAAGCAAAGCTTCTAACTGCTCTCTTCCAGATGCACCACCCCCACAGCCATTGAGTGGAGGCCTTTGGAAGCTGCTCTCCTCCTTAGGCTATCCCTCCCCCAATCAATACAAATCTTCCTGGTTTGGAGTCAGGCTGTCTCACAGTATTACTGCACCATCTACTAAATTTTGCCCCCAGTCAGCTCCACATGGCTTCTATCTATCTATATATCTGTCTGTCTGTCTGTCCGTCTGTAGTGTAGTGGCAAATTCAGAAGTACAGGGTCTCTTCATGATATGCACATCATATTCCCTCACAACCATGTTCCTGTTTCCAGTTTCCCTCATCCCCCTTTCTCTCACTGTCATCTTGTGAGTCTACACTCCACTGGAACAGATGTCCCTAGGTGTCAATCAGCATGAATGGGGAGGCTTTGTGTTAGCTACTGAGAAGAGTCTTCTCGGTGGCTGACTTACCTCCTTTTGCCCTGATTGGCTCCTATCAGCATGAAAGGACAAGCACTCTTTGTAGTGGCTAACATGCTCTCCTTTCGTGCTCATTGGCTCATACATAGGGACCTGGCTGGGATCCTGCTCCCAAAAAAGTAATGTGTCTGAGTCCCTGGACAACTACACCCCTGCTATGTATTCATTTGTTTCAAGTGTCCTTGCATCAGATGACATCTCTATTGCAAGAATAGATAGCTCTGGTCCATCTGTTAGTCTCTGAAGGGCCAATTTTCAAATAGAAACTCACAGATTTCTCAAAGGTTCTTAGGTTGGACTGGAGGGAAGGGTATTCAGATCACCACGGGGTGACCTTTGGCCAGCTACCAGTTGTCAAACCTCACGTGATCCTTAGGAGTTGTGTGTTTCTGTGGGTGCATTTGTTCAACCAGGAACATGGGGAGACCTCCCCAGAGGAATAGGTCTAGGACCCCATGGAGTTCCCCAGTGCACCTGAGCACCTAGATCAACACCTAACTAGGGATGGGCAAGAAATTAGATTCAGTTTGCCTTTAAAGATGAATCTGTCAAATCCACACTTTCCAAACCAATATGCAAATCAAGACACAGGGATCCTTCAAACGTCGCACTTATCTGAATGTTGTGATGCAGTTTCTCCACACAAGCAATGTTGGCAGAAATTCATATATTGTGGATAAAATGAATATAATGACACTGACATACAAAAGTGCATTATATGAGGAGAAATTGCTTGCAAAAATGTGTACCTTAGTCAAGGGTGCATGCAAAAGTGTGTTTATTAGTAGAAGTGCACCCCCAAATGCTGAAGGATTAAAAAAAATCTGCTGCTGAAATGTGGAGAACTGAATTTAAGATTGGGGGGGGAGAGAAATGATAAATGGAGAGAACCGAAGTTGACAGATCCTTCTGCCCCTAGTCATAAGATATCTAGTTGCATAAATATCTTGCTTGGGGCCCTCAACGATCCCATAGCCAAAATCCTGCCTCAGCCCCCTTTGGACCCAGGACCTCACAAGCAAAGGTAGCAGCAAACACACAGAGAGTCTTTGTCATCAGGGGTCTCCTTGGGAGGAAGGGTCTACTCAGGAGGAGGTGGAAGCCAGCAATGGCCTAGCACAGCCTTTCCCAACCAGTGTGCCTCCAGATGTTGTTGGACCACAACTCCCATCAGCCTCAGCCAGCACTGCCAATGGTCAGGAAAGATGGGAATTGTGGTCCAACAACATCTGGAGGCACACTGGTTGGGAAAGGCTGGCCTAGCAGATGACCAGAGAGGGGAGGGGAGGTGTCAATGAGAATATAAAGCTTTCCGTCTCTGCAGGATCTTTGCTGAGATAACAGCTTCTTATTGCTCCAGAATTGGGTGCAGGTCAGGGACAGGAAAAGGCTCAAGGTACAACTACTCTGAGCAGTGATGGGCTGATCTTAAAAGTGGCCAAACAGAACTGCAAGCAAATTAGCTCTCAAGCTTCAGAGGGTATACTGACCAACACAAACTAATAGCATATTTATTTATTTATTTATAGAATTTATTAGTCGCCCATCTGGCTGGCTGTCCAGCCACTCTGGGCAACGTACAAAATAGGCATATAATACCTAGACATTGAAAATCTAAAAACAATGAAGATAAAATCTAGCCCACCCCAAAAGCCTGCCTGAAGAGCCAGGTCTTCAAGGCTCGGCGGAAACTCATCATAGAGGGGGCATGGCGGAGATCATTTGGGAGGGAGTTCCACAGGGTGGGGGCAACAATTGAAAAAGCCCTCTCTAGTCCTCACCAGTTTGGCTGTTTTGACTGATGGGATGGAGAGAAGGTCTTTTGAGGCTGATCTTGTTGGGCGGCATAGCTGATGATGCTGGAGGCGCTCCTTTAGATAGACTGGACCAAAACTGTATAGGGCTTTAAAGGTCAAAACCAACACCTTGAATTGCGCCCGGTAAGCAACTGGTAACCAGTGCAGCTCTTTTAGCACTGGAGTGATATGATCTCGCCGGCGGCTGCCTTTAATCAGGCGCGCCACCGCGTTCTGTACCAGTTGCAGCTTCCGGACGATTTTCAAGGGTAGCCCCACGTAGAGCACATTACAGTAGTCTAGGCGAGAGGAGACCAGTGCATGTACCACTGATGGGAGCAGATGATTGGGAGGGTAGGGGCGTAGCCTCCATATCAGATGGAGTTGATACAGCGCTGCCCGGCTCACAGCCGAAACTTGAGCTTCCATGGACAGTTGGGAGTCAAAAATGACCCCGAGGCTACAGACCTGGTCTTTCAGGGGCAATTGTACCCCACTGAGCACCAGGTCCAAATCCCCTAACCTTCCCTTGTTTCCCACGAACAGTACCTCGGTTTTGTCAGGGTTCAGCTTCAGCTTCTTCCTTCCCATCCAGCCACTCACCGATTCCAGGCACTTGGATAGGGTTTCTACAGCCAACCTCGGTGAAGATTTAAACGAGAGATAGAGCTGCGTGTCATCCGCATATTGGTGACACTGCAGCCCAAATCTCCTGATGATAGTCCCCAGCGGCTTTATATAGATGTTAAACAGCATCGGGGAGAGGATGGAGCCCTGTGGCACCCCACAAGTGAGAGGCCAAGGGTCCGAAACCTCATCCCCCAATGCTACTCTTTGGTGCCTATCAGAGAGGAAGGAATGGAACCACTGCAATACAGTGCCCCCTATGCCTAATCCCTCCAGGCGATCCAGAAGGATACCGTGGTCAACGGTATCAAAAGCTGCTGAGAGGTCCAGGAGGACGAGGAAGGTGCACTCACCCCTATCCAACGCTCTCCTCATATCATCCACCAAGGCGACCAAGGCTGTTTCAGTCCCATATCCAGGCCTGAAGCCCGACTGAAATGGATCCAGATAATCCGCTTCTTCCAAATGTGCTTGCAACTGCTTCGCCACCACCTGCTCAAACGCCTTGCCTAAGGATGGTAAGTTTGAGATTGGGATATAAAAGGTAAAGGTGTCCCCGCACTTATAGTGCGAGTGGTTTCCGACTCTTAGGGTGACATCTTGCAACGTTTACTAGGCAGACCGTATATATGGGGTGGGATTGCCAGTTCCTTCCCCGGCCTTTCTTTACCCTCCCCCAGCGTATGCCGGGTACTCATTTTACCGACCACGGATGGATGGAAGGCTGAGTGGACCTCAACCCCTTTTACCAGAGATTCAACTTCCTCCTTCTGTTGGAATCGAACTCCGGCCATGAGCAGAGCTTCGGCTGCATTACCTCCGCTTACCACTGTGCGCCGCAGAGGATCTAATAGCATATGGGGGAGAAATGAACAATGAAACTCAGATGGATTTTATCATGTGTTGATGTAGAATCCATCTCTTACCATTCACTTCTTTTTCAGGTTAATTGAAAGCTCACATCCCTTCCCAGAAACTCTTGGATATTTTGACTGGAATTACTTCAGTTTAATCCTCCTCTTACTCCATATCCTGCTGTGGCTTCTCTGTGATTTAAATTAAGTTCCTTTCAATCTATGCCTCCCACACACCCAGAAAGGAAAGGAGTGTGTGTATATAGCCAGGATCTCTTCTCAATCATCCCAGAGTGCAGGACATGGAATAATTGGCTCAAGTTACAGGAAGCCATGTTTCAATTGAACATCAGGAAAAACTTCCCAACTGTTAGAGTGGTACGACAATGGAACCAATGACCTACCTCGACTTCCGGGAAGGGTGACTTAGCCTGTGCCTGCTTTTGAGACGGGCTCCTGCCTCAAAAGAAGCTTATTCAGATATATCAGTCAGTTTTTTCTTTTTTTTTTGACTGATTAAACTTCTCCCGGGTAGGGAGAAACGAAGAGATTAACCTCAAAGCCTATTTTTGTTGGGACGACCAGATCTCATTAATTTATGGGACGAGGTCCAGCCGACGAAGGTGGGACGGATTTTCAACAGCAAGCTCTATCTGTTAAAGCGAACGTTCATCTTATCTTTTAAGAGAGAACGCACTAACAGGCAAGCACCCTTCTTTCTATATTTTTCTTTTACTTGACTTAAATTGTTGCTGTTTAAAAGAGATTTGCCAGATTGATCGGTTTTTGACATCTCACTGGGGAGCCATAACTTCTCTCTGCTACGCACTAATTAATAGCTTATCTCTGTTTTTGTTGCAAAAAGCTGTCCTGGATTTGCATTCTAAAGATATACACAGAAGAGGGATTTCTATTCCAGATTTTTATTTTGAAAAATATTATACTGTTTTGAGACTACTCTCTTTTTGGTCTATTTTATTTTGACGAATCTGTTTCTTGACGATTGCCATTAATTGTTTCGTTCCTGGGAACTGCATTTTGTTTACTTAACTATGGAGAGATAAGGCTGTCTGCTCTGTTTATACTGTGATGTCACCAAGTTTGGAGTATTAACCCAATTGTTGCTGAAATAAGAAGTGGTTTTCCTATATTTTTCTTTTAAAATGGCAATTAAGAAAGTGGCTGAGAATCTGGAAATAACTATGTTTCAGAAAATAATGGATGAGATTGAGATAATGAAAATTGAATTGAGTAAAATGAAGCAGGAGATTAAAGATATAAGGGTCCCTGTGAGAGAGGTGACCCTGGAAGGGGTCCCTGTGAGAGAGGAGACCCCGGAGATTGGAACAGGGGTCCCTGTGAGAGAGGTGACCCTGGAGACTGGAACAGGGGTCCCTGTGAGAGAGGAGATCCCGGAGATTGGAACAAACGTGGAACAGGAACAAGATTTGGAGTCTATGGACTTTAGAAATAAAATCTATTGTTTGGAACTCAATGTTATCTCTGAAGAAATTAATGAAGATTCTAGAGATAAAGTTATCAATGGCATGGATAATCTTCTGGACTGGAATGATGTGATGGAGCCCAATATAGAGAAAATCTATGGAATTAACTGCAGCCATGTGACAATGGAAAAACTTTTAAGAGATGACCCAGTGTATTTTGAAAAAAAGAACAGAGATATGATTTTACAGCAGTATTTCAGCAACCTATTCAGAATGGATGGCAAGAAAATATTTGGGATAGAGGTAATTCCCATCAGACTCTTACTATATGACTATGGCTTTGACAGCAAGATTATTATGGAATACTGATAATGGAAGATTGGATATTGAAATTACTGGACTTAACAAGACTACTGAAGATGGAAGACGGAAAATGGAACTAATAGAGATAATAGAACAATGGCTACTGAAATTACTGAACCTAACAGATTCTGATGTGATGGATTAATTGAAATGTTTATTTTGACTATGGTTATGACAATAAGATTATCATAATTAGTAATGAGATGGATTAATCGATATGCTTATCTGGAAAAAAAAAATTGATAGATATATTTCTTAAAGAATTGAAACCTCTCTTTGACTTTTTGTGGAAAGAATAAAGTAATGTATATGAGATTTGATGATTAAGTAAGATAACTACTGGAGGAAAGTGATTTTATAATATGACTTAAGAGACAGGATTGTTATATATTATAGACTTATAACTGATTTGATCTTTGACAAATGGGAAGTCAATATTTTACTCTTTATTTTTTATTTTTGTTTTTTTTTTTCTTTTTTTCTTTTTGTTTAACTATTTTTGATTTTGTTTTTTGTCTTTGAATGTTTTATGATTTTGTCTTGTATGTTTTATGAAAATCTGAATAAAAATTATTGAAAAAAAAAAAAAATGGAACCAATGACCTAGAGATGTGGTGGGCTCTCTGACACTGGAGGCGTTCAAGAGGCAGCTGGACAGCCACCTGTCGGGGATGCTTTGATTTGGATTCCTGCATTGAGCAAGGGGTTGGACTCGATGGCCTTATAGGGCCCTTCCAACTCTATGATTCTATGCTATAAGGATTCGTTCTGCCCTGCATATATACGGAGATGAAGTGTCGGTCTAGAAGTTTATAGCAGGGTGAAAACAGGGAGAGTTTATTAGAATAGTCACAGTGATTTCTTTTCCTGCAGTGTAAACATGAAGCCAGTATTAGAACTTCCCATTCCATACAAGATGAGATATTGTGACCTCTAAAGCAATTGCTGGGAATGGTGAGGGAAACAAGAGCAGCCCTGGACCAGAGTATTTGTTGCCCTGTCTAGGAGGGCTAGAGATAGAGAAGAAATTCATTTGGTCTGCTTTTTGCAGGGGGCTGACCCAATTCAACACTCTCAAACTTGCTTGCAGATTCAAATGAAACTCCCACTCAGATAGTACACTGCTGTGAAATTTATGAGTTATTTTATTTAGTAGCAGACAGTGCTTAGTATTTCTAAAGAACTCTTTAAAAACAAAAACAAAACCCTGAGATTTATAAATGGATAACTTAAAGTGTGCGTGTGTTTTAGTTTCTTAATAATAAAAAAAGGTATTTTCCATTCTAAAACTGTTAGGTAATCTATAATCCTGCCAAATTTAATTAAAATCCATGCAGTTTTGAAAGGTTCGGTCTGCCATCTTGATTTAAAATGGCATCAAATTATATCCAAAGATATGCAAAAACCTTAGTCTCAGGAGCTATCATCCAAAACTTGGTAACTCTACTGCTCCAGATAAAACCAAATCCAATTCACAAGTCCACTTACAGGGGCAATCCAAAGAGAATGGTCAGGTCACAGCCCAAGGTCAAAACCCAGGGCAGTCTAGTAGCCAGCTAGCTTACAAGGCAAGCCCCCAGCTGCAAGGATGTTGTTCCAGCACTCTCTACCAAGAACTGGAGGCTTTTAACCAGGAGCCATCAGAGTCCCACCCACAGGACAGCAGCAGGCCGTCTGCTTTACTTGAGGAGTTTGGTCTACTCACGAGTCCTTGTTCTTCAGGTGGGCACTCCAGTGTCCGGCAGCTTTAGGTGCCAGTGTTCCCCTGGACTGTAGCAGCTCAGCCTGTTATCCTGTGCAGGGGCTCTTTGTGCCTTTTGTAGAAAGTTGGGGTGTCATGGCTCCTGAATGCTCCAACCTCCCCTGTTCTATCTCACCATCCATTGACACAGCCTGCTTCTCTGTAACATTTGCTTTGGAGAGCACCAGGTCCTCCTCTGAAGAGAAAAGGCGTGACAGCTACTATGATAAGAGGTGTCCAAATATAGAGAAAACAGACGGATGGGCAACGTTTCAAAATAGGAATATATAGAAGGAAGAGGAGGAAGGGACACAGCAGAGTTCACCCTTCACATTATCATCCCTTATATTTCGCTTCTTTCAAAGCAATTGCAAAACTGTTTAGGAATTTAAAGCTGGGGAGTGTGTGGGTGATATCACGATTTTCCATACAGCTGAGACTGCCCACAGATCAATGCTGTTGAGAAGATGGAACAAATTATTGTCTTTTTTTTAAAAAGTTACAGCCAAATGTTGTATGTGAACCATATTTGGTTGCTTGAAAATGAGATGAGCATATTGCCATCAAACTTTGCTTATAGAAAACATGAAGGTACATTTCAAAGATCTAGCTTAGGTGGAACATCTCTTGAAATTTCAGGGGAATTTGACCCATTAGCATCATTTCCCCTGGGAGTTTGCAACTGAGAGAGGTTTATTTGGGATCACATGAAATATTTCTACTTCCCGCAAATCCAGAAATGAAGATGAACCATTTAAACACCATCATTGCATACTGCTGCTCAGAAGTGGAGTTAATTAAAAACGAGGGGGAAAGCCGTGGCTGGTTGGAGCGTTTAGCTGATCTTGCTTTTGGACAGGGTCGGGTAACCTCAGGCCCCGGGCCTGAATGCAACCCTTCAGGTCTCTATATCTGACCTTCATCACGCTCCCCAGGCCACACATTGCAACAGTTCTACTCTGTGTCCTCAAGTGATTTTATTTTCTTTCTAGCTGGAATGTGTTCTTGAACTGTGAAAATACCTCTTGCTCAACTAGATGAGGACGGACAGGATATCTGTTGGAAACCTCTGGCTTTTGCTTGGTTGGAACGTGGTTGTACAAAGGAAAGAGTCGTATTTATTCCTCCCCTCACTTTTGCCTCTGGCTGCAGTCACCTTTGTCCTTGGCCCTCAAAGGAATACAGGCCTTGGGCTGAGAAAGGTTCCCCCTCTACCCCTGGTTTCAGATCACCACTAGTGGTCCTACAGAAAAGGAGCATGGGGCTTAGAATTTACTACAAGCTTACAGTGAACGAAAACGGAAAGAGCATTGTGGCAGTATCATTCTGGGAAGTGGTGGCTGGTGGCCCCATGTCAGTGAGGCAGCGGAATCCACTCCAGGTTTAGCCAGAACTTTCCAGGAGGTCCTCCTTTGAAGAGGACCAATCTCCACTGATTCTGGGATTCCCTCCTTGTAGAAACAAGGGTTGTTGCTTCGACATAACCTCAGAACTTTTGGTATCCCTGATCAGGGAAACGATGCAGTTAAAGAAGACTTTGAGAATAGTATGAGCAATTCAATCAACTTCTCTGGCAGACTTATTGTTCTGTTCAGAAGGAGTGAGAAAGAGATCTCACTGGCCCTTGTGAGTCCTTCAGCACCGTTGGCTGTATGTTACACCTTTCACTGGGATATCTCAAAGCACCACTATAGCAAGAGACATTTATAAGTCACTCCATCAGGTAAACTGGTCCGAAACCGTGTAGGGATTTAAAGGTTAGTACCAACACCTTGAATTGACCCAGGAAAATAACTGGAAGCCAGTGTAGACCGAATAACACTGGAGTGATGTATTCCCGGCAGCGACAATTTGTAAGTAGTCGAGCCGCAGCATTTTGTATAAGTTGTAATTTCCGGACCGTTTTCAAGGATAACCCCACGTACAGCACATTGCAGTAGTCTAAACGAGAGGCGACCAGGGCATGTACTACCAGTGGGAGCTGATGAACAGGGAGGTAGGGTTGCAGCCTACGAATGAGGTGTAATTGATACCAGGCTGCCCGGCTCACTGCTGAAATCTGAGCCTCCATGGACAGCCTAGAATCAAGAACAACCCCAAGGCTGCGGACCTGGTCCTTTAGGGGCAATTTTACCCCATTGAACATCAGGTCAACATCTCCCAACCTTCCCTTGTCTCCCACAAGCAGCACCTCAGTCTTATCGGGATTCAACTTCAACCTGTTCCTTCCCATAAATCAGCCTCTCAGGGCCTTCTCTCAATCCTGCCAACTAAAACAGCTAGGTTGGTGGGGACTAGAGAGAGGGCATCTTCAGTGGCGGCCCCCACTCTCTGGAACTCCCTTCCATACGATCTTCGGCATGTCCCTTCCCTGAATGTATTCCGCAAAGCCTTGAAGACCTGGCTTTTCAGACAGGCCTTTGGGACTTCCGGGGAGGGTTAATTTTCAGGACTAACTGCCTATTACTCTGAACTGTTATCATTCCTATTTATAGTTTCCTTGTTATATTGTATTTTATGTGTATTTTATTGTGCTGCATTTACTGCAACTGATTTGTACGTCGCCTAGAGTGGCCATTGGCCAGATAGGCGACACATAAATTAAATTATTATTATTGTTGTTGTTATTATTATCATTATTATTATTATTATTATTAAGTGGCACGCCAAGAGTGAGAGAGAGAGAGATGGCACAACTAGTAGCAGGAGAGGAAAAAATGGCCCTACAGATCTACAATATAGATGCGCCTGTCTATTCCATACCAGAGTTGCAGAAAATCAAAGGAAGCGACATATAATAAAGAAAAAGAAGTAGAGGCATGCAGAGAATGGGAGGAAAAGAGTAAAGAGATTTTTAAAAAAATATATGGAGAAATATGATTCTAAACGTGATCCGTCATTACAGAAAGAGAGCCTGCAAAGCTAATAAAGCAAAGGAAAGTAATTACCACTGACACCCCCTGAACCATTGCCCCCTTTTGCAATATTTCCTGGACTGGAGTTATTTATATTGTGATTTTTGTTTTTCTCTCTCCTTTAAACAACGGTTGCCATCGTTCTGTGCTGCTGTCCTAGGGTGGATGCAGAGCCTTTTATAAATCCAATTCTTCTTGCACTCTCCATTTGTTTCTGAGTCTATTGCTTCAATTTTTCACGCTGCTTCACACCCTCTTCATCATCCCTTTCCCCCCCTTTTCTCCAGGGAAGTTATAGTCAGGCCCACAGTTGGAGAGTGAAATGTATTGACAAGCATAGGAAACAAAGGCCCACTCACCTAGGCAAACTCTGGACAAGGGTGCAAATTGAGCAGGGAAGACCATGCAATATTTTGACAGCACGCTGTGCCTCCCCCACCAGAATGAAGACCCAAGACAGTTTGGGGGCTACTATCACCACTTTTTAAATCACCAATCACAGACCTCAACAATGGGGTGCAAAATTATCAGATATCTTGATTTGCAGATAGGAACACATGATCACATTGAGTTGGATGCAAATTTTATTCCTGTAATTGCTCTCAACAGGAATTTAGCAACATTTCTGTAATAATCTTATTTCTGTGAGAGAGAAGAAGAAAAGGGTAACATTCAGATGATCTTCCGGGATACAAAGTAGTTAATGGATGAATCAAATCTTTGGGTAGCTCAGTGGAAGAGCACATGCTTGGCATGCAGAAGGGCCCAAGGTTCAACCCCCAAAACATTTTCCAGTAGATCCTGAGGGAGAACCCTACTGGCAACCCTTGGGAGCCGTTGCCGGCCTGTGTAGTCAGTGATGAGCCAAATGGACCAGTGGTCTGACTTGTATAAGATAGTTTTGCTGTGTTCTTGAGATCTTGAGAAATGATACAGAATAATAAGATATGGCTTACTATTTAAATTTCCTCCAAAACTATAGTAAGAACCAGGCGTGCAATGTAGTAAAGACCAACTGCTGGTACCCTTAGAACAGCAGAGACTGTTGGCAGACTGTGATGGGCCGCCAAGGCGTGCTGGTACCTGGCCCCTTAAGTAGGCCCCAATCCACACCAGAAGGCGACACTCAGGCAATGACTCCCGAGGAGACATCATTTGGACATTGCTGGGAGACTCCACCTGTGGGAGAAGGGTTGGGGCACCCTTATTCCATTGCCTGAGGGTGAAGAAGGAGCCCTGTTGTTGGGTCTTAGGAAGAAGAAAGTGAGGGGAACCAGGGAAGATGTAGAAGGTATGCAAGGCCTCAGAGAAAAGGAAGAGGAGAAGGGAGCCCTGTGGAGAGACAGGGAGGTAATCTGGACCTCTGCTGGAGTTGTGGAAAAGCTGTCTTTATTTCCCTCATCAGGATGGTCCCTGAAGATCTATTGAGTGTGGCCAGAGCACTGACATGCACAGTCCAGGCTTAAAAAGGCCCCCAGAGGAGGCATAGGGGCCCTTAAGTGTGCCAAAGGCACTGAGGCAGAAGACTCCAGCCTGAATTGAGGAAGACCCTCCCTGGAACGCTGAACCAGCCTTTAGAAAGAAAGGTCTGATGTGGAACTGCAGGGATCGAAGGCCTTCAACAAAGAACGTGAAGTGATGTAATGAACCTGGAACTGCAGCTGAATACACGCGAGTCTGTGCCTTTATTTTGACCTCCTTGCCAGACAGGCCTCTTGGAAGGTATGGCGCAGAGCCCCTGTGATGTGCCCCTTCCCCAGGGGTACATGACAGAGACCTTTCCAGAGTCTCCTGTGGGGCAGACCCACTTTGACTCCAAGTTCCAGATCAATTAACTGGATGGGCCATGCATATTATCATCCAAGGTGAGCCAAGGGGTCCCTCTTTGCTACCACTTCCCTGCTGCACAGCATTCAATGGTCAAATCCTCCAGGAGCCAATGGGACACCCTTCTCCTCCATCCCCTTGAAATGCACACACACGGCCAAACTGAGCAGGATGGAACCCTCCCATCACCAGCTGGTGAGCGGAGGGTGCAATCTTGCTGGCTGCAAGGGTTTGCTTCACCAGGACATTTACCACAAGGAACATGCTGGCAAGAGAGCATCCTGCTGTTGAGAGGAGGGTTAAATCCTGCCAGGTGCTGCTTTGACAGTTCATGCCCTGTAGTTTGGGCTGACCGGGGGCAATCCAAGGCTGTCTAAACCTGATCCAACCAAAGCCTGAGTCAGCTCAATTCAGTTCAGGATCTGGGCAGATACCCTGAAAATACTTCTGTCCAATAAGTCTTTGCTCATGCTGGAAAAGCATTTTTTTAATAATAATAAGAATAATATTTGTATACCGCTTAATATACAAAATCCCTAAGGGGTTTATATAAAATACCATAATATCATAAAAAAGAGTATATACACAACATTATACACAAAAGTATATCAGTAAAAACAGAGAATCCATCAATAAAACATTGTTAAATATCAATGCAAAATAAACCAGCAGTGTGATTAATCTTAGGAGCCTATGTACTGCCTAGCAATAATGTGCAAGGCTGATGGGGACTTCATGCAGAGAGCTTTACACTACAGGGGCCAGTCAAATGACACAGTCGTTTGATGTCGTAGTGAATGCAATATACCCTGTGCCACTGTCACTTGAAAAGGTTGGCAAATAGATGGTCTCCATGCTGGTGGCTTCACCGAACCCAATGAAGGATGATCATCACTGGGACCTGGTTCAGGCATTGGTCAATTTTCCAGGCGCAAGTCACCGGCTTTGTGAACTGCCACCGACAGGTTCGTGTTGTTGGCTCGCGCTGCCATCGCCGCCCGCTTCTCTGGCCGTTGAGGTGACACACCTCAAAAAACTGCCTCTTTGCCTCACAGAGCCGCCTGGGAACTCTGCACAGACACATGCTACTCAAATGCTTCCTTGGGCTTCTGGGCTTGTAGAACACCGCAAAAGAGAACTGTGGGATCCCAGTGCCATTTGTTGGCTCGAAATAATTTCACCACAGTCAGGCTGCATCTCAGTTTCATTGTGGCTGGAAGAAATGGTCCTACAACCAGTCCAGACGGCTGTCTTTGCATGCTATTTTACATAGCATTTTTTTTCTCATAGTTGCTACCCAACCATCTTGGTCCTTTTTGCATGTGCAATAGCCACAAGAAAATCTCCACAGAGTTCATCATTTTCTTTATACAGAGAAAGTTTATTTCCCCAGCTACCTAAACCTTATGTAGCAAGAAGTGCTGCAAGAACCGTTAACTTTATAAACTAAAATTAGTGCTTTCAGCAAAACAGAGAACTGGACTTCTTTTTATTAAAGATTGAGTCAAGAGGGAGCCATTTTAGGTTTCAGTTACTGATGCATGAACCTCTCTTGGTTTGATCTGCAATTGGGCCATAAATTATGAACATTGTTGCTGAAGGCTAAAATAAAAAAAAGTTAGCTTTTCCCCCAAGCATCTATTCTCACTCACGTTTTACATGTTTTTATGAAACACTGCTTAGAAAAAATGTATGTGTGACATAAAGAAGGTAGAGCTCTATTTTTTAAGATCAAATTTTGACCCCACAATGGGATCAGGATGGATTCACTGCCCTGGATGCTAGCCACTCATTTTACCAGAGCTTGGAAGATTACTTTTAAAAAGTAATAAATTACAGTTACAGTTACATGGCCCAAAAAGTAGTAATTACAGTTACAATTACAATGGCTCTGAAAGTAACTGATTACTTTACTTTTTCTCAAAAGTAATCACTACAGTTACATTTCAGTTACTTTTTTAAAAAAAATCTACAAGATGCTGGCCTTGGCTGCTGCACATCTAAGTAGCCTAAAACAACATTAAAAATAAACACACACATACAGAGGTAGTAGAATAATACTTTTTATCCATAAGATAGCAATGGTGGTCTCTGTCGCTGGTAAGGGAGGTGGGGAGGGAGGCAGAGGCCACTACTCAGATCTTTGCACATCAGTCCAAGTGCAACCCCCCCCCCACTCAGCCAGCCAGCATAATCTCTCTCACTTAACCACCTCCCGGACCCTGCCCTGCCACCAACTAAGGGACACTCACTCAAGCAAACATTTTCCCCTGAGATGCAAAAAAGTTAAAATACTGCAAATGCAGCACAGTAGCCAGAGAGGGTGGTGGAGGCCACTTTGTGTGCCAAGTGCAAACACAGTATTCTCATTCACACTCACACACACACACATTGTCATCTTTCACCTCCACAGTTCTTTATCTCCATTCTGCTTCTGCCTCCTTCTCCTCCTTTATCCATGTTCTTGCCCTCTGGCTCCTTTTCCCCTCCACTCCATTTTTTAAACAATTGTTTTCTCCACTCCATCCTGTCTCACTCTCCACCTCCTCCCTTGTCGCCTCCTACCCACCCACAGATCATGACAATAATAAAAGTTAAAGAGGAAAGCACAAAAGCAGGACGACAGCTGAACGTCAAGAAGACTAAAATAATGACAACAAAAGATTTATGTAACTTTAAAGTTGACAATGAGGACTTTGAACTTGTCAAGGATTATCAATACCTCGGCACAGCCATTAACCAAAATGGAGACAATAGTCAAGAAATTAGAAGGCTAGGACTGGGGAGAGCAGCTGTGAGAGAACTAGAAAAGGTCCTCAAATGCAAAGATGTATCACTGAACATCAAAGTCAGGATCATCCAGACCATGGTATTTCTGATCTCTATGTATGGATGTAAAAGTTGGACAGTGAAAAAAGTGGATAAGAGAAAAATCAACTCATTTGAAATGTGGTGTTGGAGGAGAACTTTGTGCATACCATGGACTGTGAAAAAGACAAATAATTGGGTGTTAGAACAAATTAAACCAGAACTGTCACTAGAAGCTAAAATGATGAAACTGAGATTATCATACTTTGGACACATCATGAGAATGTTGGAAGTGGGGCAAGAGCAACTCCTGTTTTGTTCTTTTGTTTGTGTTCCAGAAGGGAGATAGAGCTAGGGTCCTCCAGATGGACAGGCTTGTTTACCTTTACCTGTGATGCTCTGACTGACTTCCTTCTGTCGCTAGACTGTGACGTCTTTAGGGAAGCTTACCTGCCCCTCCTCCTTCTGCCCTTTCCACTTCCTTCTCTGTCTCTGCTCTCTCTCCTAGCATGGGGCTAACTCCCGCACCTGGGTGTTACGCCTCCAACTTAGCTAGTTAGTTAGAACTAGGTATGCCTTTCTATCTACTATGTATTTCTATAAATAAACTAGCTTTTCTTATTTTACTAAGTCTTAAGTCTCAGTGATGCTGATGCAGGGTAAAAGCCTGCTTTCTTAGGTAAACGCGCACACACGCTGGCACACTTGCATTTCAACATCTGCTGTTGCTCTGCTGCTGCTGCTGTGTTGTTTTAAACTTAATTAAGCACACAAACACACACAGCGCAACAGAGAAGACATGATTCACTAGAAAAGAAAATAATGCTGGGAAAAACAGAAGGGAGTAGAAAAAGAGGAAGGCCAAACAAGAGATGGATTGATTCCAAAGGAAGCCACAGACCTGAACTTACAAGATCTGAACTGGGTGGTTCATGAAAGATGCTATTGGAGGGCTCTGATTCATAGGGTCGCCATAAGTCGTAATCGACTTGAAGGCACATAACAACAATGGTTTGCAACAGGAGTAAACATTCAGTTGTACATGGTAATACTGGAATGTAGCTCAGCCAGTGCAGATCATAATTCTTGGACGGCTCTTGTTTCTGCCTATCTGTACTTGTCATCAGAAGAAAGTTGCTTGATGTCTAGACCCACTGTTGTTGCCACCTTTATGGACTGCACTGTGGAATTTTGGCTTCATAACTGCACTGACTTTTCCCCACCACCACCCTGATCACAAACAAGGGCTGCTAGCTGTTTCTATAACCAGTTTTGATCCTTATATTCAAGGACATAACAGTCAAAATGTATGATGTTTCTGCATTAGATAGGCAGCCTAAATGAAAATTAACTCTGTGTGTGAGGACATGCATGCATGCATATGTACAGCCAATGTGTCATATTGGTTCTTTTTTATAGTTTAAATTTAGGACCAATTTCTTGGGGTTATGGAGGGGTGAAGAGTGTTGTGAACTTTTGATCCTCATCATGCAACCCAATTGTCTTTTGCTACTATTTAAAAATCAATATACAGACGGAGGGGAGGCATTTAAAATATTTTGAATAAGCAACAAATGCAGAACATTTTCCAGGCCAACCCCAGGAGCTGACCAAGAGAGCAGGCGGAGCTCTGGTGAGGCTTGGCGGCACTCACTGAGAGGGAGAAGGGACTTGGGATTCCTGACCCTGAAAGACCTGAGAGACTTGGGAGGCAGCTGACCAAGAGAGGAGGCGGAGCTCTGGTGAGGCTCGGCGGCACTCACTGCGAAGGAGAAGGGATTCCTGACCCTGAAAGACCTGAGAGACTTGGGAGACAGCTGACCAAGAGAGGAGGCAGAGCTCTGGTGAGGTAAGCAGCTCATCTGCATACTTTCTTTCCCATCAGGCTCGGCAGCGCTCACTGCAAGGGAGAAGGGACTCGGGATTCCTGACCCTTAAAGACTTGGGAGGCAGCTGGCCAAGAGAGGAGGAGGAGCTCTGGTGAGGTAAGTAGCTCATCTGCATATTTTCTTTTCCACCAGGCTCAGGGGCGTGCAAATTAAACACACAGACACACAAACAAACTACAATCCGTTCAACTAATTCCTGGCACTGACAACAGGAATATCAAGACTGCCACTGACAACAGGAATAGTAAACAACAGAAAATGGAGGGGGATCAATCAGTTGTTGTCACCTGCAAGGTGTGCACTATGTTCATCTTCTTGATGGAAACCATCCACAATTACACTTGCAGCAAGTGCAGAGGACTTCCTCGACTGTCACTGTAAGGGCAAGGAAAAACAGGAAGGAGTCAGAACTGCTGCAACTAACAAATCGCTTTCAGTATCTCTCAGCAGACAGCACCCCTGAAGAGCCTCAACAAACTCAACTGCATCAAGAGACACTGACTGCAAAGGAAGACTCCACACCCCAAAAGAAGGAGGCTGATGCAACCACCGCTCGCAGCGAAAAGAGGAGGGTGCTGGTGGTTGGAGACTCGTTGCTCAGGGGGGTAGAGGCACCGGTATGCCAGCCGGACAAAATGAATCAGGAAGTCTGTTGTCTCCCTGGCCTGCCGAGGCTCATTGGGAAAAAAGATAGGTACCCCTTTCTCCTCATCCATGTGGGCACAAACGACACGGCCAGAAACACTTTGGAACAGATCACCTCGGACTATGAGGCTCTGGGTAGGAAGGTCAAGCATTTGGGGGCGCAGGTGGTCTTCTCATCAATTCTTCCCGTGAAGGATAGAGGACTACAAAGGGAAAGGAAGATAATGCAGGTCAATGACTGGTTATGCAGATGGTGTCGACGGGAAAGGTTTGGATTCTGGGACCATGGTCTAAGCTTCTTGGAGGGGGGACTGTTGGCAGGAGATGGGCTGCACCTCACGAGGACTGGGAAGAATCTCTTGGGCAGAAGTATGGCAAAATTCATCAAGAGGGCTTTAAACTAAAGCCTCTGGGGGATGGAGATGATAGCTTAAAGACCGATCCAAAGACAGCAGGTTGTAAACGCAGCGATTTGAAGGGTACAGCAGACACTGGGAGGGATAAAGGGATGCACGGCAAAGCTCACGGTATATTAATGGAGGAATCCAATCGGGACAAAAGAGACTTCTGCTGTCTATATACCAATGCGCGGAGCTTGGGAAACAAGCAAGGGGAGCTTGAATTCTTAGTGCATCAAGGCAAATATGACTTCATAGGGATAACAGAAACTTGGTGGGATGACTGCCATGATTGGAATATAGCCATTCAAGGATATAAACTCTACAGAAAGAATAGAAGCAACAGAAAAGGAGGGGGGAGTAGCGTTATACGTCAAAGACAAATACACCTCTATGGAAATCCAAGAGAGCGAACAAAGGGGTCCGGTAGAGACCATTTGGGTAAAAATAAATGCAGAAACAAATAAAACCGACATGGTAGTAGGTGTCTACTACAGACCCCCTAGCCAAGAAGAGGTGGTAGACGAGGCCTTTATCAAACAAATCTCTCAAATCTCAAGGAGGCAAGAAGTAGTAGTGATGGGGGACTTCAACTACCCGGATATCTGCTGGGAGACAAACTCTGCGAAGCGCAAAGCCTCCAACAAATTCCTGATGGGCCTTGCTGATAATTTCCTCTTTCAAAAAGTAGAAGAAGGAACAAGGGGATCGGCAATCCTGGACCTGATCTTAACTAACACGGACGAATTGGTCACGGGAATTAAAATGGTCGGTACCTTGGGGGAAAGTGACCACGTAATGCTGGAATTTGTGATTCTGGGGAAAGCCAAAGAAAAATATAGTCAAACATGGCCCTTGGATTTCAGGAAAGCCGATTTTAGCAAGCCCAGGGAAATGATGGGTAGGATCCCGTGGCTAGATAGACTAAAGAAAAAAGGAGCCCAAGACGCATGGGAGTTCATGAAGAACATATTACAAAAAGCGCAATCGCAAACAATTCCAAAGAGGAAGAAAAATGGAAGACATCGGAAAAAGCCAATGTGGCTACACGGAAGACTGGTGGAGGAGGTAAAAATAAAAAAGAGCATGTATAAAGAATGGAAGGAAGGACGCATCACCAAGGAAGAGTACCGACGAGCGGCTTGGACTTGCAGGAATAGCATAAGGAAAGCTAAAACCCAGAATGAGCTGAGGCTGGCGAGGGAAGCAAAGAACAAAAAAAGGGGTTTTTCAGATATGTTCGAAGCAAGAGAAAAACCGAGGAAACGGTGGGTCTGCTGCTCAATGAGGATGGCAAAATGTTGACAGATAACGAGGAAAAAGCAGAACTGCTCAACACCTATTTTGCCTCCGTTTTCTCCCAAAAAGGGAACAGTGTGCAACCTTGCATCGGTAGCAATCTCAGTAAGGGGTCGGGACTGCAGTTAGAGATTGATAAGGAGATAGTCAGGAAATACCTAGTTAACCTAAATGAGTTCAAATCTCCAGGGCCTGATGAACTGCATCCCAGAGTATTGAAGGAACTTGCGGATGTACTCTCGGAACCTCTTGCCATCATCTGTGAGAAATCCTGGAGAACGGGAGAGGTGTCGGAGGATTGGAGACGGGCAAACGTTGTCCCACTCTTTAAAAAGGGTAAAAAAGAAGATCCGGGGAATTACAGGCCAGTCAGTCTGACTTCAATACCGGGAAAGATATTAGAATGGATAATAAAAGAGTCCATTGGCAACTATCTAGATGACAATGCTGTGATTAGAAGGAGCCAGCATAGGTTTGTCAAGAAAAAATCCTGTCAAACTAATCTCATCTCTTTTTTTGATCGGGTCACTAGCTTAGTAGATGGTGGAAATGCTGTAGATGTCATCTATCTAGATTTCAGCAAAGCGTTTGACAAAGTCCCCCACGACCTTTTGATTAGCAAACTGGTCAAATGCGGACTACATGGAAATACTGTCAGATGGATTCACAACTGGTTGGAAAACCGTACTCAAAGAGTGGTTGTCGGTGGCTCTGCTTCAGACTGGAAGGAGGTCTCGAGGGGAGTGCCACAGGGTTCTGTCCTGGGGCCGATACTCTTCAACATTTTTATCAATGACTTAGACGATGGGGTGGAGGGAAGCCTTATGAAGTTTGCGGATGATACGAAACTGGGAGGGATAGCTAACACAATGGAAGACAGGAATAAAATCCAAAGGGACCTGGATAGACTAGAAAATTGGGCTGAAATTAATAAAATGACATTCAATAAAGACAAATGCAGGATTCTGCATTTAGGCCACAAAAACAAAATGCATGGGTACAGGATGGGAAATACCCGGCTTAGCAGTAGCGCGTGTGAGAAGGACCTTGGAATTGTAGTGGATCGCAAGTTGAACATGACCCAGCAGTGTGATGCTGCGGCAAAAAAGGCAAATGTGGTTTTGGGCTGCATAAACAGAGCTATAGTTTCCAGGTCGAGGGAAGTAATAGTCCCACTATATTCTGCATTGGTCAGGCCTCATCTGGAATACTGCGTTCAGTTCTGGGCACCTCATTTTAAGAAAGATATAGACAAGTTA